>NC_090933.1:1092830228-1093141261 GCF_040938575.1 Ambystoma mexicanum
TCTGCTGTTCGTGTGGACCGTGAGTACATCGCAAATCATGTTTTCTGCATTATTACCAAAATTGCAAAGGGCAAACAACGTAATTTAGTGACATAGTCATTGACGAGTTCAGCAGGTTCCTGTTTCCGACGGTAGAACCTGATTCAATGTAGTACTGTGTTCTCTTTGCTGGAAAATCTCTTGACGATTCTCCTCACTGCTTCCTTGTACACGTTATTGTCATCATCCTCAATCACTTCTGGCGTGATGCTGGCGAAGGCTCTTTGTCCTTCCACTCCCAATGCGTTGAGAAGCATTGCCCTCTTCCTCGCTGCCGTGAAGTCCACACCACCCAGTGTGTCCACGTAAGTCACAAACAGGGGCTCCACTGAGGCCATGGTATAGTGGGCCTACCTGGTGTTTGTAGAAAAGGCGTTGGCGGTGTCGCACCTTGCATCGTCGGTCGTGGGTTTCAGGTGATCCTCTTTGCCAATTATGTTGTGGAATAATCAAGCCTGGTAGTGGGTAGGTAACTTAATTTAACAGTTATATGGGCAAGGCAACAAACATACATGAATGACAGTTAACATTACTGCCATGGATGCTTTAAGTCTCTATAATGTCTCTGGGAGCTTCGGAGCTGCTGGAGTCCCGTGGCAGGAGCAGCGCTGGGAGCTACTTCTGCTCCTTTGCTTTCATGCTCAGTCACTGGCTTCCTGCTCCCATTGGGGCCGCGTGCTTCACGCAGAGCGTGTCTCACGAGAACTCGGCTCCACAAGTCTCAAGAGTGCGCTCTACATGGCTGTAGTTCTGTTACTACCAAAAAAGTGTCAGTAACGGAAATTACCACCACATTTTTACTGCATCATTGAACTTGTAATGAGTCCCTGAGACCTTCCACACCAAATCCGAGTCCAGTGACCCATCCCACTCATGCCTCTGCAATCCCTATTAAAATGAAACACCTCAACAATGTACCCCTGTCCTGTCCGTGTGGGGGGTCATACCTTCTAAGCCCCTCTTCTACACCCCAAAGGGTATCAATCTAACCCATTCTAACCACACAATTATCCCGTCTTTGACAGCAAGCTCCCTCAAGAAGCTGACATACTCCTTTTACTCCCAGAAATCTCTTAACAACCAATTTTTTCGTCATAGAGCTTGACCTCCTCGCTACATACACTTAGCTCAAGCTTCTACATTCTAATCCCAGCTTCTCTCCCAGCATTTTGAAGCCTCCAATCACCAAGTGAGTTGCATGGTTTTCAACGCTCACTCACCACCCAAACATGTCTTCAGGATCAATATCCTATTCTCAGAATATAACTTGGACATCTGCAGTCTCACAGAAACCTGGCTCATTGAATCCTACAACCATATCCTTTAAGACATTATCCCACCTGATTTGAATATCATCATCAAAAATAGATATTCATGCAAATGAGGCTGTATTGCCTTCCTCGACAGACCTTGCCCTCCCCGCCTTCTCGGAATATGTTATAATTTAGGCCTGCCTCTTGCCCTCTTAACACATTCCGCATTATGAATGGCAAACTAAAGGCAGCCATATTAACTCTCGGGTAAAGAACAGGCAAAGTTTATAAGTATTGCATTCTTGCAATAAAACAAACAGCATCACATCCTGATCCTGCAGACACCATTAACCACTCTTCCCCCCAGAGCGGCTCGCCTTATACCCCTCAAAAAGCCTGACCGCATTATTTCAAAGTGTCATACATAGGCCTTCTGGCACGTTGCTCTGGCCTCACACAAACAATGAGATTCATAACAGTCCATCTTCTCTTTCCATGGTTCCAGCACATCATGTGGTAATCAACTTCTGAGGCACAATGAGAGATTCTTACAATTTCCGGTTGCATCCTCTACAGAAGGGTAGGTCCTCCGCCCCCTGACACAGTTCCACTCTCTTATGTGGGCTCATTGTTTATGCCAGATAAAAATAGTTTATTCTACAAAATAACAGATAGATGGCATTCAGCGAGTCACCCCAGGCATTGTGAAAAGTCCCAGCTAAGCATATTCCTGGGGGACGCATGCTCAGTCTATAAGGTCCAGCAGAACCTTGACTTCACGCCAGTAGACTTGGGGGAAACCCTCAATAATGTCTGCTCTGATTTGAAGAAAAGTAAGATACGCTCAGGCGGCTTATATATGGTCATTGAAAGGGCATCAGAAAGGTGAAAAAGAACTCCATACATGGAAAAACACATGAATACTCCCAGACACCTTCCTCTCCCCTGTACCGAACATTTCCCCGATGACATCATTCCACTTCATTATAGTTTCTAAGCTAGGGGTTCATACGTTAACAGACCCCCTCCCCCCCACTTTTGTGGTTCTTGCGCAACACACCTAACTTTGAAACTTAATATTTTTTAAATGGAAGTTGTCACCATTTGTAATTTGATTACAGAAAGGGGTGTTTTCTTTTCAAGCGGCCATCAACTGTCAGCCATTATTTCTACCTCTATGTGTTACTAGAACTTGAACTTTATTTGCTTAACTTTTTATTAATGATTTCAATTCACACTGCAATGCGTGTTTTTCCCTCTGCGCTTCCAACAATGCAAAGTGAGTCAAGGGAAGTCATCCTGCGGACCCCATGTTGATAATCACAATCCTTTCTATTAGATCTGTGGCAACAGGGGACCATGCATGATAAAAAGAAGACTGTGGTAGTGATGTAAGGTTAATCAGATACTTCTTTACTAACAGCACATAGTGCACAGAGTGGATGTATGATGTGCCATCATAAATTACTTCTTCTGCTCATTAAACAATACTTCTAACAACTGCAAAGTCTTCCGGATGTTTGTAATTTTCTTAATCTCTGGTGCCAAGTTCTCTAAATTCTCTAATCTCCTGGGCACTTTGAGAAACCAAAGGGTGTCTCACCTGCTAGTGCCCGGGGATCCCTCTATAAGGTGGCCAGGGCACGGCCATCGCCTTTGAATCCAGTCCCTGGAGTTGGACCAGTGCAGCAGGATCACCTGGGTGAGGGGTCTTTGGGGAGTGGGGGTGAGGATACCGATGGTGAGAGACAGTTCCCCCCCCCCCTTTACATGACCCATCCTATTTTATAGGATTCTCCACTGTCCCAACTCCCCCTGCCTTTTCACACAAACACTGGGCCGAGGAAGAGGGCGAACAAGGCTAACCCTTACACATCACATTGTAAATGTCCCGCTAATCGGGTCAGGCAAAGTCAGGCACTTGACTTTAGATGCATACATCTGATACCAATTAGCTCTCCTCACATGGATAAAAGGCGGAACATACATAGAGGCACACTCTGAGCAAGGTGGAGCGCAGTCAAGAGTAGAACTTCCAAGGCGAAGGCAAAGCTCCTGGACCAGAGCGACGGACCAAGGGATGAGAGCGAAGGGTAGAGGGCCAAAGGAGTTCCCTGCAAGAGGTTGTTGCCTCCAGAAGGCCGTGAAAGACACCTGGAGAAGGCCAAATCACAGACAAGAAGACTGCATTGTGTTTCAAGGACACCAGCGACCCTCCCAGGTGAACGGCAGAGAAGGGGAGGCGAGGCCAAGCCTGTGGTATTAACCTTGACTTGTGAATTGCGAACGGCAAAGACAAGAAAGAAGTGCACACAGCCGGTGAGTTGGCAAGCGACATGAAAGACTGGTGAGTGTTGAGGAAAGATTGAAGTAAGAACAATATATTGCACAATTGAAGGCTGCATGCGTGGGGATGAGACTCGAAGAAAGGCAGGCCTGTGATGAACCTTGAATTATCGACAGCTGTGAAACCAGCTATACTGAGTAGCAGATTGGTCCGGCGAAAGGAAGTAGCCCACTCGAAAGTCTCTGAAAGGTGAAACATTTTTGTTATGAAGCAATAAAGTGCATGAACTATAAAAAGCAAAGTGATCAAAAGAAACCCTGAGAAAAGGGAGGAAGTAAAAAGTGAAGGTTGATCTTTTGTGCTTATGACTTCGAACTACCCAGACCAAGAGACACTAGGGCAAATAACATAAAAGAGCGAGCTAAAGGGAAAGTCAAAGTGGTCCGGCGGAGGTCTGTAGTAAAAGCCACACACATTCGAAAGTCTACAACATCAAGAAAGGTCTGAGCCTGACTGAGGGAAGACCGAAAGTGTGATAAACCAGGGGAAGGGAACCTCTAAAGGATGTAAATTAAACTTGGGGAAGGGAGTCCCTGCAAGTGTTGTACTTTGAAAGTTCCAAGCCCGACTGAGGAAGACCTTACGTGTATTTTTTGTTGAACTGTGTTTTGAGAGTTGGAAAGAAAGACTTTAACATGGAAGGCCAGGTGGGCCTCGATCCACGTTTTGAACTGCCTTTGTTTTGAGAACCTGAGCCAGAGTGTGTCATCCTGTCTAGAGGGACAGCCTTACTCCGTGCTGTCTAACGTGGGGAGGAAAGCTGACTCTGCTACACTTATTCTTAATATTATAACACTGATTTTCCTTTGCATAAATATTCTCCTTTACACACTTTTTGTACAATAAGAAGGCCAGGCATTAGGTTTTATTAGTATAGGCCATTATAAATTTGACAGACTCAACTAGGACTGTTTATTTATTCTTTGATGGTCGAGACTACTCCCATCCTACCTATAGAGCAAAGTAGGAGTTTTCCAAACCCTGAAAATTGAATAAAGGTTTTACAAATTGTACCTTTTGTGTCAGTGTCATACTTGTGATGCCATGACTCCATGGGGGGTCATTCCGAGGATGGAGGTAAGGTAAAAACGATGCCGGTAAATGATTACCGACATCGCTTTCCGCTATGGGCTATTCTGACCAGCCAGACCGTTATTTACGGCATCGCACGACACAACATGCGGCAATGCCGGCATTACCGGCATGCCGTAAACCGGTGCTGATCACAAGCCCTGCGGACATGCAAACAACGGCCTACTGAAGCCCGAAAAGTAGCTTACCGGCATGGAGTAAATACTGGCATCTCCGAGAAGGTGTCAAGAACCCTGAGCAGTGTTACCAAGAGCCACAGGTGCACACAATCAGCACATGTGGAGGCAATGGAGTCTGGCACAGCACAAAAGGAGCACACCCACACACCACACCCCCTCCCACACCAAGATGATACTGTTAGGAAAGATTTCATAATTGTGGGTAATTTTCCTTCCATGTGGCAACCCCTAAACTTTTTGCTGTTGTTTTCACCATGATCTAGACTTTGCCAGAGAAATGCAGCCTTCTGCCGCACTCCTCTGGGCTTTCACTCCATTCTTACGGGGAAACTGACATGCCCTTAAGACAGTCAGTACCGGGAAACGCGGTTTTCCGTAGTTTCTTTATCATGTTGCGGCTTTCGTGCAACATGACACAAGAGGGCACTGTATGATAAGTTACTGCTCTCTTGGGTCTCTAGCCTTCTACAGGCCCTAGATACTCTTTTTGGATTGTAACTGATCGGTGCAAGTGAATCACGGACGGGAATGGTGGCAGCGATCGTTTCTTGTGCTTTGAGCTCCTTTTGGCGTTTTAAGCGTGTTTCTCGCGCTTAGCCCAAAATGATGGCCTGGCTCCCAAAATGGCCAGACCACGAGGCTCCTTTGTCCTGTCTGCTGACCGTCTTGCCCCCTTCACCTTCCCCAGGTCGAGCCAACCCGGGGCCTTCCTTATTTGGGCATGTACTTTCCCGCGAAACACAGATGTTTTTGCGGGCTTCTACAGGCCTTGTGTGTGCCTCCAGGATGTGGGCTGGGATGTCTGGTCCCAATACACATCCTGGGTGCCAGAGAGTCTAGGGTGGTGTGAATGCCTGGGACCACCGTGGTCCGTGATAGGTCCACGTATGGTGTGAGTGTTGATGAGCGGATCTCCCATTGGGTCCCCTCCGTTTTGGCGCGAAGGGAACCGTGGATAAGAGGGGGCTGGAAACGCCACTACCATGTCGATCTCCTGAGTTCTCACGAACAAAGGAATACAGGAGCCAAGTATCCTGCAACCACGAGGCTGGACCGAGGAATCGCTGGTGACCCGCTGAAGGACTGCTCCTCAGCACTGCTGTCGCTTTGTGAAACCCTTTCTACCTCTGATCGAACCAGAAGGCCTGTACTGGTACTTCGACCCTTGGAATAGCGGGGACAGCTATTCTCGGCATCTTCACCATCTCCTGCACGTAAGTCTTCGGAAGTGTCTCTGGGCCATCCAGCAGACTGACCAGCCTACACAGGAGTCTTGCTCTGTAACCGCCGCCAGGTTGTGTTGTATTTCGAGTCCTTGTCACTCTCACACGATTCGTACACTTGGCATTCCCAGGTCTGAAGTGAGTAGTGTACATTTGGCTGAGATACACACGGCCGCTCCGTTGCCCTGCTGTGGTAACAAACTGTGCGGGGTTCACTTCGTTTGGGACATCTTTAACTCAACTCTGCTGCTGCAGAATCTACACGACGACGAGACGTCCCCTGCTCCCCTGAACCTGCCAGCACTGAAACTGACGCGGAGAAGCCTGGGTCTGCTTGCATCGGGGACCGGTGAGTAGCATAGCTAGGAACTGGTGCCCTCCTGCAGGAGCCCATAGCTTTTCCCCGCTGTGTCAAACAGCACGCCTTTCCGTACTCGCGCTCTGCTTCTGCCCACAGTGGAGGCTGCGCTTGAGTCGCGGAACTCTGTTCTTCTTCATTTGTGCACCAAACTGAACTGCCTGATTCCCTCGAAGAGACTCCCCTTTTTGCCCTTTGGCACCAGCGTGTGCAGGTACTTTTGAGCACAAGGCTCCACTCTTCGTAGGGCTTGGACTTCCTTTTAGTTAAGTGCCTCTGAAGGCGGACTGGGTCTAATCATTATTTCGCACTGCCTGTTTTCCTCCCCTTCTAGGTGGACTACACATTTCGTGCATCTAACGCTTTAGACTCGTTTGTATTTGTATATATATTGTATTGGTTTGGTATGTGTTGGTTTACTAGAGTTTTATTGTGATTTCTCGCTACGGTCATTATTGCAAAGGCCTTGGAATAAATGTGTATATATTTTTAATATAACGCCTGTTTGGAGTAGTTTGTAAGTGTCCTTGCTCAGTGTGCTCATTGCGGGCTTTCAGTCACCCTCACCCCTCTTGAGACCTAGTCTTGACCGCCGCGATCGCTGCCCTGATTGGTCTGGCTTGTCCAGAGGTTACCCTGTTCCAAGTAATTAGGTTGGCCTTCTGAACTTCTGCGCCGCCAGGACAGAGTTCAGAAATCCATCTTAACAAATTGGTGTACAGCGGTGGGATACGACTGAAGGTATCCAGTGTTGCGCACGAACTAAGGCATTTCAAGTTATTCCTCCCAGGACACGTAGTGAATTGTTATAGTTTAACTTTAAAAAGGCCATAGTCCTATCTAACAGTATGGAAACAAATACCTTGTTAACTATAAATGCTTCCAAATCAGAAACATTGAAAAAGATGCGTGCGGAGAGAGGTGTTTCCTCTCAAGGCACCAAATTGGATATGATCCAAAGAATCGTGGCGTGGCAAGAAGCGCAGCTTGACGCTATAACTTCTGAGGACAGTGCGGAAGGAGGTGGGGCTGCTCTCACTGGTAGAACCGACAGTTCTGCCGCTGCACTGATCCACCGCGACCACGAGGACAGGGAGGATGAGATGTCTAATGTTTCCTCTGCCAGTGTTGATGGGGAGGCTATGCTTGAATTCAAGAAGCAAGAGCTGCGGTTTAGGCAGAAGGAGCTTGAGTTCAGCATAGCCAAACTACAAATCGAACAGGCAGAAAAACAGAAAGACAGGGATGACCAGTTGGAACTGGCCAAGCTTCAGGTTGCAAATGGGTCCAAGGGTCCTGGACATGGGTCTGGGGCCTCCTCTCATCCACGGTTTCCGAAAGATCTGCTCAGTGTGTATGAGGAAAGGAATGACATTATGGACTGGCTGAATGCGTTTGAGTATGCATGTGAAGTTCAACAAGTTGACAATGCTGATAAGATTGCCTGGTTACTCAGCAGACTGCCCCATTCTGGCTGTAGTGCCATTATGGAAATGTCGAAGGCTGAGCGAGCTGATTTCGCAATGTTAAAGCAAACTGTCATTTTAAAGTTTGGAAAGACTCCTGCTCAATATTTAAAACGCTTCCGAGAGTACAAGAAAAAAGAAGGTGGTACTTGGGTATCTTATGTCACCGAATCCTTAAAAAACTTGACTGGCTGGGTCGAAGGTTACAAGGTTTCTACCTTTGAAGGCATGATAAATCTTGTCATGCTGGAACACATTTTTGCATCTTCTTCCCCGGAGCTTAAGCAGCATTTGGCCGATTCGAAGGAGATAGATCCTAAGAAGCTGGCCATTGCAGCAGACTTATGGGTGTCACATCGAGTGTCCCATAAGGACAAAACTCCTTCTGGTAAGCAGGAGGAAGGGAAAAAGTCCAAAGATAAGGAGGGTGGAGAATCTGATAAATCTTCTTCTCAAAAGGGCCACAAAAAGAAAAATAAGGGTAAGGCACAAGAGAACTCACAGGGTAGTGGAGGTGAGCCTCCGAAACAGAACTCTGGTTACAATAAGCCTCCCTATGTAAACAGACCCAATGGATCTTGTTTTGCTCGTGGAGCAACTGACCACGTGACGGGGGATCCCCGGTGTAAGGTTAAACCTTTGGGGGGCCACTCCGCTAATCTGGCCTTCTCCTCCTACGAGGAAGAAGAGATTACAGGAGCATCCTTCTCCTCAGACTCATTTCCCAGCGGGATAGAAGCTGAGGTAATTTTAGTTTCCCTGAGTTCCTGGGAGCCTAAAGTCGCAGAGGCTTATGCTAGGATTCCAGATAATACCAAGCACTACTTTAAAGACAGTGTGCTGATCAATGGAGTGGATACTCCAGCTCTTAGGGATAGTGGGTGCAGTCGAACTGTAGTGGATTCTACCTTGGTAGACTCGGAGGAAGTTGCCAGAGCTACTCTGATGCCCACTAAGTTGGCTGACGGCCCACTCCGTATGTTCCCAGTTATACCTGTAAATCTTACTTTAAATGGTACAGCAGTCAGGATTCCAGTGAGCATTCAGAGAAATGTCCCAGGAAAGGTCTTGTTAGGCAATGATCTCAGAGCTTTAGGGCTCGTAGGAGACACTGCCGACAGACCCTACACACGGTCTCAAGCACGGGCAGCATTGGCCAAGACCAATACGCCGCCCCAGCCGAAGGGGAAACCCAAGGCGAAAGGAGTAAACAAGTCAAGGAGAGGGAAAGAGAATATTCGCCCGAGCTCGCCTACCACTGCGGTGGAGGAAGTTGGTCAATCGCCTGGGCCTGACGAGGAGGTGGCGATGCCTTAAGTATTTGACCCCAACGACCATCCTGAACTAAAAGACTTGTTAGTAAAAGGTGGTCCTGATAGGGAAGAATTCAGTAAAGGCCAACGTGAGTGCCCATCTCTGGAAGGCCTAAGGAGACAGGCCTGCTCCCAGCTTGAGGGTGAACCTCCTGGGACGCATCAGATTTATTGGGAAGGTGGACTCCTGTATAGTGAGCCCACAGAGTCTACAGAAGGAGACCATAGGAGGTTGGTGGTTCCCCTTGCTGTACGACCCTTCCTCCTGCAGTTGGCGCATGAAGTGCCCCTTGCTGGTCACCTTGGTATTAAGAGGACCAAGCAAAGGTTATCCATGCACTTCTACTGGCCCAAGATGGGGGTGCAAGTAGAAAGTCACTGCAGGAGTTGTGCCTCCTGCCAGTTATCTGGTAAGGTTGGCTCAAGAATCCAAGCTCCATTGGTACCACTCCCAGTTGTGGGAATACCATTCGAAAGGGTAGGGATCAACATCATTGGTCCCCTTGACCCGCAAACATCCTCAGGCAATAGGTTTATCCTGGTGCTGGTCGACCATGCAACCAGATATCCTGAGGCCATCCCATTGAAAACTGTAACTGCCAAGTCAGTTGCAAAAGCGTTACTTGGCATATTTACTAGGGTTGGCTTCCCTAAAGAAGTTGTGTCGGATCGTGGCAGCAACTTTATGTCGAAGTATATGCAGGCTATGTGGAAAGAATGTGGGGTCACCTACAAGTTCTCTTCTGCATACCACCCCCAGACCAATGGTCTGGTGGAACGTTTCAACAGAACGTTAAAGAGCATGATTGGGGCTCTGGAAGAACCTCAGAGAAGAAAATGGGAACTTCTTTTACCATGCTTACTGTTTGCCTACCGAGAGGTACCACAGGAGGGTGTTGGCTTCAGCCCCTTCGAACCTCTGTTCGGTCATCCTGTACGGGGACCCTTAGCCATAGTCAAAGAGGGATGGGAGATGCCCACTCCCCCTGTTACTACCAACGTAGTAGATTATGTGCTGGGGCTCAGAAAACGGATGGTACTTCTGATGGGCTTGGCTAGTGATAAATTGAAGGCAGGACAAGCGCTGGTGAAACATTGGTACGACCAGAAAGCTTCCCTCATCAACTTTACACCTGGTCAGCAAGTCCTGATCATGAATCCTATAAGGCCTCGAGCTTTACAGGACAAATGGTCAGGCCCTTACACAGTGGTGGAGCCCCTGGGTGAGGTTAACTATTTAGTGGACCTTGGAAGGCCTGGACAGGCTCCAAAAGTGTTTCACGTAAATAGGCTGAATGCTTTCGTCCCAAGAGTCGAAATCGCAGCACTGCTACTGGCTTCAGACGTTGAGGAAGAGGAGTCTGAATCTCTCCCCGACCTGTTCCAAAGCGGTCCTTCAGATAGCTCCTTTGAGGGTGTCCGAGTGGCCCCGGACCTGACTTCTGATCAGCAGGCTGAGGTAAAAAGTTTGCTTAGGCAGTTTTCCCCCCTGTTTTCACAGTCGCCTAGTTTGACACCTTGGTGCAAACATAACATAGACACAGGAGACAGTGTACCTACCAAAAGTAGGGGATACAGGATGTCAGACAAAGTACGGTCTTATATCAAGACCGAGGTCAACAAGATGTTAGACCTTGGGGTGATTGAACCCTCTAGTAGTCCTTGGTCCAGCCCTGTGGTTTTGGTTCCAAAGGCAGGCACTTCTGAATTGAGGTTCTGCGTGGATTACAGGGCTCTGAGTGTTGTCACCAAGACAGATGCACACCCCTTGCCTCGAACAGATGAGCTGGTGGATACTTTGGGTGCCTCCAAGTACCTCAGCACGTTTGACCTCACTGCTGGCTATTGGCAAATAGCTTTAGCAGAACATGCCAAGGAGAAGACAGCGTTTTCTACTCCAGACGGCCTTTACCAATTCAGGGTAATGCCGTTCAGGCTGAAAAATGCACCTGCCACTTTCCAAAGGCTTGTGAATCATGTGTTGAATGGGTTGGACGAATTCTGTCTTGCATATCTGGACGATATAGCAGTTTTCAGTGCCACCTGGGAAGACCATGTGAAACACCTCGAGATTGTGCTCCAGGTTCTTCAGAAAGCACACTTGACCATAAAGGCTAGTAAATGCCAGATTGGACAAGGCTCAGTGGTTTACCTTGGACATGAAGTAGGTGGAGGGAGGATACAGCCTCTTCCCAGTAAAGTACAAGCAGTACAAGACTGGCCTACCCCCACTACACAAACCCAAGTGAGAGCCTTCTTAGGACTCACGGGGTATTACCACAACTTCGTGGCAGACTATGGCACCATAGCTGCCCCTCTGACTGCCCTCACCACTCCGAAGAAACCCAAGAAGGTAACTTGGACCGACGAGTGTGAGAAGGCCTTCAATGGCTTAAAAGACTCCTTGTGCCAGGCCCCTGTCCTCAGGGCCCCTGATTATCAAAGACCTTTTATTGTGCAGACGGACGCCTCTGACACTGGGATAGGAGCTGTACTATCGCAAGTAGATGAGAAGGGTAAGGAAAACCCTATTGGTTTTATTAGTCACAAGCTTAAGGACAGAGAGCTCAGATGGTCCACAGTGGAGAAAGAATGTTTCTCTCTTGTGTGGGCCCTACGGAAGCTGAGGCCCTACCTCTATGGGACCCACTGTCATGATCACTGCTTCCAAGGAGCCAGGACCAGCCCAACGTCCTTGGAAGCAGGCCCCTAACCCTAATCCTAGGCACCAGCCGGTCCCCACGGGGACCTTTTGGACCTTGTCCTGGTGCCGGTGGCACCAGGCTCATCAGAATCATCGGTCCCGGCACTGGAAGCGCCGGGCTCATAATATGTGTGCAGATGCTTGGGTGGACTTACCTGCAGCAGACCATGCTGCTTACTTACCAGCCACTTAGAAGTCCTCTGTGAACAGGAACTCTTTTCTTACCTAGGCGGGGCCGTGGAGGAAGACGCCTCATCACTCCAAGGCTATTTAAACCACACCCGATAGACGAAACGTGCTTCGCGTTATTCTGCATCTGCAGCAGAACGCTCACCGAGTCTGTTCCAGCCTTTCTTCTTGCGATCCTGAATCTGCAAGAATCATACTCACCATTCCTGCATCCTGAATCTGCAAGAAGCATACTCACCATTCCTGCATCCAGTCGAGAGCAGCACCTGCAGAGACAAGAAACAGCAGGTTAGCAAGGCAGCCTTAACTCGCAGTGCTACTCACCTGATCCATCGGCTGCGGTCATTTTCGGCACGCTGCACCTCCGCCTGCGAAGATAAAAGCATTGTCACTACTCACCGGCACTCCGTGAATTCTGGATTTCTTCACACTGCATCGCCGCCTGCGGAGATAAAAGCATTGTATCTACTTATGGACATTCCGCGGACTCTGGCGCTGCAAACCAACTTCTGAAAGACAAAAGAAGAGACATTAGACAGGTATTTACTTACGCCCATCGCGCTCTTCGCAATAGAACGCCTGCAATACTCCGGCGTCTCTTCGGCACGAACTACGCTGCAAGGGAAAAGACAGTTAGAGCGCTTGCATTTACTCACGCATTTCCAGGCGCTTCACTCCATCTTCCTCAAGAGTCCTGCAAGACAAAAGGGAGAAAAGCATTATAAGAAGTCCTGTTCAATGTTAACGTGCCTTGCACCTAAAGACTATATACAGACTAAAAAGGTGTCTGGAAACTCACCGCTCGTGCAGTTAACGACGGTAACGGTCTTCTGAGTCCAAGAGGCCTATGTTTCACCAGTGAAGGAACTGGCAACAGCGCCCTGCGCCAGACGCAGATGGAGAGCCCAGCATTCACCTATCTAAGGTGAGCACGTTGACCTGGGGGCTCTACGGAGAGGGAGAGAGAGGAAGAGGGACATTGAACAACCCAGACCATTAACCCCCATATTCTTTCACCTGCAGAAACCTCACCCTACGAGTTCGACACACAGTGCGAAGAGGTTCGACCCCAGAAGCCCATCGGGTTCTGCACATCACCTTTCGAGTCACAGACACCTTCCTGCCAAGATCAGCGCCTCCGTGGGAATCAGGTGAGCGTTACAGAACGCGAAGCCCACCGCAAAACTCCTACCCAGGCGCAATGGAAACCTCAGACACTGATCACTTAGCCCAGTTGCTCGGGGAATTAAGAGCAGAAGTACATGCAGCTCGTCAGGAAACAAGCTCTCTAAGAAGAGAACTGATAATTTCCAAGGAGCGAACAGAGGACCTCGCTAGGCAATTGCTACAAACGCAGGCAGGACAGACACCCCTGCCCGCTCCAGGAGGAAGCTATCCTTCTGCATCATCTGTAAATCCAGTGCAAATCAATCTACCTGGTAATGTGCCCTTGGCTCCGCCCGAATGTTTTTCTGGTGACCCAAAGAAATTTGCAGTGTTCCTCAACCAGTGCCGCTTACATTTCTTATGTCGACCAGCTGCATTCCCAACAGACCAGACCAAAGTGGCTTTCGTGCTTTCTTATCTCAGTGGCAGCGCCGCAGATTGGTCGATCCCTTTAGTCACCCAGGAAGATTCGGTTTTACATGATTTCCAGGCCTTCCAGTCCAGCATGGAGAAACTGTTTGCAAGACATGCACAAGGGCAGGCCTTGGACAATGAACTTCTTTCATTACGACAGGGTAATCAAGACCTCTTGACCTATATAGCCTCATTCAACAGACTCATAGTGGAAACTCAATGGCCCGAGGATAAGAGAATAACGCTTTTCTACAGAGGCCTGCGTGGAGAGCTCAAGGATGTGTTAGCTCAAGTTGTGAACCCTCCACAACAATGTTCAGACTATATTGACTTAGTCGTCCAATTGGACCACAGATTACAGAACAGGAAGGCTGATCGTTCTAAATTTGATACCCGAGTGTTTTCTAAACCACAGACTTCTACTAAGGGAGCTGACACTGTGGAACCCATGCAAATAGGGGGGATGAAAGGTCCTTTAACCCAAAAGGAGCGGGAAAGAAGAAGACAGCTGCAATTATGCCTCTATTGCGGGAACTCGGGGCACTTTCTTCGAGACTGTCCAGTGAAACCAGCTAAGAAGGCTGTAGGAGCCGCAGATTCCAGTACCTCAAGTTCTGAGCAGGGAAACGACCTAGCCCGGCAAGTGTAGAGGTCCTCTTGCCGAGCGTTAAGATCTGTCCCGTGACCTCGCACTTCGTGGTGCCCATGGTCCTCATTAGTCCTGCACGTCCGGATCGTTTGCATGCAATTGAAGCTTACATCGACAGCGGAGCAATCGGCAATTATGTGGACCGTGAAATGGCATCAAGGATGAATCTACCCCTTGTCCCTAAGGCAGTAAAAGACGTCATTACTACAGTGGATGGCACGGAGATAGCCTCCGGACCAGTAACGCACGCCACCCAAGAAGTGACGCTAGTGAGCCAAGATGGACACCGGGAGAAAATCGTGTTCGATGTGATCAAGGCCCCTCAGTTCCAGATCATTCTGGGAATCCCTTGGTTAGAGAAGAACAATCCTCAGATCAACTGGCGAGCAAAGACGGTTCAGTTTCCAGGATGTTTTACCACTTGTTATCCTCGGCCTGAAGTTTCAGTGGCGGCAATCTCTTTTGAGGTTCCCACATTACCTCCCGACTACCAAGAATTCCAAGATGTCTTTCGGAAGGATCAAGCTAACACCCTGCCTCCTCATAGGTCTTACGACTGTCAAATAGACCTGATACCCGGAACAACTCCTCCTTGCAGTAGGATTTATGCCCTCACCGAGCCAGAGAATCTTCACCTCAGGCAATATCTGGACCAATACCTAGCTAACGGGTTTATCCGTCCTTCTAAATCTCCAGCTTCCTCGGCTTTGTTCTTCGTTCCGAAAAAGGAAGGAGACCTTAGAACTTGTATAGATTACCGCGCCCTGAATCAAATCACCGTTAAAAACAGATACCCGTTACCTTTGATCCCTGAACTCCTGGACCAGGTCAAAGAAGCATGTATATATACAAAGTTGGATCTCAGAGGAGCCTACCACTTGGTACGGATAAAAGAAGGCGATGAGTGGAAGACGGCCTTTCGCACCAAGTATGGGCTATTCGAATATCAAGTGATGCCCTTTGGACTTTGTAACGCTCCTGCCGCTTTCCAGTATTTTATGAACGATGTCCTTAGAGAACTCATAGATGTGTGTGTTGTTGTCTACATTGATGACATCCTTGTCTATTCATCATCTGAAGAGGAACATCAGAGACACGTTAAAAAGGTTCTCGAGAGACTGTGTCAACATAACCTTTTTGCCAAGCTTGAAAAATGCGTTTTCAACGTAACTGAAGTTGAGTTCCTGGGATTCATATTGTCACCTAATGGGGTTCATATGGATTCAAAGAAGGTCGATGCAATCATCAAGTGGCCATCACCAACCTCGGTAAAAGGAGTTCAAAGCATGATAGGCTTCGCTAACTTTTACTGCAGATTCATTCCTGAATTCTCTCGGATAGTCCAGCCCATCACCGCTCTGTTAAAGAAGAACAAACGTTTTGAATGGTCTACTGAAGCAGAACAAGCTTTTCAGGACTTAAAAGCTAAATTCATTTCTGCACCTGTTCTAAAACATCCTCGCCCAGAACTCCCCTACATCGTGGAAACGGATGCTTCTAGTCTTGCTAAGGGGGCAGTGTTATCACAAAGAGATCCGGTCACACACCAATTACATCCAGTAGCCTTTTGGTCCCGCAAATTCTCGGCTTCCGAGATCAACTATTCAATTACAGACAAGGAACTTTTAGCTATCAGATCGGCCTTTAAAGCCTGGCGGCATTATCTTTTGGGAGCCAGACACACAGTCACCGTAATGACTGACCACCGCAATCTACAATATCTGAAGACGGCCAAAGCTCAGTCTTCCAGACAGCTTCGCTGGGCTCTGTTTCTGGCTGAGTTTGACTTTATAATTACTTATCGACCCGGCAGTAAAGACGGAAAAGCAGATGCCCTCTCTCGGATGGGAGTAGATGAACATTTGACCAATCCAGAACCAATACCCATAATCCCAGAACAAAGGATTTTGGGGTTGGTCAGCGCTCAATCCTTTGAAGACATCAAGACTACAGTCAAGTCACTCCTAACTCCGGCCGATTTGCAGGACTGGCAATTAAAGGGAAAAGAATTCTCAGTGGATCAAGACCTACCATATTTCCAAGGGCGATTGTACTTGCCGTGTGAGAAAATACAAAAACAAGTAATCTCCGGTTATCACGACTCTCTAATGGAGGGTCACCCTGGCATTACCAAAACCATGGAAAAGATCAAGAGACATTTCTGGTGGCCATCATGGAAGAAGGATATTAGAGACTTTGTAATCTCCTGCGGTGTGTGTGCCCAGAATAAAAGTCAGAAGGAGAAACCAGCCGGCCTTTTACACCCTCTGGATATTCCTCCCTGTCCATGGCATACCCTGTCCATGGATTTCATCACGGACTTACCTCCATGCTCAGGGTATAATACCATTTTAGTAGTCGTGGATCTATTCTCCAAGATGGCTCACTTCATTCCCCTGAAGGGCCTACCTTCGGCTTCGGTATTGGCCCGAGAATTCTTAGAAAACATCGTTCGGTTACACGGTTTTCCCTCGGTTTTAATCTCCGATAGGGGAAGTCAATTCATCTCCCACTTTTGGCGAAGTTGCTGTCGTCTAGCCCAAATTGATGTAAGACTTTCAACCAGTCACCATCCCCAAACTGACGGACAAACCGAGAGGACAAATCAGACTCTAGAGCAATATCTGCGTTGCATGCTCCAACAAACTGAAAACCCTTGGAAGGATATTCTTTGGATCGCTGAATACGCTTACAACAATTCGACTCATTCTGGAACCGGGAAGACTCCCTTCTTCCTATTATACGGACATCATCCTAGAACCTCTAATCTGGATCCTCCCCAAGAATTCGAAACACCTGCTGTGGATCATTTGCACTCTGAAATTACCCGTGCTTTTAAAGAAGCCACTGCCCATCTGCAAAGAGCTAAAGCTCAAATCAAAAAGGGAGCAGATCGACACCGTAAAGAGGCCCCTCACTACGCAGTAGGAGATCAGGTCTGGTTATCCACTAAGCACCTGCCTCTAAAAGGACCCCGCACCTTCAACCCGAGATACCTTGGACCTTACCCCATCTCTACCATAGTTAATCCGGTGGCGGTCAAATTGGAATTACCTGCGCATATGAAAATACATCCAGTATTCCATGTCTCCTTATTAAAACCAGTACAACCAGAAACCCGAATGACTGAACTCCCAGAACCTGTTTTGGTGGACGGAGAACTCGAATTCGAAGTAAAGAACATTCTAGACTCCGAGATCTCCAAATCTAAGTTATATTATCTGGTTGATTGGAAAGGATACGGCCCCCAGGAAAGGTCTTGGGAACCCTCAGAATATGTCCACGCACCTCGTCTGGTCAAGAGATTCCATCTGAATCACCCCGACAAGCCAAAACCCCCGGAGAAGACACGCTTAGGAGGGGCCTTGAGGGGGGGTACTGTCATGATCACTGCTTCCAAGGAGCCAGGACCAGCCCAACATCCTTGGAAGCAGGCCCCTAACCCTAATCCTAATCCTAGGCACCAGCCGGTCCCCACGGGGACCTTTTGGACCTTGTCCTGGCGCCGGTGGCACCAGGCTCATCAGAATCATCGGTCCCGGCACTGGAAGCGCCGGGCTCATAATATGTGTGCAGATGCTTGGGTGGACTTACCTGCAGCAGACCATGCTGCTTACTTACCAGCCACTTAGAAGTCCTCTGTGAACAGGAACTCTTTTCTTACCTAGGCGGGGCCGTGGAGGAAGACGCCTCATCACTCCAAGGCTATTTAAACCACACCCGATAGACGAAACGTGCTTCGCATTATTCTGCATCTGCAGCAGAACGCTCACCGAGTCTGTTCCAGCCTTTCTTCTTACGATCCTGAATCTGCAAGAATCATACTCACCATTCCTGCATCCTGAATCTGCAAGAAGCATACTCACAATTCCTGCATCCAGTCGAGAGCAGCACCTGCAGAGACAAGAAACAGGAGGTTAGCAAGGCAGCCTTAACTCGCAGTGCTACTCACCTGATCCATCGGCTGCGGTCATTTTCGGCACGCTGCACCTCCGCCTGCGAAGATAAAAGCATTGTCACTACTCACCGGCACTCCGTGAATTCTGGATTTCTTCACACTGCATCGCCGCCTGCGGAGATAAAAGCATTGTATCTACTTACGGACATTCCGCGGACTCCGGCGCTGCAAACCAACTTCTGAAAGACAAAAGAAGAGACACTAGACAGGTATTTACTTACGCCCATCGCGCTCTTCGCAATAGAACGCCTGCAATACTCCGGCGTCTCTTCGGCACGAACTACGCTGCAAGGGAAAAGACAGTTAGAGCGCTTGCATTTACTCACGCATTTCCAGGCGCTTCACTCCATCTTCCTCAAGAGTCCTGCAAGACAAAAGGGAGAAAAGCATTATACGAAGTCCTGTTCAATGTTAACGTGCCTTGCACCTAAAGACTATAAAGACTAAAAAGGTGTCTGGAAACTCACCGCTCGTGCAGTTAACGACGGTAACGGTCTTCTGAGTCCAAGAGGCCTATGTTTCACCAGTGAAGGAACTGGCAACAGCGCCCTGCGCCAGACGCAGATGGAGAGCCCAGCATTCACCTATCTAAGGTGAGCACATTGACCTGGGGGCTCTACGGAGAGGGAGAGAGAGGAAGAGGGACATTGAACAACCCAGACCATTAACCCCCATATTCTTTCACCTGCAGAAACCTCACCCTACGAGTTCGACACACATTGCGAAGAGGTTCGACCCCAGAAGCCCATCGGGTTCTGCACATCACCTTTCGAGTCACAGACACCTTCCTGCCAAGATCAGCGCCTCCGTGGGAATCAGGTGAGCGTTACACCCACTTCATTGTGCAAACTGACCATAAGCCCTTAAAGTGGCTAATGAACATGAAGGGAGAGAATCCAAAGTTGCTTAGGTGGTCCATAAGTCTACAAGGCTTCGACTTCACTATTGAGCATAGGCCAGGTGTCCAACATAGCCATGCTGATGGGTTGTCCAGAATGTTTAACCGACCTGAACAAGAGACTCATCCAGGGGTGGATTAGTTCCCCCTGTCCATAGTCTGGGAAGGGCGAGTGTTAGGAAAGATTTCATATTTGTGGGTAATTTTCCTTCCATGTGGCAACCCCTAAAATTTTGCTGTTGTTTTCACCATGATCTAGACTTTGCCAGAGAAGTGCAGCCTTCTGCCGCACTCCTCTGGGCTTTCGCTCCATTCTTACGGGGAAACTGACATGCCCTTAAAACAGTCAGTACCGGGAAACGCTGTTTTCCGTAGTTTCTTTATCATGTTGCGGCTTTCGTGCAACATGACACAATAGGGCACTGTAAGCTAAGTTACTGCTCTCTTGGGTCTCTAGCCTTCTACAGGCCCTAGATACTCTTTTTGGATTGTAACTGATCGGTGCAAGTGAATCACGGACGGGAATGGTAGCAGCGACCGTTTCTTGTGTTTTGAGCTCCTTTTGGCGTTTTAAGCGCGTTTCTCACGCTTAGCCCAAAATGGTGGCCTGGCTCCCAAAATGGCCAGACCTCGAGGCTCCTTTGTCCTGTCCGCTGACCGTCTTGCCCCCTTCACCTTCCCCAGGTCGAGCCGACCCGGGGCCTTCCTTATTTGGGCATGTACTTTCCTGCAAAACACAGATGCTTTCGCGGGCTTCTACAAGCCTTGTGTGTGCCTCCAGGATGTGGGCTGGGATGTCTGGTCCCAATATACATCCTGGGTGCCAGAGAGTATAGGGTGGTGTGAATGCCTGGGACCACCGTGGTCCGTGATAGGTCCACGTATGGTGTGAGTGTTGATGAGCGGATCTCCCATTGGGTCCCCTCCGTTTTGGCGCGAAGGGAACCGTGGATAAGAGGGGGCTGGAAACGCCACTACCATGTCGATCTCCTGAGTTCTCACGAACAAAGGAATACAGGAGCCAAGTATCCTGCAACCACGAGGCTGGACCGAGGAATCGCTGGTGACCCGCTGAAGGACTGCTCCTCTGCACTGCTGTCGCTTTGTGAAACCCTTTCTACCTCTGATCGAACCAGAAGGCCTGTACTGGTACTTCGACCCTTGGAATAGCGGGGACAGCTATTCTCGGCATCTTCACCATCTCCTGCACGTAAGCCTTTGGAAGTGTCTCTGGGCCATCCAGCAGACTGACCAGCCTACACAGGAGTCTTGCTCTGTAACCGCCGCCAGGTTGTGTTGTATTTCGAGTCCTTGTCACTCTCACACGATTCGTACACTTGGCATTCCCAGGTCTGAAGTGAGTAGTGTAGATTTGGCTGAGATACACACGACCGCTCCGTTGCCCTGCTGTGGTAACAAACTGTGCGGGTTCACTTCGTTTGGGACATCTTTAACTCAACTCTGCTGCTGCAGAATCTACACGACGACGAGACGTCCCCTGCTCCCCTGAACCTGCCAGCACTGAAACTGACGCGGAGAAGCCTGGGTCTGCTTGCATCGGGGACCGGTGAGTAGCATAGCTAGGAACTGGTCGCCCTCCTGCAGGAGCCCATAGCTTTTCCCCGCTGTGTCAAACAGCACGTTTTTCCGTACTCGCGCTCTGCTTCTGCCCACAGTGGAGGCTGCGCTTGAGTCGCGTAACTCTGTTCTTCTTCATTTGTGCACCAAACTGAACTGCCTGATTCCCTCGAAGAGACTCCCCTTTTTGCCCGTTGGCACCAGCGTGTGCAGGTACTTTTGAGCACAAGGCTCCACTCTTCGTAGGGCTTGGACTTCCTTTTAGTTAGGTGCCTCTGAAGGCGGACTGGGTCTAATCATTATTTCGCACTGCCTGTTTTCCTCCCCTTCTAGGTGGACTACACATTTCGTGCATCTAACGCTTTAGACTCGTTTGTATTTGTATATATATTGTATTGGTTTGGTATGTGTTGGTTTACTAGAGTTTTATTGTGATTTCTCGCTACGGTCATTATTGCAAAGGCCTTGGAATAAATGTGTATATATTTTTAATATAACACCTGTTTGGAGTAGTTTGTAAGTGTCCTTGCTTTGTGTGCTCATTGCGGGCTTTCAGTCACCCTCACCCCTCTTGAGACCTAATCTTGACCGCCGTGATCGCTACCCTGATTGGTCTGGCTTGTCCAGAGGTTACCCTGTTCCAAGTAATTAGGTTGGCCTTCTGAACTTCTGCGCCGCCAGGACAGAGTTCAGAAATCCGTCTTAACAGATACCAATAGTAGTGGCATTACTGGAGCTGGAGGCCCCACCACAGAGGAGACACAGGAGGAGAAGGAGGGTGAGACAGGCCCAGCATGCCCCACCAGTGCAGCCCCGTTACCACGCCGGCAGCCCCCAATCTGTTACGCTCACCTGGCTCCCACAGAGGCGTCGATCGGAACTGGACAGCTGCAGGCTCCACCAGTGTGACGCGCAGGGCCGAGATGACGGACTGGACTGGCCCACCTAGCTTCATTTGCTTGACCCGTAGGAATATTCTTCTGATGGTTTGAAAAGATGAGCTCTCCATCCTGCATTGAGCGCAGGGGTGCGTTGATAACCAGTTGCTTCATTGGCTCGAAGGAATTGGTGAGTTCCAGAACAATATTGACTCTGAGATTCCCGGCAAGACGCCGTAAGTATAAAGTTCCTAAGAGTTCAAATGCCTGACTTTCACTCTTGTCCGATTCCTTGCAGGTTGCAGCTTGACCCTAATGAAGAGTTCCTTGTGGCAACCGGTAGTATTCTGGTAAGGATTTTATTTTCCAACACAGTTCGATAAAATAATGTCAATATGTAACCTGTTGCTTTCTCCCTTATTCAGGCGCTGAGAGAAAGTATGAAGTCTCGGGGAATAATACCTCCGGCGGTAAAATCAGGTAAGTCTATTGTGGTGATGAGGGTTCCCCTTGTTAGTCCCTTTGTTTCACCTTGCTGTCCTTTTGTTTCCCCTTAGGGGCCAATTTTCGGCGAAGATGCAGTGGAAGCTGCGCCGACCCGTGAAGAGGAATAGTACCCCCGGTGGTAAAATCAGGTAAGTCTATGGGGGGGTAACTAATATTCCTCTGTGTATTCCCTTGGCTCACCTTGCTGTTCTGGTCTTCTCCTTAGGTCCCGGAGTGCAGCGGGAACATGCAGGAGGATGCGGTGGAATGTGAAGATGCTGCGAAGGCCGGTGAGTTCAGCGCGGCGCTGCAGCAGGCGAGGCGGCGCGCATAAAATAACTTCTTTCTTCCAGCTCGAAGGCGCGATGGATCGGGAATTCAGGTACGGATCAAAGGTATTGCTCTTGTTCTAACCTTTTCTTCTTCTTTCTCCCTTTTTCTAGGAGCTCCAAACTCGAGGCGGGCGTGGCAGAAGCCTGGATGCAGACTTGCAGGCATGCTGAGCGTTACGCTGCTGGATGCAGAATAACGCGAAGCGTGTGCTGCTTTTCGGGCGTGGTTTAAATAGCCTCCAAAGTAGTCCCAGGTAAGTATTCCTCCCCAGCCCCGCCCGAGTAAAAAATAGTCCCTAAGTAAAGTAGTCCCGTCCAAGCCTATTTTGGCTTGGAGCTCTTGCAGCATGGTCTGCATCAGGTAAGTTTGCAGCATGGTCTGCATCAGGTAAGTTTTAATCTATGAGCCTGACGACTATGGCGCCAGGACTGACTCTCCATATGAGCCTGGCGCCAAAGGCGCCAGGACTGGACCCGAATAGCCCCTAGCAGGGGTTGTTGGGCTTGCTTAGGATAACTTGATGGCTGCTTCCGGGGTTGCTGGACTTGGTCTAGGTCCCCGGGGGTAGGCATCATGACAGCAATCCCCCCCCCAAGGCCCCTCCTAAAGTCGTTCTTCCCTGTGGTTTTGGTTTGTCTGGGAAATTTCGGTGGAATTTTTTCACCAATCGGGGTGCATGAACATGGTCACTAAGTTCCCATGACCTTTCCTGTGGTCCGTAACCTTTCCAGTCGATTAAATAAAAGAGTTTTGACTTTATCAGCTTGGAGTCCAGGATGTTCTTAACTTAAAATTCGGGCTCTCCGTCTACAAGGATAGGGTCTGGTGGTTTGGTTAGTCCCCTGGTTGCACTGGCTTCAAAAGTGACACATGAAAGCCGGGGTGAATTCGCATATTAGCAGGTAAGTCCAACTTGACAGCCACCGGGTTGATAATGGCCTTAATAGAGTAAGGTCCCAAATATCTGGGGTTAAAGGTCCGTGTTCCCTTTAGAGGTATATGTTTTGTGGCTAACCATACTTGGTCCCCTATCTGGTATTGTGGAGTATCACTTCTATGCCGATCAGCATCTTTCTTGTATTTTTCTTTCGCCTGTTTTAAATGTGTAGTTGCTTCCTTAAAGGCTTGTGTAATCGTAGCATGCAGATGGTCCACTGTGGGCATTTCTAAGTGTTGGGGTGAGTCAAGGTCTGAGGTTCGAGGATGGTGCCCATATAAGGTATAAAAGGGGCTTTGTCCAGTTCCAGACTGTACTGAATTGTTGTATGCATATTCGGCGATCCAAAGAATGTCTTTCAAATTACTCTCAGTCTGATGTAACATACAACGCAGGTATTGTTCGAGAGTCTGGTTGGTCTTCTCCGTTTGACCATCGGTCTGGGGGTGGTGACTGGTCGATAACCTCACATCGATTTGCGCCAATTGACAGCATTTTTTTCAAAAATGTGAAATGAATTGACTGCCCCGGTCAGATATATGGACGGAAATCCGTGTATGCGAGCAATGTTTTCGAGGAACTCATTGGCAAGGATTGAAGCTGTAGGTAATCCTTTTAAAGCAATAAAGTGGGCCATCTTGGAAAAAAGATCCACAATAACTAGAATGGTGTTAAATCCATTGCATGGGGGCAGATCAATAATAAAGTCTAAGAATAAGGTGTGCCATGGTGTAGGCAGAATGTCTAAAGGTTGTAAGAGTCCAGCTGGTTTTTTCTTTTGACTTTTGTTTTGGGCGCAAATGCCACAAGACATCACACATGATGCCAGGTGGGCCACCAGAATTGTCTTTTAATTTTAGCTTCAGGTTTTGCAATACCTGGGTGCCCCTCCATTAGAGTATCATGATAACGGGAAATGACTAGCTCTTGTAGTTCCTTGTGTGGCAGAAATAGCCGCCCTTGGTAATAAGGCAGATCATTGGTGACAGAGTAGTCCGGGCCTTTTTTTTACCCAGTCCTGCAGGGCTGTAGGATCAAAGAGTTGCTGGATCTTTACCTGAATGTCCTCTAGTGTCTGTAGAGTAGTCATGGCAAGAATTCTTTGTTCTGAAATTATAGGTACTGGTTCTGGGTTCACTTCTGCCTCTCCCATCCCTATTCGGGATAAGGCGTCTGCTTTACCGTTCTTACAACCTGGTCGATAGGTTATTACGAAATCGAACTCGGCAAAGAACAATGCCCATCGGAGTTGACGTGACGATTGGGCCTTGGTTGTCTTTAAATACTGTAAGTTCCGGTGATCGGTGATCACAGTAATGGTATGCCTTGTTAAATGACTTCAATTCAGCAATCCCACTAAGTCAGTGCCTCGTCTGGGACGCCCAAGGGAAGCCTTTATTTATATATTTTTATGACAAGTTATACTCTGGATGATAAACCCTTATATAACGCACCTCTCTTTGAATCCCCCTGACCTCACTGAGCCAAGAAGTAGGTTTGTTTTGCAATTTAAAAGATTTATTGGAAAAATTAAACAATATATATATATTACACTTTTATAATAAATTAATATTTGATATCACACTTAAGAATATGACAGTGATCAACACTGGGTGATGTTACACTAGCACACTGATTTAATTACTTAAGAGTTAGTATAGGGAGGAAAAGGTAACTGAGAATGCTTTTATGGTTTCAAGGAAAAACAATGATGGAAAGAATGCAGTACAGAAATAACTGGTAGGGTTTCACAAGAGAAAATATGTTCACTTTTCCCCTGGTGGCAATTCACTCCCCCCCTATGCAATAGAAGATGGAAGGGAGAGCACACAGTTCTCAGGAATACAATCAAATGTAGTTCAGTTCCCCCCTAGCAAGCTTAGATCACAGGGATGATTTTAAAACACAGGCACAATCCTTTTAAATGTGGTGGCAATGAAGTAAAATATGCTAAAAATGGTTTTTAATTCCCCACAAGAGATTCAGGGTGGGTGATAGCTACTTTAAATTAGTTCAGCATCACTTTAGCAATGCTCTATGAATGATTGTCAGGTTGCAAACGAGTTTCAGCAAAGGAAAGCAAGAAGCTGCCATTTTGACAAGTGAAGAAATTTGAGCCAAATCGCAAATCACTGCACTTTTTCCAAGTGCGTCGAGCGCGATCACGGAAAAGGTATAATGAATAGAAAGTCGGTTCTGGGTTCTTTGGAAAGCATGGAATCTTAGCTCTAAAATGAAAGTTAAATCTCGCTTCTAGCACAAACGGTTCAAGAGATACGGACGGTTTCGTGAAGGTAGATTTTCAGAAATTAAATAATGATTCAAAATGGCAAAATGACACGTTTACAGGTTGGAAATCGGAGAAGGGACACACGATTCCTATGATGCAGTTCTGGACAGGTTCAAATGTTTTGAATCAGATTATTTTAAGCTAAGAGATTGGTTTTGCACAGTTCTGGCTAAGTACTCACACTATGAATTTGAAATAGGCCGTCAGGGTCTGGTCAGCAGGTTGGACTGGACTCCGGGCGGGTGGTTCTGAAGTCACAGCTCTCTGGTTCAGCTCTGCTCTGCACTTCACCGCGGTCTGGTCTGTGGTTCTCTGGTTCTGGTCTCTCTGGTTCTGATCTGGTCTGTGGTTCTGCTGTCGGCACTTCTTTCTGGGTCTGCTACCGGTTCTAGCAAAAGTTCTTGGCAAAGAATCCAACAGCTAGCCCGGCTGTAGAATAGTTTGGTTGGATTGCTGGATTCTGAAGGCCTGCTGAAAAAGGATTTAGCTGGTGGTCCAGGCCTCTCTGCTTTAAGTTCTGGAGTGAAGTTCTGGAGTGAAGTTCTAGCTTGAAGTTATGGAGTTCTCCGTCAGCGTGCTGCGCAGGAATTCAGTTGAAGGTTGGAAAATGAATGTCCCTGTCTGGCTTCCAGTGGCTCTTTTTATGTCTTTTGAAAATGGGTGTGGATGCTAACTGTCTGTGCCCACCCCACTCATGATTTGATAGGTCAAGGATTTCTCTTTGACCTTTTTGAGAAGGGAGCAGTGAGTCAGAGTCTTACAGTCTATTGAAGAAACGCCCCTTTGCTTTTACCTTAGAAAATTATTTTCATAACTAAACACATTTCCCAGATACACAAGTGGTTGACATTACATATACACATCATATATCAGATAAGGTAGTTTCTGTTCCAACTCTGATGTTTCTAAGAGCTTGGATTAAGAAATGACAACATTTTGTGCTTTTTGGTTGGTTTAACAATATTGGATTTTTACCAAAACTGACACAGATGTACCCCTCCTTTCTAAACATATTCCAGTAAATGTTCATTTTTCTAGCGTGAACCCCGTGTCTGCAATCTCCATAATTCATGGTGTTTTGCCTCAGAACATGGTACAGCGTTCTAACACCTCTTAAAATGTGCACAGAAAAATCACAAGAATAATGGTATTAATTATATAATTTTGACAAGTCCGTACTATGAATTATCCATCTTTTTTTTAAATTATGCTCTGGCCCAGAGGGTTGTGGTTTCCCAAAGCACATGGTGGAATTTCTGGTTTGTCCTCTTCCTCCAACTCAAGTTGCTCACAGAGGCACTGCCCCTCCCCGTTTCTCTCAAGAGGAAGCCATTTACGACCCCCCCCTAATTTAACATTTGCCTGAGCCAAGGAAGGCTCATTGTTCAGTTTCCTGCAGTCCCCAGCTGCTCCTCCCCTAATCCAATCAGAGAGGTGTCATCTCCGTTTGGTGGGGGCAGCAGAATGCAGCCAGGCCTGGGAAGAGTGGCTGAGCAAGTTTCAACTCTTGTCGGGGGTAGTTGCCGGGCAGAATTCACTGTCTTTAAGCCAGGCTTCAGCTAAATGTCACTTTTGTTCCCAGTTTTTCTTCATCCAAATCAAACTTACAATTTTTACACATGCAGCTAGAAGGCTGATTCTAAGTTCAAAACTATGACATTTAACAGTTGCAAACTATGTGACACTCAACAGTAGGTCACTCATTTATTTTAAACATTTAGATTTTAGTGTCTTTCAGTCCAATTTAACTTAGGCTGCTGACATCCACAGCTCAGCCAGTTTTGTTATAAACATTGTTTAGGGCTCTTCATCGTTCCAGATTTTGTATGCACACAAGTCTACCTTCTGCCAAATGTCTGCTGGTGTTCATTGAGATTTTTGAATATCTTGCAATGTTTAAAATAGGCATTTTTAGCTTGCATTTCAGAGAAGAAAGGTGATTTCAAAGCGCTTTCTGAGCTAACCGGCACTGCTGTTTTTCCTTTGGCACGCATTCCACTCATGGCACTCCTGGCCCATCACGCTCGCACTGCGGGGTGATAGGTCAGGCGACCATCTTGGTGTGCGCAAAAACTGTGCGGTTTTCCTGGATTCTGGCACAATGTGGCCTTTTTCGGTCATCTTGGATTTTCTAAGCCCACATAACCAAATGTTGCAGCATAATAGTCCAAACGTGGATCAGGACACCCAACAACCTGGCACCGAGAAGATAGTGCCGCCAAGCCTTGAAGGCGGATTTAATGGCTAATAACTCCTTGTCGGTAACTGCATAGTTTAACTCGGGTGCCGAGAACTTTCTGGACCAAAATGCTACTGGATGAAGCTGGCCAGTTTCAGGGTCCTTTTGAGACAGGACAGCTCCCATGGCTAGACTGGATGCATCAGTTTCCACTATGTATGGAAGTTCAGGGCGCGGGTGCTTTAATACAGGTGCAGACATGAATTTCGCTTTCAGCTCTTGGAAGGCATTTTCAGCTTCTTCAGTCCACATAAAGCGTTTATTTTTTCGCAAGAGTGCTGTGATGGGATGTACAATATGTGAAAAATCCGGGATGAATCTGCGGTAGAAATTGGCAAAGCCGAGCATGCTTTGTACTCCTTTAACTGAACTTGGTGATGGCCACTTAAGGATTGCGTCCACCTTTCGTGAGTCCATTCGGACTCCCTTTGGGGTCAGGATAAACCCAAGGAATTCAACTTCTGTGGCATGAAAAACACATTTTTCCAGTTTTGCATATAGTTTGTGCTGGCGCAATTTCTCAAGGACTGCTCGGATGTGCTTCACATGGTCAGATTCTGAAGAGGAGTATACTAGAATATCATCGATATATACGACAACACAAACGTCAATGAGTTCACGAAGGACATCGTTAATGAACTATTGGAAGGCTGCTGGTGCATTGCACAACCCGAAAGGCATCACCTGGTACTCGAATAACCCATACTTAGTGCAGAAAGCAGTCTTCCATTCGTCGCCTTCTTTTACACGTACCAGATGGTATGCCCCCCCGGAGATCTAATTTAGTGTATATACAAGCGTCCTTCACTTGGTCTAGTAGTTCAGGGATCAGAGGCAATGGGTATCGGTTCTTAACAGTTATCTGGTTCAATGCACGGTAGTTTATGCACGTTCTGAGGTCACCTTCCTTTTTGGGCACGAAGAACAAAGCTGAAGATGCAGGGGACTTGGATGGGCGAATAAAGCCATTGGCAAGGTACTGATCTAAGTATTGTCGTAGGTGAAGGTTCTCAGGTTCCGTAAGGGCATAGATCCAGCTACAAAGGGGTTGTGCACTGGGTATGAGATCGATTTGACAATCGTACGATCTGTGAGGAGGTAAGGTGTTTGCCTGTTCTTTTTGGAAGACATCCTGGAATTCTTGGTATTCTGGAGGTAGTTGCATGACTGCTGTGGTTACTGTGGCCAGGCCTGCGTTCCGACTTTTCTTTGGGTAACAGGTTTGTGCACAATCCGGGAAGGTTATTCTCTTCTCTCGCCAATCAATACAAGGATTATGTGTTTCCAACCAAGGCATCCCCAGTATTATTTGGAACTGTGGGGCTTTGATTAGATCAAACACAATAGTCTCTCGATGCCCATCCTGACCCAATAGTGTCATCTCTGCGGTGGAATGAGTTACAGGCCCAGGGGCAATTTCACTTCCATCGACTGTGGTGATGACATCTAAGGTGGTTTTTCGGCAGAGAGGTAGATTCATCCTGGAAGCCAATTCATAGTCCACATAGTTTCCTATGGCCCCGCTATCAATGTATGCCCTTACTGCGTGCATACGCGATGGCTGCCCTGGATTTACTAGGACCATTGGTATGATGAAATGCAAGGTCTGAGTATCCTTCTTCAAGCTCGGCAAGCGGACCTCTACGCTTGTCGGGCGTGGTTGTTTCCCAATTCTGACTCCATATGGCTTTTATCAGCAGCTCCTACCACCTTCTTGGGTGGTTTTACAGGGCAATCCCGTAGAAAATGCCCAGAAGTTCCACAATATAGACACAATGCGATTTTCAGTCGCCTTTCTCTTTCCTTCTGGGTTAAGGATCCTTTAACCCCTCCGATTTGCATGGGTTCTGAAGCATCTGCTCCTTTGGGGTTAGCGTGGGTTTTGACCAACACCCGATTCTCAAACTTGGCTCGATCAGCCTTTCTGTTCTGAAGTCTATGATCTAACTGGACCACTAAGTCTATATATTCAGCGCAGTCTTGAGGTGGGTTCACGACTTGAGCCAAGACATCCTTGAGTTCTCCTCGAAGCCCTCCATGAAATAACGTGATTCGTTTTACCTCCGGCCATCCAGTTTCCACTATCAACCTATTAAAGGTTGCGATGTAGGATAGAAGGTCCTGGTTACCCTGTCGTAGGGACAAAAGTTCGTTATCCAGGGCCTGTCCTTGGGAGTGCCGGGCAAATAGTCTTTCCATGCTTGTTTGAAAGCCCTGAAAATCCCGAAGAATTGGGTCATCCTGAGTAACTAGTGGAATTGATCAATCAGCTGCACTGCTGCTGAGATATGACAATACAAAGGCTACCTTGGCTTGATCGTTTGGGAAGGCTCCAGGTCTGCATAAAAAGTGCAAGCGGCATTGGTTCATAAACACGGCAAACCTTTTGGGATCTCCGGCAAAGCGTTCGGGTGGAGCTAATGGAATATTTCCTGGTAGGTTTATTTGCACAGGGTTACTCGATAACACAGGAGCTGGATTTCCCCCGGAACCAGGTAGGGGTGCTTGTCCAGCCTGGCTTTGCAATAGTTGCCTAGCAAGGTCATCATTTCGCTCATTTGACAAAATCAGTTCTCTCCTAAGAGCATTGGTTTCTTGACGGGCGGAATGCACTTCAGGCCTCAGTTCCCCTAGTAATCGGGCCAATTGGTCAGTCTCTGAGGTATCCATAACGCCCGGGTGGGAATTTGTGGGTAGGCTTCGCGTTCTGTTACGCTCACCTGGCTCCCACAGAGACGTTGATTGGAACTGAACAGCTGCGGTCTCCACCAGTGTGACGCGTAGGGCTGAGATGACAGACTGGACTGGCCCACCTAGCTTCGTTTGCTTGGCCTGTAGGAATATTCTTCTGATGGTTTGAAAAGATGAGCTCTCCATCCTGCATTGAGCGCAGGGGCGCATTGATAACCAGTTGCTTCACTGGCTCGAAGGAATTGGTGAGTTCCAGAACAATATTGACTCAGAGATTCCCGGCAAGAAGCCGTAAGTATAAAGTTCGTAAGAGTTCAAATGCCTGACTTTCACTCTAGTCCGATTCCTTGCAGGTTGCAGCTTGACCCTAATGAAGAGTTCCTCGTGGCAACCGGTAGTATTCTGGTAAGGATTTGTATTTTCCAACACAGTTCGATAAAATAATGTCAATATGTAACCTGTTGCTTTCTCCCTTATTCAGGCGCTGAGAGAAAGTATGAAGTCTCGGGAATAATACCTCCGGCGGTAAAATCAGGTAAGTCTATTGTGGTGAGTCCCTTTGTTTCACCTTGCTGTCCTTTTGTTTCCCCTTAGGGGCCGGGGTTCAGCGAAGATGCAGTGGAAGCTACGCCGACCCGTGAAGAGAAATAGTACCCCGGTGGTAAAATCAGGTAAGTCTATGGGGGGGTAACTAATATTCCTCTGTGTATTCCCTTGGCTCACCTTGCTGTTCTTGTCTTCTCCTTAGGTACCGGAGTGCGGCAGGAACATGCAGGAGGATGCAGTGGAATGTGAAGATGCTGCGAAGGCCGGTGAGTTCAGCACGGCGCTGCAGCAGGCGAGGCGGCGTGCATAAAATAACTTCTTTCTTCCAGCTCGAAGGCGCGATGGATCGGGAATTCAGGTAAGGATCAAAGGTATTGCTCTTGTTCTAACCTTTTCTCCTTCTTTCTCCCTTTTTCTAGGAGCTCCAAACTCGAGGCGGGCGTGGCAGAAGGCTCGATGCAGACTTGCAGGCACGGTGAGCGTTACGCTGCTGGATGCAGAATAACGCGAAGCGTGTGCTGCTCTTCGGGCGTGGTTTAAATAGCCTCCAAAGTAGTCCCAGGTAAGTATTTCTCCCCAGCCCCGCCCGAGTATAAAATAGTCCCTAAGTAAAGTAGTCCCTTCCAAGCCTCTTTTGGCTTGGAGCTCTTGCAGCATGGTCTGCATCAGGTAAGTTTGCAGCATGGTCTGCATCAGGTAAGTTTTAATCTATGAGCCTAGCGCCTATGGCGCCAGGACTGACTCTCCATATGAGCCTGGCGCCATAGGCGCCAGGACGAACCCGAATAGCCCCTAGCAGGGGTTGTTGGGCTTGCTTAGGATAACTTGATGCCTGCATCCGGGGTTGCTGGACTTGGTCTGGGTCCCCGGGGGTAGGCATCATGACACAATCCCTCGCATCAGTGTCACCCCTTCAACCTAACACCAGAGCAGATGCACACCCTGTAGCGGCTTGACCTTGACACCATCACCATCATAGTGGACCTGATCCATGACGACATAGTGAGCCTCATAGAAATACGCACCGCCATCCCCCCTCTACTGAAGGTAGTGTCTGTGCTCCACTTCCTTGCCACAGGTACCTACCATCACACAGTGGGGCACATGCATGACATATCACAACCCTTATTTTCCCGGATACTGAACCAAGTGCTGGATGCCCTACACAAGCACACAAGGAACTACATATCCCTACCACGGACTCCCCAGGAGATATTCGATACAAAAGTTGCCTTCCATGTACTGGCAGGCATGCCAAATTTTATAGGTGCCCTCGACTGCACCCACGTGGAGTTGGTGGTCCCGCATGCCATGGAGGTGGCATTTCGCAACCGCAAGCATTACCACTCCATCAACGTGCAGATGGTATGCAACGCCAGCAAGATCATCACACATTGCTGTGCCCGATATCCAGGATCAACTCATGACTCTTTGGTCCTGCAGAACTCCACGCTACCACGCTATATGGAGCGACATGCAGGACGACGTGCCTGGCTGCCTGGTGAGTTGCCTGACTGGGCCATGGCAGTGCATCAGGGTTGTGAGGTGGGTGGCTGAATACCCCACCTGGGTGGGAAGGGGGGTGGGAGATGCATACTCCACCTGGGTGGAAATGTTGAAGCCAGTGCACGATGTGCAACTCATCGAACACTGTGCCCCAAAGCAAGTGAAATGGCACATGACTACCAAATCTCACAGTGAGGAAGTAAGGCCGACACCTAACACTACATGACTAACAGGTAACCTGGCCATATTCAACAACACATGCACCACTCATCGGTGGCCCTCACACATCGTAAGGGATTCCAGCACTATGCACTGCATATGCACTATGTCGCTGCCTCCAGCATAGCACCACACAGGACAGTCATCCCTGGGAGTGCATTGAGGTGAGCCCAACAGGGATACCACAGTGTGTCACTGGTTCTGCACACCGATAGGAGTGCTGTAAGTCACCATAGTACGGATCAGTGCAGAATGACGAATATGCTACTGACTACAGCCAACACTCCCTACTACCAAATCTCACAAAACACAGCACTTCAATGATTTTACCCCAAGACTGCTGAATGCATATATGATGCATGTTCTACAAGATGTGAGTGCACACCATAAACCATCTTGAAGATGCTACCTCCTCCATCATTCCATTGCACAGGACACATAGCGGGGCCAGGAATGGGGTCAATGCGTCCAGGGACATGTGCGTATGGGCAGAAATCACCTGCTGCCATGTAAGACTATTTCAGTTGTCCACCATGAATGTACAAACACTTACCTTCATTCCCCTCTCATGCAGGGGATGGTGGCTATCCCTTGACGCCGTGGCTCATGACCCCTGTCTGAAACCCACAGCACAGGCACGAGGAGGACTACAATCGTTCCCATACCCGTACACGTACACGTGTGGTGATTAAGCAGGCCTTTGGCCTGTTGAAGGCACGATTTCGTTGCCTCAGCCGGTCGAGTGGGGCACCCATCTACAGCCATGAGAAGGTGTCCAAGATCCCCATGGCATGTGTAATGCTGCACAATATGTGCATCCGTCAGAACGTGCCCCTGTCCCCTGACATGGGACTGCTACCACCAGATGATGATGAAGGGTAGGAGGAGGAAGAAGGGCAGGACAGCATCATGGTGCCGATGCACAGGAGGGACGTGCCGTGCGGCAAGCATTGATTGGACAATATTACTGACACACAAGTCAGCAGAGGGTGTCATGACATGAGGACATAGGGCACTGGGTGTGCGGATACATGTACACTATGCACTGTCAGATATCAAATGACACATGCACATTGATGAATGTCCACACTGGTTTACCTTTGCAACACAAACGGTGTATTGAAAGTGAAAATGCCTAAGTGAATAACAAACCCTCCACCACCCCACTCCCACACCCCTCCACCTCCCCCCCAACTCCCCCACACACCCTCACCCCCTTCCTGCTCCCCCCCAACTCCCCCACACACCTTCGCCCCCCTCCCCCTCTCCCAACTCCCCCACACAGCCTCACCACCCTCCCCCCAACTCCCCAACACTAGTCCCATGGTGTCCACGTAGGCCACATGTGGCTGGTAGGCAAGTTACCCCGCGCTCCCGGGGCCAGGGCGAGGCATGTCGCAGCGGCGCTGGGAATGGAGTGACCGATGCAGTGGGCTCATCCGTGTCGAGTTACTGGTCGACGGGGTGTCCTCATGCTTGGCCTGTTGTGAAGGCGTGCAGCCTCCAGGGCATCAGCAATGCGGCCGAGGACCTCACATAGATGGTTGGTGCTTTCCGTCACCACCTGCCGCATTGCCCTTAATTCCTCCCGCCACTCCTCCCTGCCCTGCCGTTGTCCTGCATCAGCTCGGTGATGAGGGTGGTGAGTTGCGCTGCATGCTGCGCGTCAGCCGATGGTGTGTTGTCCCTGCAGGGGATTGTGCTGCCATGACCTGCCAGGGCTTTCCCTGGGGGACTGGGCACAGGACTGGCATGTTCCTGTGATGGTCCACGGGCACATTGGCCAGGTGTGTCTGTCTCGCCCGAGTCGCTGTATGAGACCTGTGGGTAGGAGCTGGCCTCTGGGGGGGGCGACTGAAAATGTGTCCTCCTCTGCCGCTCCACAGGTGGAAAAGGGGCTGTCTACAGATTCCAGGGGGGCCGTGGCTGCCACCTCCCCAGCCACGCTTGACTCCTCAGACCTTGGCGTTGCCGATGTTCCTGGCACCAATGCAGGGAGGGGTGAGGGTGGTGCACCCTCCATGGGCCTTGCAGGAGCGATGTTGCGCTTCCAGGTGTGCTCTTCCTCGCTGGGATGCGGCGGACCCTGCCTTGGCCCCTGGAGGTGGTGGGACAGCTGGTCTCGTGGTCCTCGCTGTCATGCTCACTGCCTGTGTGGGGTAGAAGAGAGGGACGGCATGAGTGATGATTTGAGAGCCAACTTTCATACATGGCTACAATCACATATTCAGTCATTTGACGGTTATGGGCATTTGGGTATGCAACGGCACTACATTCAATCTATCGGTGGGATATGCATGCAGGTGTCGGTGTCACTCATGTTGGCCGCGTACTGTGCTGTCTGACTAGCACATTGAGCCCTTGCACTTGGAACTTGCTTGGGTCGCAGTTGCTTCGGCATGAATTTAAGGGGGGGAGGGGACACCATGCCGTGACTCCTTGGCCAGGCCTTTCCAGTGTATGTCATGGCATTGGCAGTGTTGACTTTGGACACTCACCTCTGTCAGCGGACGACGTTGCCCCACACTCCATGTCGCCAACCCCTTCAATTGATTCTTGGCCGATCAAGCCGGCACACGTCTCCTCCCATGGCATCAGTTTAAGGGGGGAACTTGGGCCCCCTCCAGTCTCCTTGGCCTGGCTGCGGTTTACCGAGAGGATGCTCCGCACCCTCAGCCGCAGGTCGTCCCACCGCTTGCGGCAGTCTTAGAGGGTACAGGGGGTGTTGCTGACTGCGCTCACCCTCTGGCCCACTAGTGCCCAGATGTTTTTCTTCCTGAGCACGGGCCCCCTCCGCATGTCTCCGCTGAAGACGATGTCGGTATGCTCCTGGAGGGTGTCCACCATCATCTGCAGTTCGTCGGGGCTGAAGCGCTCCTTGCGGAGCAGGGCTGCTCCCTACTTGGGTGCTTTTGGCATTCCTGGTGCTTCTGTTAGGCTTTTTCAAGATTCACAATGGTCCCAGGGGTCCTGCCTGGTGAGGATGGCAATGGATTGTGGTTTTTTAAAGATGGCCGCCGCGCTCCTTCCCGTTCCTGTGCGATGACGCTATTTCCGGTTCTGCTATTTAGCGATGGCCGTAATTTATGGTAGCCGTAATTTACGGTAGCCGTAATTCACGATGACCGCTATTTGCGGTCACTGCTATTGCCACGCTGCTCTATGGAGGACGCGTTGTCTACGGTGCGGTTCATGCCAGTAGGGGCTTTTTACGCCCCTTTTGCGGCATTCAGCTACGTTCATTACCGGCATGGCCCAAAGCTCGTGCCCGCAAACTCGTAATAGTCCGCTTTTAGCAGTCTATTGCCAGATCGGACACGCTATTTACGCCATGCCGGTAATGGACGGTACTTGCCTCCATCCTCGGAATGAGGGCCCATTATAGCACTAACCTATGCCATTCTTTCAAAAACTCTACATGAATACTTCTTTCCTTTCTACTGCCAGCAGAACACATTAAACTGTCTAGTTTCAGTGTGAACTATGAAATGCACGATCTTTCTTAGATACTGCGACTAACAATATACATTTAACCTTACCATGAAACAACCCCAGTTAGGGTCAACCCAGATTCTGCCCCCTTCCCAAAAGATTATGGGCCTCATTACACGTAGTGCAGTAAGGGTTTACCGGTACCGGTAAGGGCACCGGTACCGGTAAACCCTTACCGCCTTACTACAAAGTCCCTTTGCGGCTTGGTACTTTAACGCCTGCTTTTTAGCAGGCGTTAAAAACCAACCCGCAAAGGGACCAGGGTGCTAATTACGGTACCGCAATTTGCGGTACCGTAATTAGCGCCTTCCCCATTCCCATAGAGCCCTATGGGGCAAAAATGGGAATGGGGAAGGGCAATGGAGGAAGGCGGAATTACCGCCTTCCCAACCTTGGAATAGGGTGGTAATTCCCCTTTCCTCCAAGGCGGTACCGGTAAATTACCGGCATGAACCATGGTGCTAATAGCACCGTGGTTTACCGCACTACGTGTAATGAGGCCCTATATCTCCTATTAAACACACTTGTCCTAAGTCAAATGTATTGAGACATTGTAACTGGGGTGGTTGCAGGGGACATTATTGCCAGATTGAGCCAATTCTAAACCACAACTCGGGGGTAATTCCTGGGGTTTAGGATGTTTTGACCGAATGCAAAAGTTTGCATGGTCAAAAAGTCCTAAAAATGCTACCACCAAAGGTTCGAACACCAAAAGTTCGAACCTTTGGTGGTAGCATTATAGGTAAACATAAAAAAAACAAAAATACTTTGGGGGGTGCAGGGGTGTCCCCCGCAACACCCCGCTCACTATAGTGTGTGCTATAGTGAGCGGGGTGTTCCAGGGGACATCCCCGCAACACACACGCAAATAAATAAATAAATAAATCAAAACAGGGGCTGCAGGGGTGTCCCCCGCAACAACCCGCTCACTATACTTTACAGTATAGTGAGCAGGGGTTGCGGGGGGATACCCCTGCAGCCCCTGTAGTATGTAAATGTGTTTGCATGAGAAATGTGCAAACTTTTGGTAGTTCGCACCTTTCTCATGCGGATGATTTGGCCGCGGTAATTTCAGCTGCGGGAAAATCTCTTGGATTCATTCCTGGGGCAGAAGGTATCAGGCTGAACTGTCAGGTGGTCGTACTCCCAACACTTTGCTGTGGATTATCCTGTCCCAATTGCAACTTGCCCACAGACTGGGCACTATCTTACTGGTGGGGGCCAGATGCCTTTTATTGGCCCTTTAGCTGTGAAAGAGCAGTCCTTCAATTCACAGAACCATCCACTGTACTGCCAGAAGTTGTTACCGGACCTCAGGTACTCCGGCACTCTTGAGTCGTTTCCCAGGATTCTTGACCAGCTGCTATGTTGAACATCTACCCAGATGCTGAACAGCTCTGTTTTCAGGTAGTCTTGTACTTCTTCACAAGCCATATCCCACTGCAGCTCGATTTATGCAGTAATCATGCTCTTCATCTACTGCTGCAGGGCTTCTCCGGCATGTGGCTTGCTGATATTTTTTTACTATTGGAAAGCCCTGTCCCAGCGACATGTCCTGTGGCTTCTTCTAGGAGGCCAAGTCGATCTTCAAAGGTTTGCCCCTTATAAATGCACCAAGCTGCAAGTGCTGTGTTTGACCCATTCCATTCCTGATCTCCTATGTCGCTTTTCTGTCATCCTCAGTGTAATTCCTCACTTTTCTGAAGTCAGATACCAGTCCCCTTAGTACAATTTGAACTGTGTAGTAACCTGAAAGGCAGACAAAGTCATGGTAAACAACATGGTTGCTAAGGTTGCATTTAAAACAAGATATTGATATCCTTCTCTATCTATATCACTGACAGTGGTGTACCAGAGTAACTGACCATGAACTTGCATATTTCTCGTAAACTCCATCATCTTAATGGTTTGGAGGCAGATATATGTCATCGGTAGCTTCTACCCCTCCCATCGGCCCAATACCGCACAGGTGAGAAATGTTACTCGTTGAGACAACCATACCACCCTTATCCAAGGCAGGTACAGCAGGACGTGGAACCAATTTAAGCTGAAGATGGCAAAAGCATTTAAACTATTGTTGGAGCAGTAACAGGAACATGCATTAGACATGAAGCACACATGCACTCTACATGAAGAACATGTACACTAGATAATATATGCATTTATACATAAAGAATATTAACACAGCATCCACAGACATGAATAACACTAGCATGATCAATGTATAAGTTGAATGCAACATTAACGATGTACTAATATAGCTCACTAACACAGAAACCACAGTGTATTTGGGCAGCCATCTTCTTAAAAATGGAAGCTGCAGCATGCTTCAGAATGGGTACAGGCCCCACGTCCTGGGGGTAAACTCAAAGGGCTGAATCCACAGAAATACAGGTCCATGCAGAACTCGTACAGTAGCTAACAATTAGTGCCAGGGGTAATGTGAAATAAAGGAGGATGAGAACAGCGGAACAAAGGCACGAGATAACAGTTCCCAAGACATAAGCAGAATACTCCCAGATTAATTAAACTCTTATAAGGATACAACCAGTCTTTGTTAGCCAGGTGCAGTTACACAGTAAGCCAAAGGATTCCATAAAAAGTCAATCGAGAGTGTCCCTAGTGGCAACAGAAAACACAACACACACGTTAATATTAGCTAAAATCTCAATAAATAGAAGGTAATTCAATTTTATACGTGATCCATGACTGAAGAAAAACTGACTATTCATTAGAGGCCAAGATAGATATTACACCTGCAATACTTCTAAAAGCACACAGACGTGCGCTGCCACACAAGGTGACATACAAAGAGATGGCCCATTCTCATGGCTTAGGAATGAGGGATTGTAACTTTTAATTGTACAAAGGACAGTCCATGGGCCTCTCCCTAATCCCTGTTTGGCTAATAGCTTGACGACCTGTCAAATGTCTAAGGTTGGTTAGCAAGAAGCCAACCTATCAAAACCCTGATCGACAGGCCTCCCATCAATTATGTAGGATAGAGATAATGTATTTTGTACTTTATCAATATAGGGGTGGATCCAGGTGTAGCTATCATATATGTATAACCCAATTAAACGTTAAATACCTATAGAACCTATATGTAGCCAAACCCATCAACTGATTCCTGTAGGTTTCTGCAACTGCAATTATGTTATGATGTCAATAATGACGCGTTTTGACTATTAAAGCAATTGTTTTCCCTTTCTCGCTTTCGTTCAGAGCCCTGGTTCGCTCTAGGCAGGACTACTGCAACAGCCTCTTTCTCAATCTGCCTTCCTCTACTCTCTGCCCTCTGCAACTAATCCAGAACAGGACTGCAAGACTTATCCTTGGCCTGAAGCCCCGGGACCGTATCTCTCCAGCCCTGAAATCTCTCCACTGGCTCCCAGTGGCTGCAAGGAGCGGTCATGAGTACTACTCCTGAGGAGCCAGGACTGGCCCAGCGCCCCCGGAAGCAGACCCTTCTTCCACATCTCCGGACCCAGCAGACCCCTACAGGGGCCCTTTGGACCGTGTCCTGGTGCCTTTGGCGCCAGGCTCATAAAGGACTTCAGTCCCGGCGCCATAGGCGCTGGGCTCATATTGATAAACTGTGTAATAATGCTTGGGTGGACTTACCTGAGGCAGACCATGCTGCATACTTAGCCAGAACAATCCAGTCTGGCTGAAGTCCCCAGCCATCAGGGCTGGGAGGAACTATTTCCTCTATTCAGGAACTCTTTTCTTACCTGGGTGGGGCCGGTGGAAGAACACACACCTGAAGCACTTCTCTGCTATTTAAACCACGCCCGATGGAATACACGTGCTTCGCGTTATTCTGCATCAGCAGCAGGACACTCACCGAGTCGGCTCCTGCATCCTGGCTCCTGACACGCCTGCCAGCACCCGGAACACCTGCAAACAGACAAGAAAAGAGAAGGCGAGCATTAGAAATTATACTTACCGGAATCCGGCCTCAGCAATCCTACCTCCGACGATCCTGCAAAGGAAAGGTACAAGATTAGCAGCGCTCTCAAACGCTTGCAGCCGCACCGCCCTGCCTTACCCATCCGTGGCCTCGCCGAACTCCACCGCGGCCACGACGCCGGCAGCATCTCGGCACCTGAAAAACAGAAAAAGACAGTCATTAGAGGTGCCCGCTCTAAAGCGGCCACATTTCTTCCACTTACTAACGTGCCTCATCACGCGCGACAGCGGCTGTGTTGCCGGCAGCATCTCGGCACCTGTAAGCAGAAAAAGACAATCATTAGAAGTAAGCAGTCGCTTTTCTTTCACTTACCTTCCTCCACCGCGGCTACGATGCCAGCTACATCCCAGCACCTGCATAAGAGGAATACATGGTGAGCACTACTAAGCACGGAGAACAAATACTCACCAAGAGACTTACCTGCTTTAGGTTTCTGGGCCCCCGGCTCCTGTGGAGAAAAGACACTCATACTTACGGCTACCGCAGGAGAGACGAAAGGACACAGTGTCCGCAACTATTTCCCATCCAGTGACGTAACAGGATTCTACGCACCCCTGCACCTGAAGCAGGATGGAGAGCTCATCTTTACAATACCTAAGGTGAGAGCTCGCAGAAACCAAGTTGGGGGGTCAAGAAGAGTGAGAAACGGGAGATTGGTGGGAACACATATCCACCCCAGCTGGTAATCAATCCCTTTTCTTCCACCTGCAGAAAACTTACTCTACAAGCCAGGCAATCCAAATTCGGAGGCCCCGTCCAGAGCATCTTCCGGGCCCTGCGCCTCACGATAGAAGAAACGGTAGCAGTCCAGTTCGGGTCAGCGTCTCTGTGGGAATCAGGTGAGCGTTACAGAACGCGAAGCCTACCAATAATCTCCTACCCAGGCGCTATGGAAACTTCTGATACAGATCAACTGGCCCAGCTACTGGGGGAATTAAGGGCTGAAGTTCATGCTGCTCGCCAGGAGACAAACGCCCTCAGGAGAGAGTTAATAGTGTCAAAGGAACGAACTGACGACCTTGCCAGACAGTTATTACAGAGCCAAGCGGAGCAAACCCCTCTGCCCAATCCAGGGGGGAATTTTACCCCAGTTACTTCAACCAATCCCGTTCAAATCAACCTACCTGGAAATGTGCCACTGGCACCACCTGAACGTTTTGCTGGAGACCCTAAAAGATTTGCAGTGTTCATACATCAATGCCGATTGCACTTTCTCTGCAGGCCCGCGGCCTTCCCGAATGACCAGACCAAGGTAGCATTTGTACTTTCGTATCTTAGCGGCAGTGCCGCCGATTGGTCAATTCCACTGGTTACACAAGATGATCCAATCCTTTGGAATTTCCAAGCCTTCCAGACGAGTATGGAAAGACTTTTTGCAAGGCAGGCCCTGGACAATGAACTCCTTTCCCTACGACAGAGCAACCAGGATCTCTTAGCCTACATTGCATCCTTCAATAGGTTAGTTGTGGAAACTGGATGGCCCGAGGAGAAAAGAATCACGATATTTCACTGAGGTCTACGCGGCGAACTCAAAGACGTCCTGGCCCAGGTCGTAAATCCACCTCAGGACTGTTCGGATTATATTGATTTGGTGGTCCAATTAGATCACAGGCTTCAAAACAGGAAGGCGGATCGATCCAGGTTTGAAACCCGAATCTTCACTAAGACTCAGAGCAACTCCAAAAGTGTCGATGGCACCGAACCTATGCAGATTGGGGTTGTAAAGGGCCCCTTAACCCAGAAAGAGCGTGACAGAAGACGGCAAATGCAACTGTGTCTCTATTGTGGGAACTAGGGACATTTCCTTCGAGACTGCCCTGTAAAACCACCTAAGAAGACCGTAGGAGCTTCCGACAAGAATTCCGAAAAGTCTGAGCCGGGAAACGACCTTGCCCGACAAGCGTAGAGGTCCGCTTGCCGAGCTTAAAAACCAGTTCTTTGACCTTGCACTTCATTATGCCAATGGTCCTCGTAAATCCAAAGCAGCCAGAAAGATTGCATGCAATTAAGGCATACGTGGACAGTGGAGCTATAGGAAAGTACGTGGACCGCTAGTTGGCTTCCAAGATGAACCTACCTCTTTGCCCAAAAGCTGTTAAAGATGTCATCACCACTGTGGATGGGACTGAGATCGCCTCCGGGCCGGTAACCCATACCACTACTGAAGTGACATTACTAGGCCGAGACGGGCATCGGGAGGTAATAGTGTTCGACGTGATCAAGGCTCCGCAATTTCAAATAATTCTGGGAATCCCTTGGTTGGAAAAACACAATCCTCAGATTGATTGGCGAGCAAAGACGATAACGTTCCCAGAGTGTGCACAAACCTGCTATCTACGATCAGACATTGGCCTAGCGTCAGTAACGGCCGACAGTTTGCAATTACCGCTAGAGTATCGAGAGTTTCAAGATGTTTTCCAAAAGGAACAGGCTAACACCTTACCGCCCCACAGGTCATACGATTGCCAGATAGATCTACTACCCGGTGCAACTCCTCCTTGCAGCAGGATCTACGCCCTTACCGAGCCCGAGAACCTTCACCTGCGACAGTACCTGGACCAGTACTTGGCCAATGGTTTTATTCGTCCATCGAAGTCCCCTGCATCCTCGGCTCTGTTCTTCGTGCCAAAAAAAGAAGGCGACCTCAGAACCTGTATAGACTACCGCGCTCTGAATCAGATAACGGTAAAAAACAGATACCCTTTACCTCTGATGCCGGAATTCCTTGACCAGGTGAAGGATGCTTGCATATATACAAAACTAGACCTACGGGGGGCTTATCACTTGGTATGGATCAAGGAAGGCAATGAATGGAAGACAGCGTTTCGCACTAAATATGGGTTATTTGAGTACCAAGTGATGCCTTTCGGACTATGTAATGCACCGGCCGCCTTCCAATATTTTATGAATGATGTCCTCAGGGAGCTCATTGATGTCTGTGTTGTCGTCTACATAGATGACATTCTTGTTTACTCCTCTTCGGAAGCAGATCACCGAAATCATGTTAGAACAGTACTTGAAAAACTTTGCCAACACAAACTATTTGCCAAACTTGAAAAATGTGTTTTCCATGCCACTGAAGTCGAATTTCTGGGTTTTATCCTGACACCCAAAGGCGTCCACATGGACTCGCGAAAGGTGGACGCTATTCTCAAATGGCCATCACCTACTTCTGTAAAAGGCGTTCAGAGCATGTTAGGATTTGCCAATTTTTATCGCAGATTCATTCCGGAGTTTTCACGAGTGGTACAACCCATCACGGCTCCCTTAAGAAAGAATAAACGTTTTGAGTGGTCTGAAGAAGCTGAACAAGCCTTCCAAGAGCTAAAAGCCAAGTTTACTTCTGCGCCAATACTGAAGCACCCACGCCCAGATCTCCCTTATATCGTCGAAACCGACGCATCCAGCTTAGCAATGGGAGCGGTCCTCTCACAAAGAGACCCAGAGACTAACCAATTACATCCCGTGGTCGTTCTGGTCTCGAAAATTCTCAGCGCCTGAGGTTAACTACGCCATCACAGACAAGGAACTGTTAGCTATTAAATCCGCCTTTAAGGCCTGGCGTCATTATCTCCTTGGGGCCAGACACACCATCACGGTGATCACCGATCATCGGAATTTACAGTATCTGAAAACCGCCAAGGCTCAATCCTCTCGACAGCTCCGCTGGGCCCTGTTCTTTGCCGAATTTGACTTTGCGATCACTTACCGCCCCGGCAGCAAAAATGGCAAAGCAGATGCTCTTTCCCGGATTGGAATGGGAGACACCATTGTCAACCCAGAGCCTGTACCAATAATTCCTGAACAAAGGATCTTGGGCCTGATTTCTTCACAATCCATCGAGGACATTGAGGCACAAGTTAAACAATTTCTGAACCCAACAGACTTGCAGAACTGGCTACAAAAAGGAATGGATTTCACTTTAAACACATACTTGCCTTATTTCCGAGGATGATTATTCCTACCACACGCCGATTTGCAAAGGCAAGTAATCTCCTGCTATCATGATTCATTGATAGAGGGCCACCCTGGCATTGCCAAAACAGAAGAGAAAGTGAGAAGACAATTCTGGTGGCCTTCGTGGAGAAAAGTCATAAAAGAATTTGTGATGTCCTGTGGTGTGTGCGCTCAAAACAAGGGTCTAAAGAAAAGACCGGCTGCTCTTCTCCAACCATTAGACATTCCACCGTCTCCCTGGCACACCCTTTCTATGGATTTTATCACAGACTTACCCTCCTGCTCCGGGTACAACACTATTCTCGTTATTGTGGATTTGTTTTCCAAGATGGCCCACTTCATTCCGTTAAAAGGCTTACCCTCAGCTTCGGTACTAGCCAGAGAATTCCTTGAAAACATTGTCCGGTTACACGGATTCCCATCGGTACTAATCTCAGATAGAGGAAGCCAGTTTATTTCCCATTTTTGGCGTGGTTGCTGTCAATTGGCTCAAATCGATGTAAGACTCTCAACCAGCCATCACCCCCAGACCGATGGTCAAACTGAAAGAACTAACCAGACTCTCGAACAATATTTACGATGCATGCTACAACAGTCAGAGAGCAACTGGAAGGACATCCTTTGGATAGCTGAGTATGCATACAATAATTCTGTTCACTCTGGAACCGGGCAAAGCCCCTTCTACACTTTGTATGGAATTCATCCTCGAACTTCCAACCTCGATCCACCTCAAGATCTTTGAACACCCGCCGTGGATCAGTTACACACTGCTATTACCAAAGCCTTCAAAGAAGCTGCTGCACATTTACAACAAGCTAAAGAAAGGTACAAGAGAGGAGCAGATCAACACCGAAGCGAGGCCCCTCAATACCAGATTGGGGACCAGGTCTGGTTGTCCACCAAACACTTATCACTCAAAGGACCTCGCACTTTTAATCCCAAATATCTGGGGCCATATCCAGTTACGGCCATAATAAACCCAGTGGCCGTTAAACTAGGATTGCCAGCTCATATGCAAATACATCCTATTTTTCACGTATCACTTTTGAAACCCATGCAATCTGGAACCAGACTAACCAAACCTCCAGAACCAATTCAAGTGAATGGAGAACCTGAATTCGAGATTAAAAACATTTTGGACTCTAAGATCATCAGATCAAAGCTGTTCTACCTGATTGACTGGAAGGGTTACGGGCCTCAAGAGAGGTCATGGGAACCCTATGACCACGTCCATGCTTCTCGTCTAATCAAGAAATTTTACCGAACCTTTCCGGATAAACCAAAACCCCCGGGAAATACAATTTTGGGAGGGGCCTTGAGGGGGGGTGTTGTCATGAGCACTACTCCCGAGGAGCCAGGACTGGCCCAGCGCCCCCGGAAGCAGACCCTTCTTCCACATCTCTGGACCCAGCAGACCCCTACAGGGGCCCTTTGGACCGTGTCCTGGCGCCTTTGGCGCCAGGCTCATAAAGGACTTCAGTCCCGGCGCCATAGGCGCTGGGTTCATATTGATAAACTGTGTAATAATGCTTGGATGGACTTACCTGAGGCAGACCATGCTGCATACTTACCCAGAACAATCCAGTCTGGCTGAAGTCCCCAGCCATCAGGGCTGGGAGGAACTATTTCCTCTATTCAGGAACTCTTTTCTTACCTGGGTGGGGCCGGTGGAAGAACACACACCTGAAGCACTTCTCTGCTATTTAAACCACGCCCGATGGAATACTCGTGCTTCGCGTTATTCTGCATCAGCAGCAGGACGTTCACCGAGTCATCTCCTGCATCCTGGCTCCTGACACGCCCGCCAGCACCCGGAACACCTGCAAACAGACAAGAAAAGAGAAGGCGAGCATTAGAAATTATACTTACCGGACTCCGGCCTCAGCAATCCTACCTCCGACGATCCTGCAAAGGAAAGGTACAAGATTAGCAGCGCTCTCAAACGCTCGCAGCCACGCCGCCTTGCCTTACCCATCCGTGGCCTCGCCGAACTCCACCGCGGCCACGACGCCGGCAGCATCTCGGCACCTGAAAAACAGAAAAAGACAGTCAGTAGAGGTGCCCGCTCTAAAGCGGCCACATTTCTTCCACTTACTAACATGCCTCATCACGCGCGACAGCAGCTGTGTCGCCGGCAGCATCTCAGCACCTGTAAGCAGAAAAAGACAATCATTAGAAGTAAGCAATCGCTTTTCTTTCACTTACCTTCCTCCACCGCGGCTACGATGCCAGCTACATCCCAGCACCTGCATAAGAGGAATACATGGTGAGCACTACTAAGCACGGAGAACAAATACTCACCAAGAGACTTACCTGCTTTAGGTTTCTGGGCCCCGGCTCCTGTGGAGAAAAGGCACTCATACTTATGGCTACCGCAGGAGAGACGAAAGGACACAGTGTCCGCAACTATTTCCCATCCAGTGACGTAACTGGATTCTACGCACCCCTGCACCTGAAGCAGGATGGAGAGCTCATCTTTACAATACCTAAGGTGAGAGCTCACAGAAACCAAGTTGGGGGGTCAAGAAGAGTGAGAAACGGGAGATTGGTGGGAACACATATCCACCCCAGCTGGTAATCAATCCCTTTTCTTCCACCTGCAGAAAACTTACTCTACAAGCCAGGCAATCCAAATTCGTAGGCCCCGTCCAGAGCATCTTCCGGGCCCTGCGCCTCACGATAGAAGAAACGGTAGCAGTCCAGTTCGGGTCAGCGTCTCTGTGGGAATCAGGTGAGCGTTACAGAACGCGAAGCCTACCAATAATCTCCTACCCAGGCGCTATGGAAACTTCTGATACAGATCAACTGGCCCAGCTACTGGGGGAATTAAGGGCTGAAGTTCATGCTGCTCGCCAGGAGACGAACGCCCTCAGGAGAGAGTTAATAGTGTCAAAGGAACAAACTGATGACCTTGCCAGACAGTTATTACAGAGCCAAGCGGGGCAAACCCCTCTGCCCAATCCAGGGGGGAATTTTACCCCAGTTACTTCAACCAATCCCGTTCAAATCAACCTACCTGGAAATGTGCCACTGGCACCACCTGAACGTTTTGCTGGAGACCCTAAAAGATTTGCAGTGTTCATAAATCAATGCCGATTGCACTTTCTCTGCAGGCCCGCGGCCTTCCCGAATGACCAGACCAAGGTAGCATTTGTACTTTCGTATCTTAGCGGCAGTGCCGCCGATTGGTCAATTCCACTGGTTACACAAGATGATCCAATCCTTCGGAATTTCCAAGCCTTCCAGACGAGTATGGAAAGACTTTTTGCAAGGCATTCCAGGGGCAGGCCCTGGACAATGAACTCCTTTCACTACGACAGGGCAACCAGGATCTCTTAGCCTACATTGCATCCTTCAATAGGTTAGTTGTGGAAACTGGATGGCCCGAGGAGAAAAGAATCATGCTATTTCACTGAGGTCTACGCGGCGAACTCAAAGACGTCCTGGCCCAGGTCGTAAATCCACCTCAGGACTGTTCGGATTATATTGATTTGGTGGTCCAATTAGATCACAGGCTTCAAAACAGGAAGGCGGATCGATCCAGGTTTGAAACCCGAATCTTCACTAAGACTCAGAGCAACTCCAAAAGTGTCGATGGCACCGAACCTATGCAGATTGGGGTTGTAAAGGGCCCCTTAACCCAGAAAGAGCGTGACAGAAGACGGCAAATGCAACTGTGTCTCTATTGTGGGAACTCGGGACATTCCTTCGAGACTGCCCTGTAAAACCACCTAAGAAGACCGTAGGAGCTTCCGACAAGAATTCCGAAATGTCTGAGCCGGGAAACGACCTGGCCCGACAAGCGTAGAGGTCCGCTTGCCGAGCTTAAAAACCAGTTCTTTGACCTCGCACTTCATTATGCCAATGGTCCTCGTAAATCCGAAGCAGCCAGAAAGATTGCATGCAATTAAGGCATACGTGGACAGTGGAGCTATAGGAAATTACATGGACCGCGAGTTGGCTTCCAAGATGAACCTACCTCTTTGCCCAAAAGCTGTTAAAGATGTCATCACCACTGTGGATGGGACTGAGATCGCCTCCGGGCCGGTAACCCATACCACTACTGAAGTGACATTACTAGGCCAAGACGGGCATCGGGAGGTAATAGTGTTCGACGTGATCAAGGCTGCGCAATTTCAAATAATTCTGGGAATCCCTTGTTTGGAAAAACACAATCCTCAGATTGATTGGCGAGCAAAGACGATAACGTTCCCAGAGTGTGCACAAACCTGCTATCTACGATCAGACATTGGCCTTGCGTCAGTAACGGCCGACAGTTTGCAATTACCGCTAGAGTATCGAGAGTTTCAAGATGTTTTCCAAAAGGAACAGGCTAACACCTTACCGCCCCACAGGTCATACGATTGCCAGATAGATCTACTACCCGGTGCAACTCCTCCTTGCAGCAGGATCTACGCCCTTACCGAGCCCGAGAACCTTCACCTGCGACAGTACCTGGACCAGTACTTGGCCAATGGTTTTATTCGTCCATCGAAGTCCCCTGCATCCTCGGCTCTGTTCTTCGTGCCAAAAAAAGAAGGCGACCTCAGAACCTGTATAGACTACCGCGCTCTGAATCAGATAACGGTAAAAAACAGATACCCTTTACCTCTGATCCTGGAACTCCTTGACCAGGTGAAGGATGCTTGCATATATACAAAACTAGACCTAGGGGGGCTTATCACTTGGTACGGATCAAGGAAGGCGATGAATGGAAGACGGCGTTTCGCACTAAATATGGGTTATTTGAGTACCAAGTGATGCCTTTCGGACTATGTAATGCACCGGCCGCCTTCCAATATTTTATGAATGATGTCCTCAGGGAGCTCATTGACGTCTGTGTTGTCGTCTACATAGATGACATTCTTGTTTACTCCTCTTCGGAAGCAGATCACTGAAACCATGTTAGAACAGTACTTGAAAAACTTCGCCAACACAAACTATTTGCCAAACTTGAAAAATGTGTTTTCCATGCCACTGAAGTCGAATTTCTGGGTTTTATCCTGACACCCAAAGGCGTCCACATGGACTCGCGAAAGGTGGACGCTATTCTCAAATGGCCATCACCTACTTCTGTAAAAGGCGTTCAGAGCATGTTAGGCTTTGCCAATTTTTATCGCAGATTCATTCCGGAGTTTTCACGAGTGGTACAACCCATCACGGCTCTCTTAAGAAAGAATAAATGTTTTGAGTGGTCTGAAGAAGCTGAACAAGCCTTCCAAGAGCTAAAAGCCAAGTTTACTTCTGCGCCAATACTGAAGCACCCACGGCCAGATCTCCCTTATATCATCGAAACCGACGCATCCAGCTTAGCAATGGGAGCGGTCCTCTCATAAAGAGACCCAGAGACTAACCAATTACATCCCGTGGCGTTCTGGTCTCGAAAATTCTCGGCGCCTGAGGTTAACTACGCCATCACAGACAAGGAAATGTTAGCTATTAAATCCGCCTTTAATGCCTGGCGTCATTATCTCCTTGGGGCCAGACACACCATCACGGTGATCACCGATCATCGGAATTTACAGTATCTGAAAACCGCCAAGGCTCAATCCTCTCGACAGCTCCGTTGGGCCCTGTTCTTTGCCGAATTTGACTTTGTGATCACTTACCGCCCCGGCAGCAAAAATGGCAAAGCAGATGCTCTTTCCCGGATTGGAATGGGAGACACCATTGTCAACCCAGAGCCTGTACCAATAATTCCTGAACAAAGGATCTTGGGCCTGATTTCTTCACAATCCATTGAGGACATTGAGGCAAAAGTTAAACAATTTCTGAACCCAACAGACTTGCAGAACTGGCTACAAAAAGGAATGGATTTCACTTTAAACAATGACCTGCCTTATTTCCGAGGACGATTATTCCTACCACACGCCGATTTGCAAAGGCAAGTAACCTCCTGCTATCACGATTCATTGATAGAGGGCCACCCTGGCATTGCCAAAACAGAAGAGAAAGTGAGAAGACAATTCTGGTGGCCTTCGTGGAGAAAAGTCATAAAAGAATTTGTGATGTCCTGTGCTGTGTGCGCTCAAAACAAGGGTCAAAAGAAAAGACCGGCTGGTCTTCTCCAACCATTAGACATTCCACCGTCTCCCTGGCACACCCTTTCTATGGATTTTATCACAGACTTACCCTCCTGCTCCGGGTACAACACTATTCTCGTTATTGTGGATTTGTTTTCCAAGATGGCCCACTTCATTCCGTTAAAAGGCTTACCCTCAGCTTCGGTACTAGCCAGAGAATTCCTTGAAAACATTGTCCGGTTACACGGATTCCCATTGGTACTAATCTCAGATAGTGGAAGCCAGTTTATTTCCCATTTTTGGCATAGTTGCTGTCAATTGGCTCAAATCGATGTAAGACTCTCAACCAGCCATCACCCCCAGACCGATGGTCAAACTGAAAGAACTAACCAGACTCTCGAACAATATTTACGATGCATGCTACAACAGTCAGAGAGTAACTGGAAGGACACCCTTTGGATAGCTGAGTATGCATACAATAATTCCGTTCACTCTGGAACCGGGCAAAGCCCCTTCTACACTTTGTATGGAATTCATCCTCGAACTTCCAACCTCGATCCACCTCAAGATCTTGGAACACCCGCCGTGGATCAGTTACACATTGCTATTACCAAAGCATTCAAAGAAGCTGCTGCACATTTACAACAAGCTAAAGAAAGGTACAAGAGAGGAGCAGATCAACACCGAAGCGAGGCCCCTCAATACCAGATTGGGGACCAGGTCTGGTTGTCCACCAAACACTTATCACTCAAAGGACCTCGCACTTTTAATCCCAAATATCTGGGGCCATATCCAGTTACGGCCATAATAAACCCAGTGGCCGTTAAACTAGGATTGCCAGCTCATATGCGAATACATCCTATTTTTCACGTATCGCTTTTGAAACCCATGCAATCTGGAACCAGACTAACCAAACCTCCAGAACCAATTCAAGTGAATGGAGAACCTGAATTCGAGATTAAAAACATTTTGGGCTCTAAGATCATCAGATCAAAGCTGTTCTACCTGATTGACTGGAAGGGTTACGGGCCTCAAGAGAGGTCATGGGAACCCTATGACCACGTCCATGCTCCTCGTCTAATCAAGAAATTTCACCGAACCTTTCCGGATAAACCAAAACCCCCGGGAAAGACAATTTTGGGAGGGGCCTTGAGGGGGGGGGGTGCTGTCATGAGCACTACTCCCGAGGAGCCAGGACTGGCCCAGCGCCCCCGGAAGCAGACCCTTCTTCCACATCTCCGGACCCTGCAGACCCCTACAGGGGCCCTTTGGACCGTGTCCTGGCGCCTTTGGCGCCAGGCTCATAGAGGACTTCAGTCCCAGCGCCATAGGCGCTGGGCTTATATTGATAAACTGTGTAATAATGCTTGGGTGGATTTACCTGAGGCAGACCATGCTGCATACTTACCCAGAACAATCCAATCTGGCTGAAGTCCCCAGCCATCAGGGCTGGGAGGAACTATTTCCTCTATTCAGGAACTCTTTTCTTACCTGGGTGGGGCCGGTGGAAGAACACACACCTGAAGCACTTCTCTGCTATTTAAACCACGCCCGATGGAATACATGTGCTTCGCGTTATTCTGCATCAGCAGCAGGACACTCACCGAGTCGGCTCCTGCATCCTGGCTCCTGACAGGCCCGCCAGCACCCGGAACACCTGCAAACAGACAAGAAAAGAGAAGGCGAGCCTTAGAAATTATACTTACCGGAATCCGGCCTCAGCAATCCTACCTCCGACGATCCTGCAAAGGAAACGTACAAGATTAGCAGCGCTCTCAAACGCTCGCAGCCGCGCCGCCTTGCCTTACCCATCCGTGGCCTCGCCGAACTCCACCGCGACCACGACGCCGGCAGCATCTCGGCACCTGAAAAACAGAAAAAGACAGTAATTAGAGGTGCCCTCTCTAAAGCGGCCACATTTCTTCCACTTACTAACGTGCCTCATCACGCGCGACAGCGGCTGTGTCGCCGGCAGCATCTCGGCACCTGTAAGCAGAAAAAGACAATCATTAGAAGTAAGCAGTCGCTTTTCTTTCACTTACCTTCCTCCACCGCGGCTATGACGCCAGCTACATCCCAGCACCTGCATAAGAGGAATACATGGTGAGCACTACTAAGCACGGAGAACAAATACTCACCAAGAGACTTACCTGCTTTAAGTTTCTGGGCCCCGGCTCCTGTGGAGAAAAGACACTCATACTTACGCCTACCGCAGGAGAGACGAAAGGACACAGTGTCCGCAACTATTTCCCATCCAGTGACGTAACTGGATTCTACGCACCCCTGCACCTGAAGCAGGATGGAGAGCTCACCTTTACAATACCTAAGGTGAGAGCTCGCAGAAACCAAGTTGGGGGGTCAAGAAGAGTGAGAAACGGGAGATTGGTGGGAACACATATCCACCCCAGCTGGTAATCAATCCCTTTTCTTCCACCTGCAGAAAACTTACTCTACAAGCCAGGCAATCCAAATTCAGAGGCCCCGTCCAGAGCATCTTCCGGGCCCTGTGCCTCACGATAGAAGAAACGGTAGCAGTCCAGTTCGGGTCAGCGTCTCTGTGGGAATCAGGTCAGCGTTATAGGATCAAGGTCAAGACCCTTTGCCTTGTCACAAGGCTTTCTGGGGCTGGGGCCCACACTACATCCAACGCTCTCTTCCAAAATATCCTCCTTCTCAAGCCCTTTGCTCAGCTACCTCAAACGCTCTAAGGGTTAGACGCTTCTCCAAGCAGAGTGTGGCGGGTAGATCTCTTTCCTCTGCAGGTGCCTCCCTCTGGAATGGTCTCCCTGCCCCTCTCAAATTTGAGCCGACCACCTGAAGTTCCGGAAGCAGCTCAAAACATTCCTCTTTTCCTCTGCTTTCTCTCTCTCCCTCCCCTGCTGACTTACCTGTCTGCTGTACTAATTGGTTGCTTGGCTAGCCTCAGAGTCTGACTGGGTGCCAGGCTCTTTCTTGGTCAGTCACCCTTGCACTGACTCTGGGCCTACCACACACGTAGGGGCTGTAACTGTAACCCTACAGTCCCTTGTTCTCCTTGCAGTACCCAGAGCTGCGCTGCCCTGGCTGCACTTACTCAGAGCATTGCTGCTGTGATTTCCCCTCCCCTCTTCCTTGCCCTTCCCCCCTCCCTTTGCCCTTGCACTTTTCATTCTCGCACTGAATGACACAAGGCCTAGTAAGATTGTTTGTGTTGTCCTCCCTTGTCTTGTCGTACCTAGAAACACTTGTGTACAGGCATGTTATAAATTAAATATCATATCATAACACTCTGAGAGTCACATGATTTGAATGCTTGAATGCTGTCCGGGTTTTATCTGGATGTTAATAAAGTTGGGTGTTGCCTTGCACTTTGTCTACTCCGTCTTTGAGTCTGGTTTGGATTGACTCCAGTTCCTCTGGGTCTTTTTGGGACTTTTGGTACCGCCTTTACATATTGTAGCAGAGGAGGGTCGCTAATTGTCATTGGATTGTCAAGAAGTCCCTGCTGTGTCCCTGAGGACTGCAGATACGTCTGTGGAGAGAGGGAGTATGTTTAACAGAGAAGGTTTGACAGGAGCCCCCTTTGAAGAAAAGTCGTGTCCGGACCATGCAGGCCTCCCTGTAGAGTATGGAGGATCACAGGCTGAGAGTGGAGACCCGACACCAAAGACCTTCAACAGATCAGTGGATGTAAGTGTGATATAGGCAGGGAAAAATGGGGGAGGATATTATGTTTGCATATTGTAGGATTGTGAAGAAATAAAAAATGACGGAAAGAAGAGTTAACTTTCGACAGGAGTTGGGAAAGATCAGGTGCTAAGCCTTGTTACGGAGCAGCAATAAAAGATTAATACTAGAGCGTGGCGACACCTGTATTGTATTTTATTTGTTTAGTATTTGCTGGCACACGCCTCATGTTGTGAGATAACTTAGGTCTTGTAGAAGCTTATTTTTGGTGTAGTTCTGGAGGATTTAAAATGGTGGTGTGGACCGAGAGGTGTGGTCCAGTGTGGGAGCTGCGGGGTGGGGCTGCTCGGAACGAGTGATGTTTTGTGAAGCCTCTAAGAAGGACTGATGGGGCAGTGAGATGGGACTGATCAGAGTGGGAGTGGTGTTTGTGGTGCCACTCAGAAGGATTGGGTGATGCAGGAGGCGTTGTCTCAGAGAGAGATGCAGAAGTGTTAATTGTAGAAAAGTATTGTTGGGAAGGGGGATAACGGGGGAAAAAGGGTGAAGGAGAATTAAAATAGAGTTTGGTAAGTATTGGTAAGTTGCCTTGTGAACTATTATAATGGGGGACACTCCAACTATTCCTTATTGTAAGGCATTGCCCCGATATAAAGACAAACTCCGTAAATACCACATGGAATGGGTTAAAGATAGGGCAGGCAAGATGTTTATGCCCTGGCCCCAAGAAGGCATCTATTCAAGGACAGTACTGCAACACATATTCACATATTTACATGCTGCTTATAAGGGAAAACAGTTACGGAATAGGTTAGGGGTACTCAAACTATGGAAAATGTACAGAGAAGACATAGTGGAGCCAGATACGAAGGAATGGATGCCTAACCAGCATGACGATGGGTTCATGATGGCCAAGGCTCCTCCTCCACTTCGCCAGAGCAAGGAGCAGTCCTCGACTGCACAGGGATTATAACTATTACACGTATTAATAGGTATGCAGTGTTTATAACGGAAAAAATAAAATAACTAAAAACATTTTAAACGACACCTGAATAACAACAAGAAGTTGAATTGTTTAATAAAAGTATATATGGGGGTGGGGTAAAGGATTAAAAGGGGCAGGGTAGCTGGGGGAGGGTAACAAGTCTGTAGAAACAGTGGGGTTAATGGGAAACCCCCAAATTTAAAAATAAAATAAAATTCTAATTTTTTCGATATTAAATTGTCGTTTAAAATGTTTGTCGTTATTTTGGTTGTCGTTAGAAATACATGGAACCACCCCCCTTTCTCTCTGAACCTCTTCCTCGGCTTCCATTAACTTTGCTTGTAAGTCACGAAGCTCGTCATATTCTTCGTTTGTGGTCGTTGTTTACTTATTTTCTCTCCACTTATGTCTTCATTACTGTATGCAGGAGGTGCATAGCTGGGATTAGTGTATCCTGATGATGCCGTGCTTCATGACTTACAAGCATAGTTAATGGAAGCCGAGGAAGAGGTTCAGAGAGACAGGGGCAAGGTGACAGGGTAGAGACAGCAATGGTACCAAATGAATGGATAGGAGGACAGATAATGCTCAAATTGGATCGGAAAGGCATCACAGACTGTAAAGAGAAGGCAAAGGAAATTAAGGAAAGGCAGGAGCAAGAAGAAGAGAAATGAGCAGAGGAAGAAAGAGAAAGAGCAAAGAAGAGAAAAGAGCGAAAGAGGGAAAAAGTGAACAGGAGGAAGGGGAAGACAGACAAAAATAAGACAGAAAAAGACAAAGGATACGTGAAGAGAAGGAAAGGGGGGTTGGGCGAGAGGAAGACAGAAAGAGAAAAGAAATGAGAAAAGCAAGAAAGGGCAAAAGAAAAGAGAGGAAGAGAAAGAGAGAAAGAAACGGCAGGTTGGGGAAAAGGAACAAGAGAAGAGCTTAGAGTGGCGCCGCAAGGAAGTTGATAACAATATGAACATACGTACGATGTCAAGCAAAGGGGAAGAAGGTGTTGTGAGAAGGAGAAATTACAGTCTAGATAGGAACAGAAAGGAGGACAATGGTGCAATAGGAAGTTGGAGAACAGACCAGCAAGAGGAAGGCATGGACATAATGAAGTCATGAATGGGTTGGATAAAGTAGATCCTCTTAGGAAACTAGATTTTGAGGAAAGAGAGGATTTATTTATTTATTTTATAATTTATGGAAGCGCACAAAGCGCGCAAAGCCTGTAGGCATGTAGGTGCTGGTACCAATGTTACAAGTACAGTTGCAGTGAGAGTACATGAGCTAGAGAGTGAGGAGAGTTTTTAGTTAAAAGGTGGGTTCTGAGTTTCTTCCTGAAGAGGGAGTAAGACGGTTCATTCCGCTGGTGGGGGGGGGGGGCTGTTCCAAAGGGTAGTAACGCGGACGGGGAAAATGAAACTACCTGCCCTTTTGCGGTTGTATCAGGAAGTGATGAGACAGTGCCTCTATTCAGATCTTTGGGTTCTCAGTGTCTTGTGAGTTTTTGTGAGATGTAGGTAAGGGCATCGTTCGATTGGGAGCAGTGGCGATGGACACGACCTTTAAATTGATTCTGTTTTTTGACTGAGATCCAGTGGGCAGATTTTCTAGCTTCTGAGATCTGGTGGTATTCCCCAATGTCCAGGACAACCCCGAGGGCATTGTTTTGAATTCTTCAAGTTTGATCACGGTAAATCATTACAGTAGTCAAGGTTTGACCCAATGAGGACTCATATGATAGCAAGCTGATTTTTCGGAGGGGAGGAATGGCTTAATGGAATAGATAAGCTTCATGGCATAGCCTGCTGAGGAAGCAAAATCGCGGATCTTTCATGACATGTTGAGCGATGAATCGAGGTAAACACCTAGTGTTTTTACTGCTGAGGCAAAGTGGATTTTATGGCTGTCGATGAGGAAGGCTTTGTATGAGTGGTCTAGTTTGGCCAGGCAGGCAGGGTGGCCAATAAGGAGTAGCTCTGTTTTCTCATCATTGAGACAGAGGTAGCGTGACGCCCTCCAGGATTAGATAGTTTCAAAGGAGGTTTTCATTTTGAGAGCATCGTATATATTGTGGCCGGTGAAGGGGATGAGAATTTGGGTATCATCAGCATAGTTAGTGTACAAAATGCCTAACGAATCAACATGGTCAAATAGAGTTTTGGTATGCACATTGTATACTTTGCACGAGACGCAGGATCCTTGGGGGACTCCGCATGAGTGTAGGGCGTGCAACAGCATTTCTGGCAAAAACGGAGGTTGTTCTGTTAGCAAGGAAGGAGGCGATCCATTTGGCTGCATTTAGGGAGAAATCTGCTGACAGGTGAGGTGGGTCACGGAGAAGAAGGAGGGAGAGGTTTCACTGATCGTTGGCCTTGTCCAGATGATTCTTAAGGTCCAGTAGGGCTGTTTCTGTCCCATGTGTGGGGCAGAAACCCGATTGCCATGGGTCCAGAATGTGGTGGGATTCAAGGAAGTCTTGGATTTGAAGCTAGGCCACATGTCAATGATTATTAGGAGGAAGGGGACAGTAGTTATTGGCCGGTAATTTGTCGGCATGCTGGGTCAAGAGATCCGTGATTCTTTGAGGGTGGAAGGGTCAGAGCAGGTGGCAAAGGAGAAGTGAATGATGGCAGAAATTAGTGGAAGCAGGGGCTCTGCGCATTCCTTAACTAAGGAGGCTGGGCCAAAGTCTCCTTTGCACAGTGAAGGTTTGAAGGTGTGGAGGTACAGTGGAAAAGGGGGATGTTCTGGGGCGTAGCCTGTAGGAAAATGGGGGTGGTGTGAATAGTGTGAGAGAGTGCTTAGTTTTTATTTTGGCTTGCTGTTGACTGATTTTTCTGGTGAATGTGTCTTGGTCATTACTGCACCAGGAGTTGTCTTTCAAGACTGAAGAAGGAGGGCTGATGGGGGTCTCTAGTTGTCGAAGGATAGAGAATAGTTCACGAGAGCAGGAGTATGCGTTGATGCTTTAATTGTAAGATGCTGCTTTGTTGGAATTAATTGAGTGTTTGTAGAGCATAGAGGTTTTGGAGAGGTGGACTTTGTTTGCTGTGAATGGATCTTTAAGCCAGGCAGCTTCGGCTGCCCTTTTTTTGGCTTGGATGTCCCGGATGTCAGGGGTGAACCAAGAATTGTGGTGATGTCGCTTTTGGGCTTTCTGGGATTTAAGTGGGGTCAGGGAATCCACTGCTATATTTAGCATGGAGTTGTAATGATCAACTAGGACTGTTGTATCCTGCAGTGGGTGAAGAGGGTGGGAGAGTAATGGTGTGAGGAGGATGCTGGTCAGGTTGCGTGTACTCCGGGCAAGTAAGGTGGCTGAAGGGGGGACTAACTTGGGGTTTGCTTGCCTGTTTGTGCTCGGTCTGGGAATAGTAAAGGTAAGGGCATGGTGGTAAGACCAAGGGCAGGGGAGATTGGCAAGCACCGAGATGTTACATTCATGGTCAATGAACTAATCTAGGATCCTGCCTTGGTAGTGTGTTGGATTCAGGATGCGTTGGTACAGCCCAGGGCCAAAGTGGATTTGGACAGGGCAGTGACCTCTGAGTCGGATGGGTCATTATAACCAAGGTTGAGGTCACCTAAGATTAAAAGTTGGGTGATGGGCTTAAGGTTGGAGGAGATGAGGTGGGCAAGATCCTCCTTGAAAGTCATGGTTGGGCCTGGGAGTCGATAGATGAGGTGGAGGGTGTTGGTCGCATTAGGTGAGCGGTTAAGTTTGACCGAGATAGATTCGCAGTTTGGTAGTGGGGGTGAAATGGTAGCATGAATGGAAAGGAAGTCCTTGCAGATAAGGGCAACTCCTGTGCCTTTCTTGAGAGCCCTGTCACAACGGTGTATAGCGTATCCTGTAGGGATAGAGATGGAGAGGGAGGTGCCAGCTGCGGGCGTCAACCATGTTTCGGTGAGTGCGAGGATGTCAAGATTGTTCATGGTGATGAGCTCTAGTATGTCATGTGCATGGGCCACCATAGATCTAGTGTTCAGCAGCATACATCAGAATGGCGGTGGCGCCTAAAGGGGTTTGTGGGGGTGGAAGAGGGGTCTGGCGAGGGATGTTGTATGGCGTACTTGGGTGTGATGGGGACACTGTGGGTGAAGGTGTAGGGCATGGAATAAGGCAGTGTCGGAGATTGGCATTCCGTAGTATGGTCATGAAATGGTGAGAGACAATCATGGGGTTTGAGGTCCTGGTAGCCAGGTATTGGGAGCATTCCCCGAGTAGGCATGGTTGGGTGTTGCTACGTCTAGTTTGGTTGATGGGAGCTTTTTGTGTCAGGCTGGTACATGGTGGCAGGTTTTGTTGGTCGTAAGGAAGGGGGTTGGCCATCCAATGAGCAGCTGTCATGATGCCTACCTCCAAGGAGCCAGGTCCGACCCAGCAACCCCAGAGGCAGGCATCATTCCTCCCCCCCCCCCCCCCCCCCCCCCCCCCACCACCTGCCCCCAGGGAAGTGCCAGCGGGCCCAGGCTGGGGCCCTTTGGACACAGTCCTGGCGCCAAAGGCGCCAGGCTCATGTTGGACCCCTGTCCTGGCGCCTTAGGCGCCAGGCTCATAAAGCTAGACATGTGTTCAAGTGTTTTAAGGTGCACTTACCTGATGCAGACCATGCTGCTACATCCAGACCCTCTTGAGGCCTGAATGGAACTACTTTACCTGTGGACCTACTTCCCCCTGGGTGTGGTTGGGGAAGGATACATACCTGATCGGTGGAAGGATACATACCTGGAACTTCTTCCAAAGCTATTTAAACCACGCCCGATCAGCAACTCACGCTTCGCGTTGTTCTGCTCCTCGCAGCTGGACGCTGACCGTGTCAGCTCCTGCATCTGGACTTCAGCCACGCCTGTTAGCATCCTGGGTCACCTGCTAAGAGAGAATTGGAGAGAAAGGAGACCTTACCTGCTAAAGCTGCATCACGGAGACTTCACACCGACGATCCTGAAAGGGAAGACATCATTTTAAAAGCATTTCGCTTCGATCGCTGCAGCGCTGCATTTCACTCACCTTTCCTGGGCACCTCCATCTTCAGCAGCGATCATCCGGATCCACAGCCACTTCCCAGAGCCTAGAGAGAAAAAGACAAGAACACAAGGTGAGAGAAGGAAGGGAATAGGAAAAGCTCATTTTCCTTCTAAGACTTACCTGTTGGGTCATTCCCATTTCATTTCGGGTCCTGCCGCTTCCTGGCATTCCGGACCCCGGCCCCTATGGGGAAAAAAGACAAAGACATTGAATGAGCGAATGCAAAGACATTACCCGAACGCTCATCCAGAATTTACCTGTCATTTACTGGAACTGCACGTTTCACTTCGGGTCGGCGCCATATCTCTGGCATTCCGAACCCCGGCCCCTAAGGGGAAAAAAGACATAAGCGATTAGCGCTTGCTGCAATAAGACAATGAACATTATAAGGCTTGAACTTTTGAACTTGCTACAGAACTCTTACAGCGCCTTACCTGAATAGTCAAGCTTATTTGAACTCCATTCAAACCTCAATCCAGTGAAGTAACTGGGTTTCAACGCGCCCCTGCATCAGAAGCAGGATGGAGAACTCATCCTTCCAGACCCTAAGGTGAGACTTCACGGGGAATCGAGGAAGGGTATCGTGGAGGGCTGGAAGGGAGTGGGAGGCTTGAGCATTATTCCGTCAGTAGGTAATACTCCCTTTTCACGCACAGGGGAATATTCCTGCGAGCCAGTGAGTCCATCTTCAGAGTCCTGCGCTTCACCATAGAAGAAGCATCAGCACTCGAAGCCAGACCTGCGCCTCCGTGGGAATCAGGTGAGCGTGACAGCAGCTCTGTTGGCAGAGGCTGTTGATGTGGGGCCGATAAGGAGTGGCAGTGGTGGGATAGGGTTGCCTACGAACAAGTGCTAGCCCACTTAGCTGGCAATTCCATCCTAAATAAATATCAATCAGTCCGGGTTTTGGTACGGAGTCAGCGCTCTTGGATCTTAAATCCTATCAGTTGAGAAGGATTCCTGAAGGCCAGAATTCGGTGTTAATGGCCTTAGACTTGTTTGTGGCATTTGATCTGGTGGATCACCCATTGCTCCTTCAAAGACTTTGGGAAGAAAGTCTCAATTTCAGTGAAGAAGCCTTAGCCTGGATTGGCTCCTTTCTGGGACATAGAACTATCAGGGTCTGTAGCAATATGGCAGACGTTCGACCTACCCCGCTGAATTACGGAGTTCTGCACGGCGCTTGTATATTGCCTATTTTGTACAACATTTGTACAACCTCCCTTTTCAACCTACTCGAAAAGAATCGGATTTGGTTTTCCAACTTTGCGGACGACAACCAATGCCTTATCACCCTGACAGGTGATTATGCAGAGGATACTAAGAGGATTAATGAGATCTATGATCTTATTCATGGTTGGATGTGTCAGAATTGCTTGGCTCTTAACTGCGACAAGACAGAATTTATGAGTATAGGTTCAAGTCGAAGATTGAAAAAGCTGAGTACGGACTATGCACAATTCCTTATAGGAGATTGTGTAATTAAGTCGAAAGATAAACTAAAGATTTTGGGGGTTAAGTTTGACCAATGTCTCTCAATGAACGCCCAGTTATTAGCCTTGTATCTGCTTCAGCACATCATATAAGACTATTGTGCCATATTAGACCATATCTTTCCCAAAAATCCTGTGAAACTATAACAAGGGCCATTATTGGCTCCAAGATTGACTATTCTGGCAGTCTCCTGTTAGGCATAGGGAAGAAAGAAATAGTGAGACTCCAAATGATTTAGAACAGCACAGTTTGGGCCATCCTGGGGCTGAAGAAATTCGACCATGTCTCGGATGCCAGAAAAAGCCTGCACTGGTGCCCATCGAGCAAAAACTGAATTTCACCTGCTCACGATTACTTTTAAATGCCTAGCCAATCAATTCCCGGCGTATGTGGCAGATCATTTGCATGATAAGAGTCTCTAGGGACCTGAGATCCAATACTCTCAAATTACTAGAAGTACCTACCAGCAATCTTGTCTTTGTCAATAAATGGGCGTTCTGGGCAGCAGCACCCAGAAAATGGAATGCCCCGACTCTGGAACTCAAAAACTTGAATCCATTGACATTTCTAAGAAGAAACTTAAAACTTATCTATTTGGATAGGTAGCTCTTGCCTCTGGTTGTGAATCTCTTTGGACTTATTCATCCTCTGACTGTCATCTGTGTTAGGACTCCAGTCCTTGGCACGGTATGCCTCTGGTCCTTTTGGCTGTGCCAGAAATAAATAAATTAAAGTAAAGGAGTCTGCTCCTCGTTGGTATCGCATCTGTGCTGGTTGATTGGCAATGAGGGGTGGCGAGGGTGTTAAGCAGAAACTCCTTTGGTTTAACTGATCAAATGGCAATAGGAATGGGGAGAGCGGGATATACTAGACTTGCAAGGACCTTGAGAGGCTCATGTAATGTGTTTTAGTGAGCAGGTCATGTGGGAGCTTAGCCAGTTTAGGTCCGGCATGCATGGTGAAGCCTGCAGAGGCAGGATAGGCTGAGGTCTGAACTTTGTGTGTGAGAACAGGTAACAGTGGTGGGAGGGAGGTAGTAGGCATGGGTCATAGGGGCATAAAATATAGGTTATTTTAGCACTGTAGTTTTGTGCGTTGCTAGGTGTGCTTACTGAGCGCAGTTGAAGCGGGCAGCAAGGCTTACTTGCAAAGCTTGTTCTGGGAAGAGGGTAGCGCAGCAGCGGGATCTACTGATCTGGTGACATGGCTTGCTTCATCAGCAGAGTTGACGATAATAAACAGATTTTCGAGTTGGCATCGGACTTTGTGTATGCATAGATGGGGCATGCCGACCATGGCCGGACAGAGCCAGACAGGAACTCTGGTCCTTGGATGGGGTCCTTCGAGGGGGGTCAGCTCTACCTGCCAGCTCCCAGGACCCCAGTGTTTTCTTTCACGTCTGACGCAACATGCAGAGGCGTGGTAAAGGGCAAACAAGGCCCAATGAAGTCTGTGAAGGACTCGGCAGCCATCCGCAGGCGCCCGTGGCCTGGACAGTGTCTGGATGGTCCTTGCACTTCGGAGGTGCACACAGCTGCTCACAGGGCCATGCAGGACAGGATGATGACCTCATGCTGACAGATGAGGAAGATGTCGAAGAGAGTGGGGAATAGGAAGCTACACAAGCACAGTCTATGGTTACTTTTGTGGGGACAGAGGTAGCTTCGTCAGACCTAGAAGTACCGCAGAAGATAAGTCCAGAACCTGTTAAATATCCAAGGCGCCCGAAGGTACGTGCAAATAGGTTAGAAGAGAGGACACCATATGTGATTAGACTGAGAAATCTACCAGCATGAAAGAGAGTTAGCATGACTGATGTAGTGACAAAGTCATAAGGTGAAGCCGCCATTGGATGCGGTGCAGGGCTTACACAGTTTCCCTTATCAGAGAAGGGGGAGGAGTGCCACAATACATACCATGGCCACTGCCTTAACTTGACTGCTGCTCAAGGTCTTTGAGGAGACTTATGACATTGCCATGCTCGGCCAGTATGAGGGAGACTCTGGTTTTACCCATCCCTAAATCCGGCAAACCCGTGGACAGGTGTGACTCATTAGTTTAGTGAATCAACCAATACTTTGGGAAAAACTTTCGGTAGAAACAAGACTCTATAAACAATGGCTCAGAAACTCAAGAGATGCATTATACCAGTCGGACGCCGAGGAGATGTTGAAGGCTCTGGCAAACAAAAAATCTCGAGACTTCTGGTCTTTAATCAACAAATCAAACAAACTCCAAAACTCACAGATGATAAATCCAGTACCTGAAGGAAAATGGACCGCCCATTTTCTGAAACTGTTTGAGCCAACAAATGGAATTAACAACGAACCCGAAAAACAACAGGACTCAGTCTGGGTGGATCTGACAGAGATCGACGAGATCAAATCAATCATTTTGAAACTGAAATCGTCTAGAGCCCCAGGCTCTGTTGGGCTCGCGAACTGCGATCTCAAACAACATCCGGACGAATGGGCCAATCTTATTAGTTCAATCTTCGAAGTTTGTCGAGAAACCCAAACCATTCCAGACTCATGGAAAAAAGCTCTGATGTTCCGATCTTTAAAAAGGGAGCCAGAGACGACCCTTTGAACTATAGGCCAATAGCCTTGCTGGACGTCATTGGAAAGGTTTTCGCCACAATCCTGCTAAGCCATTTCCGTAATTGGGCTGCTACTGCTGGATGTTCAGATTTTCTGCAAACAGGATACCAAAAAAACATGAGTACGAGTGCAAATATACTGTGTCTGAACTTACTCAAAGACAGAGTTTTGACTGGATCCCCTCGGATGTTCCTAGCGTTTGTTGATCTGTCTGCAGCATTCGATAGAGTGGACAGACACAAACTATGGTCCAAACTCAAGTCCTGGAAATGTCCTGAGGGTATTTTGGACCCGATAATCAAGCTCCACTCAAACACCAGTATAAAAGTCCGCTTAAACAACCAACGCTTAACGTCCAACAGTATACCGACTTCGCGTGGAGTAAAACAGGGATGCCCTCTGGCTCCCGCCTTCTTCATATCTTTCCTCAGAGATTTTAAAGAGACTCAATCTACCATAAGATCTTTTCCACCCAAAATAGGCATTACTCAGGTCCTGAGACTTTTATACGCAGACGACCTGATATTGCTTGACCAGACCCAGGTCGGGTTGCAACGACAATTGGACAACCTGTCAGCCTATACCACCGAAAACAACTTGGAAATCAACAAAACAAAAACCAAGATAATGATTTTCCAAAAACCAGGGACAAAAAAGAAAGAGGCTTTCAACTGGTTCCTCAACGACACCAAAATAGAACTGGTTGAGTCTTTCAAGTATCTTGGTGTACAACTCGACAGTACGAAGCGGGCCAGGAATCTGCAAAACGACCTATGGGCGAAGGCAAAGAATCTAGCTGCTCAATTGAGAGCAGTTGATCGAAAATTCGGCAAATTCTCTCTACAACCAGCCATCACCTTTTACGAGTCCAAGATTATTCCCTCGCTTACATACGGCATGGATGCTACCCCGTCTATTCCTCCGGGCATTTGGCTTAAACTCGAAGGATTTATCTGGAGATCCGTCTTGGGCTTACCCAATTCCACCGCTGTAGCTCCGATACGACGGGAACTTGGCCTTGTCTCCCTAAAAGCTGTGGTGGATATCTCCTCACTACAACTTTACAGGAAAGTCATTCATCCAGAGAGCCTTGAAATCTATCGCATGATCGGGGAAGAGATTGAAAAGGGCAATAACCGGACCATGACCAAATGGGCTATGGATCAAAACCTGAAACTACAGGAAATTGCATGCAGCAAGGAAGATCTAAAGAATAATCCTGCTAGGATCAAATCCAAAATGCTACAGATTGGATCCTGACTACGGAAAAAACAGCACGCAACAAACTCCTAGCCCATCTTCCAATGACCATTAACAAACTGAAAGAACCAATGATATATTGTAAGAGATAGCCTAATAAATAATTGATGAGAATCTTCTTAAAAGCCCGCCTCAACGTTCTGGCGACGCAGGAAATTCTTGCGATCAGAACAGGATCTATGATAAAAGCCTGTAGACTGTGTAAAAACCCTGAAGAAACAGGATCCATCAGGCATCTGCTAATGCGCTGTCCCGCCGTGCAACAAGCAAAGATCGCCTTTTTCAGCCCTCTGACTGTAAATTCGTTTGCGGGTAATGAAGAAATCTGGTGGAATCGTTTAATCACTGGGGACAAGACACGATGGCACACGGCATCTGCTAAACTTTTGAATTTAGCGATCAAAAAAATTTAATCGAACATTGCCATCTGACTTTCGTACACCCCTTTTGGTGAAAGCACTGTTTTGTTCTTGTCCCCTTGGTGATGTCTATCATGAACTTTTCTTTCGTGCTACTGAAATGTTTTTGAGTCCTTGTAAAAATCTTATTTTGATTATATACAAGTAATAAAAAAAATAAAAATAAAAATGTGTTTAGTTTAGTTTATTTATTTGTAGAGCGCACCAAACCCTGAGGCATCTGGGCGCTAGTCTTACAAGTTACATATTTGCAAACATTTATGTTACAATGTTGATAGTGGCATGTATATTTACGGGTTGGTTATACTTACAGGTTGGTTATATACAATGGCATGGAAGAGTACAGTGGCATGCTTACAGATTCGTTATATACAATGGCATGGGCAAGTACATAGGTATAGTAGGGAATATGACTTATTTGCATGACTTACATATTTACATAGAGAATCAAGAATGTGACATATTTGCATAACTTACATATTTGCATATGTAGGTACAGCTAAATGGGTACCGAGGTAAGTCAGAACCTGATTTGCTGATATAAATTACAGACATATATACAGATTTTGAGATATCGAAATGTTGGTCAGAGCCCTTATTGCCCAGTCAAAATGGAATAGATAGGGGTGGACATGCTAGTGGGAGCTGCTGTTTTCGTTCTCCTGGAGCCAAAGTTTTACATGCTTCCTGAACATGTGGAATGTGGGTTCAGCTCTTAGAGATAGGGGGAGAGTGTTCCAGCTCTTTGCTGCTAGTACTGGGAAGCTTATTCCTCCGGCCCTTCGCAGGTTCAACCTGGGGATTGTGAGGCAGTTAGTCTGGGCAGATCTCGTGGGGCGGGCTGGTAAATTGCGTACAATGTTATTTGTCAGATATTTAGGAGCTTGGTTGGCCAGGCACTTATGTGTAAATGACAAGATTTTTAGTTCGATCCTTTGTTTAACTGATAGCCATTTCATATTACGTCTGGTTTCAGAGATGTGTTAGGATCTCGGATGTTCAAGGCTGATCGAATGGCATTATTTTGAATGACTTGCATTTTGTTTATGTTTAGTCATACCTAGATAAAGCACATTACAATAGTCGCGTTTAGACAAGACTAAGGCTCTGGCTAATGTGATGCAATTGGTTGTGGAGATGAATGGTCTGCAGGCTGTGATAAGTTTGCAGGTGTAGGCTGCGGAAGAGGCAATTGCATTGGTTTGACGTGTTAACGTGAGAGCCAAGTCTATGTAAATGCCTAGGGTTTTTACATCCTTGGATGTTAACCCATCGATGTTAAAGGAGATTAATTGCTTATCTAGTTTGTTGAGGTTGGTTGGTTATCCACGCTTGTATAATGAGGTAAATGTCATTGAGCGTTTTGCTGTCCATTACGTAGTCTCCAGTGATAGGAATGAGTATGTGGGTGTATGGGTGTCATTCGCGTAATTCATATAGGTGACACCCAAATAGTCAAAGTCATTGAGTAGAGGCTTTGTAAACACATTATAAAGTGGTTAAGAATTAGTGACAAGACGCGCACTCTGTGTTGGGGACATGCAGAATCATTAGGGAACATGGCAGGTTATGGGTTTTGGGTCTGCAGAGGCTGATGGTGCGAAGACCCTCATGAATCTATTGCTTAGGAAAGACTGGATCCAAGCGTTAGCATTGTCAGAGAAGTGCACAGCCGAAGTTAGGTGGTTACATAAGACTTTATGGTTTACTAGGTCAAACGCTGCCGACAGATCTAGTAAGAGGAGGAGTGCGAGTTTCCATTTGTCTTTTAGGGTTTGGATTTGAGTCTTACGGTCAATCAGGGCTGTTTCTGTCACTTGTCTAGGTCTGAACCCTGATGGTCTGAGACCGAGAAGGTTGTTAGATTCAAGATGCTGTTGAATCTGCAGATGAGCTCCTCGATCCAGGATTTTTAGTAGGAACGGTACGTTGTACAAGTCTATAGTGGGAGGGGTTGTTGGGGTCCAGTGTTGTTTTTTTTAGTAGTGGCAGTACCCAATCATCTTTTGGGTTGCTGGGTACTATACTCGATTCAAATGAAGAATAAGTGATGTGATGAAAAGGGCAAGTTCCTTGGCTGCCTCTTTAATGTTGGGCGCCGGACAGGTATCTGGTTTTAATTTCATGATGATGTCCTCGACCTCTTTGATAGAGAGGGGTGAGAAATTAAATTGCTTTTGTGGATTGAGGCCTGGTGGAGTAGTAGGTGTGATAGTTGCATTGGTAATGTTACGTTTTTTTGGATTCCATTTTGCTTTGAAGCATTGAGATTTTATCTTGTAGAGCTTTCTGAATATTGGTGCACCAGGCAACATCTTTGGTACAAGTGCCTGGAGGTGGGGTTAGGGGATTCTAACTCCCTGAGGATATTAAATAATTCCTTGGTACTAGATTTGGCTTTGGTGATGCGGTCGTTGAAATTGTCTTTTTTAGCCTGAACTATAGCTTCTTTATAGTTGGGAGAGGCTATTGAGAAATTAGCCTTATTGGCTGTTGATGGCAAGACTTTTCCAAAGAGCTTTTGCAGTTCTTTTAAGTTTGCGTAGAGATCTGAGATGCTGGGTAAACCAGGAGTTTATGTGCGCACACGGTTTAGATTTAGATTCAACTAAAGCGGTGGGGTCCATGACTGTTGGTGCTATATTAATGATTGGCTGAAGCAACGGCAATAGTTTCTCTGCAGTTATATTGCGTTTGTTTCTAGTGCTCATGGGTGGAGCAAGGTTCTGTGGATATGGCTGGTTATCTTCCTTTATGGTAAAGGAGATCATGTGGTGATCTGTCCATGCACAAGGTAGATTGGTCGTTATTTTTAAGTCAAAATTGAGATTGGCTATCCAATCTAGAGTTCTACCTTTTATATGTGTTGGTTCGAATATGCGGTGTGAGAATTCTAGTTCTGAGATAGAGTTAGCAAGTGTGAGAGCCTTGGAATCTTTGGGGTCCTGAAAGCCTAGGTTCAGGTCACCCATGAGGATAACTTGAGAATTGGTTTTGATGTTGGCTGATAGGAGTAGCAAGATATCCTCTTTGAATGTTGAAGTGGAGCCAGGTGGTCTGAATATGAGATGGATGGTTATAGTGTGCGATGGAGATATGGGTAACTTGACGGATAGTAGTTCTGCTGAAGGCAAGGTTTGGTTGGCAATGGTTGGCAATGATTCTTAAGCCTAGTGAGGTTTTTGAGATATAGGCGATGCCTCCACCTTTGGTCAGCTTGGATTCTCTGCCATGGCGGATGATGGAATAATTGTCCGGGATAGCAAGAGAGAGTAAGGGACCTGATGCAGTATGAAGCCAGGTCTCTGTGCCGTTATGAGGTCAGAAATGTCTAGGGCATGGGCAGGCAAAGATCTTGCATTGATGAAGGCTCCTTTGATCATGGATGAGGAATTGCTTAGTTTGGGTTTGGATTGTGTGGCGCTGAATATGGGTTTCGGTGCGTTGCTTATAGGTTTGTTAGGCGAATTAGCTCCAGATTCCTGTCTAGACATACTACTGCCAATCTTAGACCCACCACCTCCACAACTAAGTATGAAGTTTCTGTTTTTTAGAGGGCATGGGAGGTTGTGTCTGAGAATGGTGGTGGATAGATTGTGTGTTAAGGTATGTGAGCGGTCACTAGAGTTATCTAACAATAGTGAAGTTATGCAGGTCTTCAGTGTTATTTGGAGACAATTTTGTGAGACTCTTTCAAGGGGTGTGTTATCCTGAGGTAGGAGGCTCAAAGGAGTATTTAGTGTGAATTTGGGTGCTACTGGCAGACATGGTAGCAGAAAGTTTGAAGGTGGTATGTGGGCTGCTGGGGCTAGGATCCTGTGCATGTCTAAGCGGATGTAAGGCGATCTAAGATTGGCAGTGAATTCCATGCCAGGTAGCTGAGATAAGCTGCTACTAATGAGGGATATATATATGGTCCTGAAGAGGATTTGGAAGTGGGCTAGGAGGGGGAGTATCATGCTCATGGTTTGCAGGTTGAGCTTTATGCTAGGGTTAGTACTGAGCACAATATTCTAGAGCTATGGATGTGCTAGAATGGTAGTTACGTGGCAGCTGCCTGCTAGTGTAATATGAGCAAGACGTTTTGCGCTAGCATTTGTTGAGGTACAATGATATTAAACGGCAGGCTGGGCAGGACGCAGATCAGGTCATATTAGTATGGCCGGACTGTCAAAATACAGTTACTTAATATTACTGGGCATGAAAGGCAGAGTACAAGTGCAGGTGTTAATACCCAAATACAATTGCTTAATAATGCTAGGCATGGGAGACAGAATATCAGTCAGGTGCTAATACCCAGCAGTACAAGCAAAGTGCATATTACTAATCTTACTAGGCAATGTGCAAATCACATGATATTATATTACAAGCTCAATAGGCTACAAGATAAGCATTACTAAAAAGCATAGAGTGTATATCATGAACTATGAGCTAAGTCTGGTTGCACGATATGCCTTGGCTAACAAGCGTACATCGGCAGGTATCAAACTGTGTAAGACTATGGATACGATATGCATGGCTACGTGACTAACCGAAGATAAGAGTCTATTAACTAACAAGTGTGCAACAGCAAGAGACACTAGCTGACATGCATGCAGTCGTGAGGGTGTGTTATTGCGTGATATTATCATCAGTCGTCATTCATATGGTTTGAGTGAGCGGATTTGAACCTTTACGAGCGTGATATGCTCAGAAGCAGTGGTAGCAGGAAGTTGACATGAAGGTCGTGTGTCAGGAATCCGCGGAAGGGCTCAGTGACTGGGGTAGGACGAGCATTTTATAGTGCTCTCTGCAAGGTGCCGGTGGCGCAGAAGGCTGAGTAGAAGATGCAGTCAGCTGTGAGGTGCGAGATTATCTAACGCAGATGGTACCTGAAGTGTGTGAGAGTTAAGGTGATTGGTGGCAAGTTTTTCTTACCGCCGAGATCCGATGAGAGTAACAGATGTGGGAGGTTCACTGGTTTGCATGGGTGGCTGAAAAGGATTTTGGATTGTGATGGGCGAAGGCCAGCATAGCGTGTCCCAGGGTCCCAGCAGCCTGGACAGGCAAGTACAGGCCCTTAGGAGCAGCCCTTTGGAGTCAGGCCGGCTTCCGCCCTTCATATCGACCCTTAGCCATGTTAAACTACACCAGAGCTGGAACTCTACCTGCTCCCTTCCGAGCTGCAGGGGCAGCTCCATCAGCACCTTCACCCTCCTGGGTGTCAAGGTAAGCTTAAAGGCATACCTACAGAGCCTAAGCTATTTCCGCGGATGATCTTGCATCCCGCGACCTTCTATATGCTAAAAATCGTATTTCCGACCGCCTTGTATCAAGAATACTGCATTTCAACATACGAAATGCAAATCCCCGTTTTTGGGCGAAATCGAGTAGCATCCGCCATTGCTTACCAAGAGGATTGTGCTCCTTCAAACATGGCCGCTTTATGATACATGGGCCATGCAACCTTCCCCACTTGTGCCACTGACCCTGGATACATCCGGATTGGCTGCTAGATTTGGTAACTAGCTAATCACACATCGCCGGCAGGCGAGCGCCGGCCCACGAAAGAAGGTTCAGAAAAAAAAGCTCCTGACTGAACTGACCGAGCATGCCGGGCTGCAGGCTGCTCAAGGTCTTAGCTCTGCCGCTGTGCATTCCTGATCCCCTTCGTAAGACCCCCTGCCGCAACGGTGAGACATCTCTTATCACAGACTATGCACTCAAATAAAACTCTTAACTCGAGCCCCGTACATGCCATTACCTGAACCCTTGCATTGTCGCCTTCGTGTGCACATGATCCAGTACTGTTAAAATGTGTCACTGATATCGATCATGCCAGCTTGTTAAAGTTTGTCAGCACACCTCCTACTTGTCTGCCCACTACTGCGAGTAGGTATATCTCGCACTCCATCCAGTCCGCTCATGCATACATATGCAACATAAGATGCAACAGTCAGCTACTCGCATGTATGATTAGCCTCTCCACTCCGCTCGCTATAGTCGTGTGCGTTGCCTATCGCCCACTCGCCCTGAATTACATTTCATGTAAGTCTTTTGCAATGGCTCACAACGTTTCTCATGACAACGTCTAATGTATCAATTGTCAACTTCCTCAGCATTCTGTTCCTGCCTTTGTATAATTTATGCTAGCACGATACGGATAATATAACCTGCCTTTTCTTGCTTGCACTTTTTATGTTTGGTAATAACACCATAGCCCATAACGTGGAAATTGTGAGTGCCTATTCCTTTGCCTAGACTTGCCTAGACTTGTTTTGCAGTTCGTCTAAGTAGTACTACAGCCAGAATACGTTTCCGATCAATTTTTTGCCTCTGTGCATGAACTGCACTCCATTGTCAGCCATGCCCCAGCCTATAACCTGCTCCCAAAGGTTGTTTACTGTATATCTGTCAGCAGTTCCACTTCCTAAAATATGGATTCCGACAGTGTTTGCCTCATGTCCTAAATCAACTAACTAACTCTGACAATCCTGTGTTCAGCTTCACACTGCCTTAGCAAAGCTGAAACAGCCTATTCCTGCACTGCCACAGCAAAGCTGTAACAGCCTATTCTTGCACTGTGCTAATTTAGTTGAAATAGCCTATTCTTGCACTGCCACAGCAAAGTTGAAATAGCCTATTCTTGCATTGTGATAATCTAGTTGAAATAGCCTATTCTTGCACTGCCACAGCAAAGTTGAAATAGCCTATTCTTGCATTGTGATAATCTAGTTGAAATAGCCTATTCTTGCTCTGCCACAGCAAAGTTGAAATAGCCTATTCTTGCATTATGATAACTTAGTTGAACGAACCCACTCGCATATTGTGCTAGCCAACTTGCTTCTACCTTGGAGGCTTATTGTGCCTACTTGCCAGCACCTAGTCCACAGCATCCTAACTATCTATAATTTAATGGTCCAGACTACCTTATGGTCGCTGACAGACCACATTTGCTTGTGTTGTGCCTTATGATCACTAACAGACCACATTCGATTGTGTTATGCCTTATGGTCGCTTACAGACCTCATTTGACTGTGTTGTGCCTTATGGTCATTAACAGACCACATTTGATTGTGTTGTGCCTTATGGTCGCTTATAGACCACACTTGATTGTGTTGTGCCTTATGGTCACTAACAGACCACATTCGATTGTGTCATACCTTATGGTCGCTAGCTAGCTGCTACCTTAAACCTGCCCGTTAGTCGCGCCATTTGCAAACCATTTTGCAAGTGTGCTTTAATTTCAAATCCAGCGCTACCTTTAACTAGCCTGTCTGCCCCAGGGTTCACAAACACCAGCCTAGCCAACTATATCCACCATCCCTCTAGTACCTTCATCACCCCACCCCAAATCCATATCGGAACTATGCCAGTCTGGCTAGTATTCATCATGTTCCCTTTCTGCATTATGCCCGATTGCACGCCATGTAGCAGAAATAGCTATATCCAATTCAGTAATGGACTCGCCAAGCTTGGCTGTCCTAGACACCACACCGTTCCCTGCCCCACACCCTTCCTGCCCTCCCTGCCTCCTTTCCCCCACAGTGCACCTACAGACCACAGTACTAAAATTAGTGTTACTTTAGGTAACCCTCCACCCAACCTTGCCACAGATGACTATTCTGACAATATCCAGAACTCACGCAATAAGCTTCCTCTCTGACATCTTTTTCTCCACCTGTGGTGTTCCCCAGGGATCTAATCTCTCTCCCTGGCTTTTCAACCAGTATCTGGCACTTCTTGCCCACCGCATCGCCGCCCTCTGCCCCAACTTTCAGTGCTATGCGGACGATACCCAGCTCATTTTCAGGCTACCCTCGGCCTCCTCCTCTCCCTCCCTCTTCTGACTGTCTGTCTGCTATCCAGGAATGGTGTGCTGCCAACGACCTCCGCCTTAATGCTAGTAAGACTGAGATTCTACTCATCGGCACACCCACTCCCTCCTTCCCTGCAGCTCTCTGGCCAGCCTCTCTTGGGCCTCTCCCTGCTCCTACCTGCAAGGCAAAAAACCTCAGGGTCATCTTTGACTCCACACTCTCCTTCTCTCCTCATATATCTGACGTCTCTAAGAAGTCACACTACCAGCTGCACCTCCTTAGAGGTATTCTTCCCTTCCTCTCCTTCCCCCAGAAGCTCACTGTCTCCCGAGCCCTGGTTCTCTCGAAGCTGGACTACTGTAACAGTCTCTATCTTAATCTGCCTGCCTCCACTCTACGCCCTCTGCAACTCATCCAGAACAGAACTGCGAGACTTGTCCTTGGCCTCAAGCCCAGGGACCATATCTCTCCAGGACTGAAATCTCTACACTGGCTCCCAGTGGCTGCGAGGATTAAGTTTAAAACCCTCTGCATTGTCCACAAGGCCTTCTGGGGCCTGGGGCCTAAATACCTGCAACTCTCTCTTCCTAAATATCTTCCTTCCCGAGCCCTTCGCTCATCCGTCTCCAACTCCATCAGGGTCAGCCGCTTCTGGAAGCAACGTGCTGGGGGTAGATCTCTCTCTGCGGCAGGAGCCTCCCTCTGGAACAGCCTTCCTGCCTCCCTGAAACTTGAGGAGAACCATCTCTGGTTCCGGAAGCACCTCAAAACCTTCCTCTTTGCTTCTGCTTTCTCTCTCCCTCTCCCCTGCTAAATTCTTCACTAAATTCTGCACTGAATCTGAAACTTGGCCATTCTCACCGACCTCAGTCCTGGGCCCAGCCACTCTCCACTTGCACTGCCTCCCTGGCAACCCCTGCACTGCGGGACTGTCTCTGTATCCCTACAGCCCCCCCTTCTCAGCACTTGTCTGCACTTACCTTGCACTTGCCACCAGCTGGCCCTATTTATTTATCTATTTATTTCTATTCTACTTACCTTGTACTGCACTTTTCCCTTCCCCCCTACCCCTGCACTTGCGCGGTCTGAATGACACCTGGCCTAGTAGGATCGTTGTCTGTCCTCCCTCTGTTCCCCCCTCCCTGCCTCGTCGCGCCTTGAAACACTTGTGTATAGGCGCGTTACAAATGCCATATCATATCATAATGTATTTGGCCATTGTTTATTAAGCATGTGAGGATGGTTGGGGTGTTTAAGGGCACCTGACACTGTACATAAATATCACACTTGTTCCTGGGTTAGTCTCCATATGACCTTTCTTGACTTCTCTTCTTCCTCAATTAATCCCCAGATGACCTTTCCCGTTTGCCTCATTGAGTTGCTAAATTTACATGGTCGCAGCCTTTGTTATGTGGTACCCCATTTTCTTGGGCATGTTCCTCTCTTAGATTAAAGGCATCCGCCATTTCTTTATCTGCCCTCTCCTTTGGTAATTTCACCTTTTCCTTGGTAAAGCTCTCTACCCTTACTTTCTCTGCCCTCTCCTTAGCCATGCCCTCCATTGTCCCACGTGATCTGTCCTGGCCATGTCAGTCACCGATCACGTGGACATCACATCCCTCTCCAACTTGGACCAACAAACAAAGTGAACAATAGAACTTTTACAACATTGTGATAACTGCTGGTGGTGACAGTCTCGTGTGCTCTTGCGCGTTTGTAGATGCCATGCAGTACGTATACTTGGAGGTGGGTGAATGGTACCAGCTGCCTCTTGAGTATCACCCTCCGTCTTCCCTTTGCAGGGTTGCTGATCCGGGTGGACTCCTTTCTCTGTCTCTGGAGCTGGCATTGCTCTCTGGTCCTTTGCTAGTGGCCTTTGTACAGTCAGCGTGGAGGGGGTCCTTGTTAGGGGGAATTCTCCAGAATGGCTAATTTCCCTCAGCAGCTTTGCTGGATTTCTAGGATTTATTTTTATCAGCTGGTAAGAGTGTGAGCCTTTTTTCCTACTCTTACATGTGTTTTGCTGTGTGTTTTACATTTGTGTTCATAGACTGTAGAGTCTCACCCACTCCATAGGCATCATCTTTTTACTGTGTGTCACACAGCACCTTTAGTGCAGTGACACAGGGTTGTCTTTTTCAGACTTCTCACTTTACACTCCGTTTTCTGGGACTGACTACTGTCTCCCAGAACATATAAAGTTGCCATTGACTTTATTAGTCTTTTTAAATTCACAGGCCCAGTACAAACTATCTTACATGGAGTACTGGAAAGGGTTAATAGTTTCCCTTTTTGTCTGTCTCTCATGGAACATTATTTAGTTCCCCTTTCTTTAAGATTTGGCTGGTGACATTGGTATCTACCATATTTTACCTACTGCAGTCTATGAAAATAGCCTTGGTACTGTTTTAGGCTATGTTAGTAGCCTCGAAATGTAATCCGCTGGACCCAATTTACTTTTATTTGGTTCTGGCTGGGTTTATTCGCCATTTCTTTTTGTAAAGGTCTTTCTCGTGTTTTACTCTGCGCGCCAAACCAGGTTTGGTTCCTTTGTTCGTCGTCCTTTGGTGGGCTTCTGCACAGAAGCTCTCCTTAGGCGCCTGAGAGTCTGGGTGGACAGGATGTGAGGGAGGGGTGTAAGGCCCCCTGCACAGGGTCTCCTTGGAGACCCAAGTCGCACTCTTGTTTGATTGGCTAGGTGACTGTCCTGCCAGGACAGCCACCCTGCTGTGTGATTGACAGCAGGCTGTGTGAATGGGGGAAAACTGCATAAACGCAGGTCTCAGGGACTTGGAAGGCAGAGTTGCCACTGGATCGAGAGAACCGAAGAGAAGCTGAAGGAAGAGGACTGCTGCAACTACTGAACCTCCCCGTGAAGCCCTGCTGCAGGTCCGAATCTCCTAAACTTCGATGACAGAAGATCTGCAAGGAATCTTCTCCTCTTGAGCTGGTGGGACCAACAAGTTCGCCAAACACCAAGCAAGGCCTCCCTCCCCTGGTCGAATTTGCTCTGCACCGCTGCAGTGAACCGGATAGCCAGGAGGACCGGACCCTGTTTGGGTTTTAAGGAGCGCACCTTTTATTTGTGGCTTTGCTCTGCTGCTGGTTTCTTGCCTGGGCAGAGCAGGACCCTCTAGTCTTCCTTCTTCATGTCAGTCCGACAGTCGCTTCAGGAACCGTGAGCCTGCAGGACCTGCCAGGAACTTCTGCCTCAGCTACAGCATTCTTCTTCTTCTAAGGTACTGTTCAAACCCGGTTGTTCGTTCGGTCCGACTGTGGTGAAAGTGTTTTAAATCTTTTACCAATCCGAGGGCTTGTCCTTCTCTACTCTTTTAAATAACTTTTCCCCCCCGACTAATTTTGTTTCAAACTCTTGGCAAAGACTTAACCGCAAACTACTCTGAACTGTGTGATCCTCTGCAAAGACTCTGAACCATTAACATTGACCCAGGCCTATTGATATGAATCCTAGTGTTAGTAAGCCTTTTCTAGATTGCCCTGCCTACTTAGTCGTTGGTGTTGTGTGATTTCGAATAACCTTGCCTTTCCCTCCCTCTTTAAATTGCTGGAGTTCCATTTTGCTCAGGCCTGTACCAAAGGTGAATTTGTACTTGCTCTTGTAGTCTTTGTGTGTGTGGTGTTCCCAAAGGGTACTGCATATGATTCTGCCTAACAGTCCTCCCTGGGGATCTGTCCTGTTGGGCTTCTTCCCACAGGGTGAGTGGTGTCCGCTTGAAGTGGGACACATTTCTGGTGACTGTTTCCGGTCCTCGCGTGGCTGTGGCCAGCCCATGTTCTCTATGAGTGATGGTCCATGGGAGAGACTCATAGGGGAGGGTTATCTTTACTGTTGGCGTGTAGTTCTTGACGAATACCGTGTCTCCTACTTGTAGGTGATTCGGTGTTGCTCTTCTGGAGTGGTCTTCCCGTGTATTATGTTCTTGTCTCATTCGTTCTATTTGCTCCATGTCTACTTGTGTGGGTCACCAGGAGTGGTTGAGGGGGAAGTCCTACTTGAATGGGTACCCCGAAAATCAGGGCTGCTGGTCTGACCAGAGTGGCGAGTTTGCTGGTATGAGCAAAGAAACAGGTATAGTTCCGGTAGCCACAGTTGTCTTTTGTCCTTGACGATCCTCACACACTTGTTGATAGATGCCGTAAATCGTTGTGCGTCGCTGTTGGCTTGGGGCCAGTAAGGTGTGCTATGGTGGTGATGGATTCCCATGTCATTGACAATGAGCCCCGATTCACAAGAAAATAATTCAAACTCTTCATCACTCTATCGACAATGGTATGCCGTGGACAGCGAACATCTTCTCCAGGACCGTAGTGACGGAGGCTGCGTCAGTAGAGTTAACCGGCTCGACTTCCGGGATTCTTGTGTATTAGTCTACTGCTCACGGTGTCCCAGCGAAAACTCACTTCTTGGGGGACAGGCCATGGGCTCTGGCAGTCCTGGTCTGCGGGTGGCTAGGCACGCAGTGAAGGCTTTAAAAAGATTCATGACTCAGTTGTATCTGCGGCATCCACACTCGCGATTTGAGGAAGGCATGTGTCTTTACGATGCCCTCATGCCCCTCATGCGCAAGCTGAAGCGCTCTCTCGTGAAGGTAAGTGGACAATATGATGCAGTGTCCTTTGAGGATTAGGCCTTCCAGAGACACAGACGGCTTGTGTCGTATTTTGAATAGGGACTGCATCATCTCCTGAGCTTGGGGTGTCCGGAGAGCAACGGCGGAGAGGAACGTTTTCCACTACCCAAAGAGTATTGCTTCTTTGGTCTTTTGAAGGCAGGGGTCCCTGTCTGTTTCTTCCACAATTTCATGTAGCTTTATGGCTTTTGGTTTGGCGCAGGCGATGATCTGCCATACGTACTCCTCTGTCTCCTTGGCCACTTTGCATTCTGTTACCATGGACGGTTGTGAGTGTCGGGATAAGAAGTCTGCAGGGTTGTCTGCTCCTGCTCAGTACTGTACGGCAAGGTCGAATTGCTGCAACTGTAGCATGCAACGTTCAATTCTAGCTGGGGGTGTGGTGCTGACCCCTTTAATATGGGTACCAGGGGTTTGTGGTCCGTTAGTACTGTCACGGGGTGACCCAGGATGTATACGTGAAAGTGTCTGCACCCCAGATGATGGCGAGGGCCTCTTTCTATGTGTGCATAGTTTCTCTCTGTGGAAGTGAGGGCTCAGCTGGCGAATGCAATGGGGACAACTGTCCTGTCCCGGTCAGTCTGGGTGAAGACTGCTCGGAGGCCAACCAGACTGGTGTCCAATAGTAGTTCTGTCTTTCTGGACGTATCGAAGAATGCCATGGTGGCGTCGCTGGACAGCGAGTCCTTGGTCTTTTGGAATGCCGTCTCTTGGGTCGCTCACCACTCCCATGCTGTTTTTGCTTTTGTGAGCTCCCGCGGGGGGTGGTGGCAATGGTGGCCAGGTCGGGGATGAACCACCCGCAGTATGTTGCCATACAAAGGAAGCTGCAGACATTGGTGGCGTTGGTGAGGGCTTGGGCATTTTTGAGGTCTGCTACTTTTTTGGGGTCTAGGGATACACCTTTCTCATTAAAGACATACCCAAAAAAGCTTAGTGTAGATTTCCCAAATTAATTTTTCCTCATGGAGGGTTAGCCCCGACTCTTCTAGCCGCTGTAGTGTGGCAGTCAGTCGGCTGTTGTGCTCTTTTTTGGTTCTCTCATACACCAGGATGTCATCGCCGACATTAGTGACCCTGGGGAGGTCCTGCAGTACTTTTAGTATTTTGTGTTGCAACACTTCTGCTGCAGACGAAATTCCAAAATTAAGCCGAAGGTATCTCCTCAGCCCTAGGTGTGATGAAAAGGTCGTGATATACCTCGATTCTTTTGCCAGACAGATCTGGTGGTACCCTGACCTTAAGTCCAACTTGCTGAAGACGATGGCGCCTGTCAGGTCCACAATCAGTTCATCTACCATTGGTGTTGTGTCTTTTACGCCCAATTGCTACATTTGGAAGGCGCATATCGATGCATATCCGCACTGCTTGGGGCTGCTTGGGTTTCGCAGTCACAACCACAGGGGATACCCAGGGTGTGGGGCCTGTGGTCTTCTCAATTATTCAAAGTTCCTCAAGCTTGTTTAACTCTGCCTCCACTTCCGCCCTCATGTGCCGGACTGCCATCAGTTCAACTTTGAGGTCGATGTGGAGCTTTACTGTCCTCCCTTTTAGGCATCCAATGCTCTGGAATAGCTTCCTGTGCTTGGCTAGCAGGTGGTCAATCTCTCGGGAGTGGATAGCGAAGGTGAACAGGATTAATTCCAATCTCTCTGCGGTCGGGCAGCTAAGTAGCGTTTTCGACTCCTGCATCGATAACATAGATGCAGGTTCTGCATCCCTTCTCATTGTGTGAGAGAGTGGTCTTGAAGTATCCCACAACTGGGAGGGACTTTTTGCATCCATATGCAAATAGATGTACAGTTTTTCGCCATAGGGGTGGCCTGGGGTCTAGCTTGTCGAACCGTGTGGTTGGCGTGACATTCACGGTTGCACCTGTGTTGATCATCATCACCGGGCTGCCCCCTATGGTGATGATGCAGCTGCGGTGTGATCTTCTGTCGTTGGGTTTGCCATGGGCGTGCTTGACCGCTGAGATCATGTGGGCATTTTCGTGCCATGCTCTACGTTGCCGGTTTGTGTGGCTCAGGGACTGTTCTCTGCTCGGCTGATCGTCATCGCCGCTGCTGCTGTCACCGTCTTCTCCCTCGATTGCTCGGGCTCGTCCTTTCCGGGTCTCATGTCTGGTCGGGTGGTCTCCGCTGTCAGCGGTCAGGTTGTCATGGGCGGAACATTTATACATTCCTGGCCCTTGTGTCACTCCTCCAGTCTTGAGCTCAATTCTGGGGTGAATGGTCTTTGCTTCTCTGGGATTTTAGGCAAACCAATGCGTAGTGGTTGACCCTCCCACACTTGTAGCATGTGGTGTTGTATTGCTGGCCAGGGTTCACCTCTGTGTTGCTGTCCGCCACACCACAGGCATTCCCTGGGCTTGTTTGCTGTCTGCCCTAGTGGGGTTTTGTTCTGCCGCAGAGCGTTGATGGAGGTCATGCTGTTGCGTGGCGTCTCTATGTCTAGTGGCAGGCGACTGATAATTTGCTCCATTTCTGCCACTTGTTTGTCAGTTCTCTCTCATTGTCACCCCATGGTCAGGATGGTGTCAAGCGGGAGATTCGTCTCCGACAGGATGGACCTTTGGAGGAGAGGCCATGCATGACCTGTTGCCTCACTGCAAACTCGTCGGCTGGGAACCCGCAGCCGGCCATGGAAGTAATCGATGTACTCTCATGGGCCTTGTCTGGCTTGGCTCATTTTGAACTGTTCAAAGTCTGGGCTAACCTGGGGCTTGAATTTCCTTGTGAGGGCGGCCTTCGCTGTCTCAGTCTTCTGTGCCTCGGTTCGGGAGTGCGTTGAAAAGCCTAAGTGCCATGGTGCCGAGGTTGAGCATGAGGAATGGCCTCTTTTTCTCTATGATAATATCACGTGCCTTGAGGCTCAGTTCAAACTGCTGGATCCAGAGCTCCCAGCGGAGCCCTACACAAGGACCAAAAGGCTGAAACTGCAGAACAAGTCCTCTGCATGGTGTCTAAGCACGTGTTGGTTTCAGGGTTATGGCCCTGTTGTCTCGGTGGCATTGCTGTGGGGTCTTCTGCAATGGTGTGGTTCATGGGGGGCATGTGCACTTGGCTATCATCTCTCTCCCCTGGGATGTGCTTTGGTTGCCGCTGCCTGGCAGTTTTGCTGGGTGGGTGTCCTGCTAGTGGCTGTAGTACTGGCCAGTGATGGATGTGGCAGCAGCTGTGGTGTTGTGTGATGGTTTCCTACTGATGGGGCCACTGTGTGAGGTTCAGGGGCCAGTACTGGGTGTTGACTGGTGGCTGTGCGGGCCTGAGGCCAGATGCCTTGCTCCGATTCTTGGGTTGCTTGTGGTGTGGACGCTTGTCACTCCTGGCACATGGTGTGCCTCATGCTGATGGGGCTGTGGCAGGTGTGCTGTCTGGAGGCCAAGGGCCAATGCTGGGGTTCAAGCGTAGGGAGCAGTGTGGTTCATTGTGTGGCAGTGGGGATGGCGCTTCTGCCGGCATGCAAAACATGCAACGCACTTACTGACTTTTTTTCTTTCTCATGCCTCCAGTGTTCCACTGATGCCCGCGGTGTCGGGTCCGTTGGACCTGTTGTGGCCGGGAGCTGCAGGAGGCATGTGTCCGCGCCCTCTCCTCGTCGCCAGTGTGATGGGTGCTCCCTGCTGGGCCGACAGGCCTGCAGGAAGGGCAGGTAGGGCCTACCAGCTGTACGTGCTGAGCAATGCGAATAAAGGGGACACCACACACTCTGGTCTGGTGTTGGACCAGAGACTGCCTTGGCAGGCTTTTTCACTCCCATTTATTTACTCTGTCCGACGTGATCTGTCCTGACCCTGTCAGTCACAGATCACGTGGACATCACACTCCCCACCAGCCCTCTGGTGTCACCTTCTCACCTCCACTCTGCCTCTCCAGGTTTCACAGTCTGTCACTTCTTGCCAGTTCTTAGTCTGCCTCTCCACGTCTGGTCTTACAACTTGCCTCTTCTCTCCAACATTCTTCTTCCCCTTTCCAACACCACAACTCGTCAGATCTGTACCACAAAACTTCCTTTCACTGTTGCCATGGAAGGCGAGGGCTGGACAACTCTGTTATGAGGGGCTGGAGGGGTACATGTGTCTGCACATGCTCAGTGGAAGAGATGCTTTGTAGTTCCAACTACTCACAAGAAGTCTTTAAAGAGAACAGTCGCCATCTTGGATCTCTTTTCTATTAGGTCTGGCTAGCTGCTGGGCTGGAGCTGTTTTCTGTCTTGGATTGTGACTGGAGTGTTCCCTCCTTCTGGTGTCTGGTTTGGCTCTCTGTTTCAACATGCTGGAAGACTTCCCTCCTCTAGGATTCAAATGAGCTTTTCTCTGGGGCCAGCAATTAGATTGTGCTGTGCAATTCCCTTATTTTCTGTCTGGTGTGGTACTGGGGTTTCTGCCATCGATTGCTTTGAGGGTACGTTCTGCAGGAGTCTCGCTTTCCATCTGGCTTGGTTTTTTTGGGAGACAGGAGTTTTTTCCCTTCTAGGTCTCTTCAGTGTGGGGAAATAAGGATAGTTTCCTCTGAATATCCTTTGCCTGCATCGGTGAGTATTGCACCTCCTTCTGCCCCTCTGGCTGTTACATGGGGGAAGGTCAAGGGTTTCCCAAGGACACCTTTAGGCATGGATTGGGCTGAAATGCACTCCTGTCGGTAGCTTGGGAGTTCCTGATCATGAATCAATAATTGCATTTCCCAAATCCATCCTAGGTTATCCTGAATACAAGAGAAGGGCATTGCGGGATATATGGTCCTTCTCAGTTTGGCTGGTCAGAAGAGTGCAGGCTACTGGGCCCTGGACCCAGCATCTTCCTTGACATAGGTGACAGTTTTCTCTATCTGGATTCCGCAACTCTCCTCCCTGAATCCACCATATAATTCTCCTCCATGAGGAGAATTGTTGCAGACAAAGTTCCTTCTTTTTTGATTTATCAGCCAGGTCCCGGTAAATTGGGTTTGAGACAATGTCTCCAGATTGTGGTCCAGGTTTTCCCCTTTTAAATACCCGGTGATTCTGAAAGATGCAGTTCTTGCATTTTGGGTTTTCCCACAATCTAAGTGTATCTTTCCCTGGCGATCTAGTTGTATAGCTGGGATGGCACCCCTAATCACTTTGTTCCACATTCCTTTCTTCCAAATTTATTTATATAGATTTTACAGAGCAGGTACAGGCTCAATCTACACATATACTGCAGTTAACAGTAAATCAATGAGGATGCATTTTCAGAAGTGATAGCCTACAGCACTTAGCTGCAATACTATAAAAAAGAAATGCATGTGCAGATTCAATACATCAACAAGTTGTACACTTTGATTGAGGTCCATATTGAATAAGTAGGCAACTAGGTCGAATCAACTATTTCTGAGCCAATTAGCATAGACTACAAATACACCATAAGCATTACCAAGTTCATTCTCCCCCTCCCCTCTCGTGTACCTTCTGTGAAACTTGCACGATCTGAACGTACCATGCCTTGAAGATAGTCTATTTTCCCTGTCTCTCCATCTTGCATGGTGGCACCTCAATGCACTTGGAAAAACTGCAGAATCGTTGTCAGACCTATTTGCTGTTATCTACACTATTAATTGTATTAGGAACAAGTTACTTACCTGTAACTGTTGTTCTCCAGCATGGGTCTGGCACAGATTCATATGCTCATGAATATTCCCCGTCGTCAGGCTGGGAATCCTCGGTAAAGAAAAAATCAGTATCAGTTTAGTTTCTGATCTGTCTTTCTTAGTAGTAACCAATCACTGGTCTCTGGGTCATACGGCCCCCAGCCAATGACTGCCCTCTCCCTTAGCCCCTCCGCTGGCAGCCATCCTCAGATTTGGTAGAACGTAAAGTGGCAGTATGACCAAGTGAAGAGCCGCAGAGGGGAAAGAGTGAGGGTTCGCAGTTACAGGTAAGTAACTTGTTCCTTCTCCAGCATGGGGTCTGGTATGGATTCACATGCTCATGAATATAAGAATACATAGCAGTACACACATACACAACCACAGGAGGTGACAAGGCTCAACATTAAGCATTACATAAACTCAACATTAAGCAACTCTTACCTCCTCACAAGGCCCACCTTCAGACGAACAGGTTGCGCAGCACTACTTGGCCGACCCTGGACTCCTCCCTGGAATCCCGGTCGACGCAGTAGAATCTCGTGAAGGTGTGCGCCGACCTCCACGTAGCAGCCATGCAGATGTCCAGCACGGGCACACCAGACAAGAACGCCGAGGTAGCAGCGATCGCTCTGGTCGAATGGGCTCTCGGACGGCCGGGCAATGGCCAGTTTGCCAACCGGTGACAGTGCATGATGCAGCCGGAGAGCCATCTGGAAATGGAAGCCTTCGAGAGGGCCCTTGGTTCACAGGTCCAAAGTTCACAAACGGCCGTGACGTCTTCTGAAAACTTCAGCACTCTATCTACATCCAGCGAGTGCAAAGTCCTCTCGGCTGGCGACGAAGGCGACAGGAAGAAAACTGGTAACTTCAAGGGCTCGTTGAGATGAAGTCCGACGGCACCTTGGGCATAAAGGAGGGGTGCGTCCTCAGCACCACCCTCGTCTCGTGAAAAGTCAAGTATGGAGGCTTGCAGGATAGGGCCTGGATCTCTCCCACTCGTCGTGTGGAGGCGATGGCCACAAGAAATGCTGTCTTCCACGACAGGAACTTCAACGGTGCTGAATGCAGAGGCTCGAATGGCGCCCCCATGAGCCTGGTCTGCACCACGTTGAGCTCCCACGCCGGGGCCGCAGCCTTCACCGGCGGGAACGATCAGAACAGTCGTTTCATAAATTCCTTCACTAGGCAATGAGACCACAGGGATGTAGTTCTGGTGTATCGGGAAACCGCTGCCAGTTGTATCTTGATGGAAGCATGCGCTAGTCCCGCCTTGGCCAGCAACAGTAGGTATGGTAGCACGTGAGGGGCCGTAATCCGTAGAGGGTTAATCTTCTGTGCACAGCACCAGACAGAGAACCTCTTCCACTTGTGTCCATAGCACTTGAGAGTTGAGGACACCCTGGCCTTTGCAAGAACCTCCTTGCAGTCCGCCGGGATATCGTACCCTCCAAACTCTAGTGCTGCAGGAGCCAGGCCTGCAAGTTCAGAAACTCCGGGTCGTGATGAAGGATGGCACCTCCTTTTCTGGAGAGAAGATCTGCGTCTGTCGACAGTTTGACTGGTGGGGACGCTGCGGGAACCAGATCTGTCTCGGCCACGCCGGTGCAACGAGGATTATTCTGCACCGGGACCTCTTGAGTTGGTTGATGAGTCAGAGCAGCAACGGCAACGGAGGGACCACATACAGGAACAGGCCGTCCCAGGGGAAGAAAGCATCGCCCATGCTCCTCGGCTGGGGAAACCTGCTGTCGAACCTCTGGCACTTGGAGTTCCTCGCCGTCGCAAAAAGGACGATCTGGGGTTTGCCCCATCACTGGAAGAGTCGATCCACTTGATCCTGGCATAGTTCCCACTCGTGGCACGAGCGCAGCTCCCTGCTGAGCGAGTCGGCGATGGTGTTTTTTATCCATGCCAGATGAAAGGGTACCAGAAACATCCCCTGTGCAACGGGCCAATGCCACAGATCCTGGGCTTCCTTGAATAGGGCTGGGGATCTTGTTCCTCCCTACTTCCGGATGTAGAACATCGTGGTGGTGGTGTCGGTGAAGATCCTCACCACCTTGCCCTTGAGGGACGGGAGAAAGGACCTGAGGGCCCAGAACACTGCTCGGAGCTCCAGTATGTTGATGTGGAGCGGCCTCTCCTCCGGGAGCCAAAGGCCTCTCATGTGAAGATCTCCGGTGTGCGCTCCCCATCCCTCCAGGGAGACATCCGTCGTCACAGTCACCTGGTGTGCTGGGGTCTGAAAGTCCGTGCCCGCCGCGAGATGCGCGCGGGTGCCCCACCACTGAATTGCTTGGCGGAAGACCTCGTTGAGCGAGATCTTGTCCTCGAAGCTGCCCGCCGCTTGCATCCAACGGGCGTCAAGGAACTCCTGTAGAGGACGCATCCAAGGCCTGCACAGGCGCACCAGGTAGATGCATGAGGACATCATCCCGAGAAGGGACTTGATGGACCTCACCCTGGCCACGTCCGTGGCCAGCAGACGCTGCACCTTGCCCAGGATGGCCTTCGTCCTTTCCTCCGATGGCGAGGCCAATCGCGCTACTGTATCGAGCCTGGCTCCCAGAAACATTGCGACCTGCGACGGAACCAGGTGGGATTTGGGGAAGTTGATGGAGAATCCCAGGTCCGTGAGCAGCCGAACGGTCTTCGCTGTGTGTTCGACGGCGGGTTCCCTTGTTCTTGCTCAGATGAGCCAATCTTCCAGGTAGGGGTAGACGTGGATCCCCTGCAGGCGCAGCCGCGCCGCCACTGGTGCTAGGCACTTGGTGAATACCCTGGGCGCTGACTTCAATCCGAATGGGAGGGCCTTGAACTGGTAGTGCCGTCCTTGGACTACGAACCCGAGAAACTTTCGGTGTCCTTTTAGGATGGGTATGTGAAAGTACGCGTCCTCCAAATCCAACGACGATAGGAAGTCGCCTTCCTCCAACTGGCCCAGTATGTGCTGGAGGGTGACCATCCGCAACCTCTGTGCCTTGATGTATTTGTTTAGTCGACGCAGGTCCAGGATGGGACGCCATCCTCCTGTCTTCTTTCTGATGAGGAAGTATCCCGAGTATACTCCGGAGCCTCTTTGGGACAAGCTTGATGGCTCCTTTCTCGAGCATCGGCCTTACCTCTAACAGCAGTTGAGGGACATGGTTTTCCTTCCTGGCCACGAGAGGAATGCGGGGGCACTTCTTTAGAAATTCAAGAGTGTGCCCGTGGGCCAGGGCATCCAGCACCCAACGGTCAGTGGAGATTGACTCCCACACGCTGACTAATTTCGTCAGCCGGCCTCCCACTGGGGTGCTTCGGTGGGGGCCCGACGCAACGGCCAGTTCAGTCTTGCTTGGCAGCGGCCTTGCCGCCTTGGCGACGACGGTGAGATCCACCTGACTTGCCTCGTCCCCTGTAGGCTTCTTGCAACGAGGAGCCGGCCGCCTGATGGTATGTCGAGGAGCCGCAGCCGAATCCTTTGGAGGCACCTTGCTTGCCTCCGGAGTTCCGAAAGGGCAGCCGTCGTTGCTGCAGAACTCCCAAGGCCCGAGCAGTCTCTGTGTCGGTCTTGATGGCCTGCAGTGACTCATCCACTGTCTTCAAAAACAGATTTTTCCTGTCAAAGGGCATGTCCAAAACCTTGGCTTTTACGTCTTGGCAGAAATCCGTCGCTTTGAGCCACCTCCGCCATCGAAGGCAAACTCTGTTGCCCAACTGGCGGAAACCGGTGTTGGCAATGTCTGTGGCTAGTCTTATGGCGTGGTCCGACGCCACCTCACCTTCCTGTAGGATCGCTAGGGCCTCTGCCCTTTTCGGTAGGAAGTCCAACAGGGGGGCGATCTTGTACCACAACTCCCTGTCGTAGTGGGCCACAATCGCTAGGGCGTTGGCCGCCTTAATCGTCGTCGCCGCCGACGAGATGACTCGTCGTCCCATGGCGTCCAGTTTCTTTCCCTCACCGTCCGGTGGGGAAGTCGAAGTTGAGGCCGATGCCCCCCCGCCACCTTCTTGGCTACTGCCAAGACGACCGAATCCGGGGTCGGTTGTGCCCTAAGGCACAGAGGGGCGGCATCGGGGACCCGGTACTTCTCGTACCAGTCCCTCTTGGCAGGCGTCGTGGACGGGTTCTTCAGAAGAGCAAGTCCCTCGTCCCAGATGTCATCCAGCAACGGTACCACAAGGACCGTCTTCCTTTTGGCCTTGCGCCGTTGGTAGAGGAATCCTTCCTTCTGCTCCTCGGGGCAGAGCTGGAAAAGCTCGGATGCCCTGGCAATCATGGCGTGGAAGGAGCCAATTTCGTCGGGCGGTGAGGCCCGAGGAGGTGGTGATGTGAGGTTCGCCCCATCGTCACCACCGTCGTCATCCGTCCCCGTCGTGGCTGTATCTGTTCCTGTGTCATCCCCAGGGATGGGGGAAGGAGACAAAGGCTGAGAAGGCCGTGAGGGCTGGAAGGGTGGGGGTGGATGAACTCTCCTCCTCTTGTTTGGAGGGCCTCCCGATGGGCCCGGTTCTGGGTCGTTCGTTGGGGGTAGAGGCAATCTCGTCCTTATCTCCATGCATAAGGTTTGGATTGCCATCAAAATGGCCACTGAGTTGTCCTGTGGCTCGGGTTGCGACGGGCGCGATGGTTGCTCCTCCACGGGAGCCTCGTTGGCGCCACTGTCACTTTCTTCATCCTCCTCGTCGGGATGCTCCGTAGGACGGGATCTCCTCAAATTTCCTGTTGAGGCCTTCCACGACTTCCATCAGCTCCTCCTTGGAGGCTGTGTCCGTAACGGCCACCGCCCCCCCTCTTTTTTCACCGGGGTCTTGACAGGGGGGTCTTCTCGATGGGCTGAAAAGAGGATTCCCTCTGTGGTGGCAGGGAAACTCTGGGCCCCGAGGTCGCCTCCACAGGCTTTGCCAGGGCCGTCTACCTCGATAGAGACCTTAGCCGGATGAATCAAGGCCTTCACCACCTTCGCGCTTGAGGCCTTCACCTTTGGGGGGGAGGGTCACTGCCTCGCTCCCCCTCGGCTGGTTCCTTCGAGATCGACCGGGGCCTCTCCAGAAGCTTAGCCGGGTTCTCAGACTTTCTCTTCCCCGAGCCAGAGCGTTGACTCGTGGTTGATGGCGCCGGTGAAGGTGAGCCCTGCCTGGCAGCGGAGGAGCCCGACCGGTCGGCACTCCCGGTGCCCGCGGACTTGCGGTGCTTTGCCTGCTGTTGGGCCCCCGTCCCCGGAGCGCCCTCTCAGGACTTAGAAGACCGCTCAGACTACTTTTTCTCACCTACTGGGCTCTTTCCTACCAGCCAGTTGGCGAGACGGGTTCGACGATCCCTCAGTCCGATCCGTCATGTTCATGCAAAGCGCACAGTCCTTCTCCACGTGCGTTTTGTCTCCGTGAAGGCAGTAGAGGCATCTCAAATGCTCGTCCTCCTTGAACACATTCTGTAATCCGCATCCAGAGCTGTTCCTAAACAGCTTGGATCCGGGTGCCGAGCTTCCTTTCTCCTGGGCCATGTCCACGAGGTAGGCCTCAGAAATTTCTAGATTCCTCCAAGAAGCGTAACTCGACGAAAACTTCGCCCTTGAGGGGCATAGAAAATTCCATAACGGGTCCCCGTTGATCGGATGTAGCAACGGTGGAGCTTGAGGCTCGATTAACCGATAAAATGAGATAAATCTCTTTAAAAAACGCAAAACGCAGTAAAAGCTCGAGAGCTATAGCACGAGGACTCCCAACACTTGAACGTGCGGTAAAAATCTGAGGATGGCTGCCAGGGGAGGGGCTTAGGGAGAGGGCAGTCATTGGCTGGGGGCAGTATGACCCAGAGACCAGTGATTGGTTACTACTAAGAAAGACAGATCAGAAACGAAACTGATACTGATTTTTTCTTTACCGAGGATTCCCAGCCTGACGACGGGGAATATTCATGAGCATGTGAATCCATGCCAGACCCCATGCTGGAGAAGGAACAAGTTACTTACCTGTAACTGTTGTTCTCCAGCATGGGTCTGGCATGGATTCACATGCTCATGAATATTCCCCGTCGTCAGGCTGGGAATCCTCGGTAAAGAAAAATCAGTATCAGTTTCGTTTCTGATCTGTCTTTCGTAGTAGTAACCAATCACTGATCTCTGCGTCATACTGACCACAGCCAATGACTGCCCTCTCCCTAAGCCCCGCCTCTGGCAGCCATCTTCAGATTTGGTAGCACGTGAAGTGGCAGTATGGCCAAGTGAAGAGCCGCAGAGGGGTAGGCGGGAGGGTTCGCATGTGAATCCATGCCAGACCCATGCTGGAGAACAACAGTTACAGGTAAGTAACTTGTTCCTTCTCCAGCATGGGGTCTGGCATGGATTCACATGCTCATGAATATAAGAATACATAGCAGTACACACATGCACAACCACAGGAGGTGGCAAAAGGCTCAACATTAAGCAATACAAAAAACTCAACATTAAGCATCTCTTACCTCTTCACCAGGCTCACCTTAAGCGAACAGGTTGCGCAGCACTGCTTGGCTGACCCTGGACTCCTCCCTGGAATCCCGATCGACGCAGTAGAATCTCGTGAAGGTGTGCGTCGACCTCCACGTAGCAGCCCTGCAGATGTCCAGCAGGGGCACACCAGATAAGAACGCCGTAGTAGCAGCGATCGCTCTGGTCGAATGGGCTCTCGGACGTCCTGGCAGCGGTCGGTTAGCCAACCAGTGGCAGTGCATGATGCAGCCGGAGAGCCATCTGGAAATAGAAGACTTCGAGAGAGCCTTCCCTTGATTCACAGGTCCAAAGTTCACGAATAGCTGTGATGTCCTCCGAAAACTCTTTGTGCGGTCCACGTAGAACTTCAGCACTCTAGCCACATCCAGCGAGTGCAAAGTCCTCTCGGCCAGCGACGAAGGAGACGGGAAGAAAACAGGTAACACCAGGGGCTCGTTAAGATGGAAGTCTGATGGCACCTTGGGCATAAAGGAGGGGTGCGTCCTAAGCACCACTCTCGAGGCATGGAAAGTCAAGTACGGTGCTTTGCAGGATAGGGCCTGGAACTCTCCCACTCGTCGTGCGGAGGTAATGGCCACCAGGAAAGCAGTCTTCCACGACACAAACTTCATCGGTGTGGAGTGCATCAGCTCGAATGGGGGCCCCATGAGCCTGGTCAGCACCACGTTAAGTTCCCACACCGGGGCCAGGGCCTTCACCGGCGGGAACGACCGGAACAGTCCTTTCATAAACTCTTTCACCAGTCGATGGGACCACAGGGACGTCCGTCCTGTGGTTCTGGTATATCTGGAGATCGCCGCCAGATGAATCTTAATGGAGGCATGGGCTAGCCCAGCCTTTGCCAGCGATAGCAGGTACGGCAGCACTTGAGGGGCCGTAATCTGTAGGGGGTTCATCTTCTGTGCTCGGCACTAGATAGAGAACCTCTTCCACTTATGACCGTAGCATTTGAGAGTCGACGACGCCCTGGCCTTTGCAAGAACCTCTCTGCAATCGGCTGGTATATCATAGCCTCCAAACTCTAGCGCTGCAGGAGCCAAGCCTGCAGGTTCAGCGACGCCGGGTCGTGGTGGAAGATGGCGCCTCCTTCTCTGGAGAGAAGGTCCGCGTCCGCCGACAGCTTGATGGGAGGGGACATTGACAAGTCCAGAAGGTCCGGGAACCAGATCTGCCTCGGCCACGCCGGTGCAACGAGGATCATCCTGCACCGGGACCTCTTGAGCTGGTTGATGAGTCGAAGCAGCAACGGCAACGGAGGGAACGCATACAGGTATAGGCCGTCCCAGGGGAACAAGAACGCATCACCCATGCTTCTCGGCTGGGGAAACCTGCTGGCGAACCTCTTGCACTTCGAGTTCGTCGCTGTTGTCGATTTGGGGTTTGATCCACCTGATCCTGGCACAGTTCCCACTCGTAACACGCACGCAGCTCCCTGCTGAGCGAGTCGGCTATGGTGTTTCTTTCTCCTGCCAGGTGGAAGGGAACCAGGAATATCCCCATGGCGACCGCCCAGTGCCACAGATCCTGTGCCTCCTTGGATAGGGCTGGGGATCTGGTGCCTCCCTGCTTCCGTATGTAAAACATTGTCGTGGTGTTGTCCGTGAAGATCCGCACCACCTTGCCCTTGAGCGACGGGAGGAACGATTTGAGAGCCCAGAACACGGCTCAGAGTTCCAGGACGTTGATGTGCAGGAGCCTCGCCTCCGGGAGCCAGAGGCCTCTTGCGTGGAGATCTCCGGTGTGGGCGCCCCAACCTTCCAGGGAGGCGTCCGTCGTCACCGTCTCCTGGTACGCCGGCGTCTGAAAGTCCTTGCCCGCCGTGAGGTGCGCTCGAATGCCCCACCACTGAATCGCCCGCCGGAACCCCTCGTTAAGGGGGACCCTGTCTTCGAAGGTGCCCGTTGCCTGCATCCAACGGGCGTCGAGAAATTCTTGAAGAGGGCGCATCCGTAGTCTGCAGAGGCACACCAGGTAGATGCAAGAGGACATCATCCCCAGGACGGATTTGATGGACCTCACCTTGGCCACGTCCGTGGCTAGCAGGTGCTGCACTTTGCCTAGAATGGTCTTCGTCTGTTCTTCCGACGCTGCCGCCAGGCGCCTCACTGTATCGAGCTTTGCTCCCAGAAACAGGGCCACCTGTGACGGCACCAGGTGGGACTTTGGGTAATTTATGGCGAATCCCAGGTCTGTGAGTAGCAGTGTGTTCGACAGCGAGTTCCCTCGTCCTTGAGCGGATGAGCCAGTCGTCCAGGTAGGGGTAGACGTGAATCCCCTGTAGGCGCAGCCGCGCCGCCACAGGTGCTAGGCACTTGGTAAAGACCCTGGGGGCCGACTTCAATCCGAACGGCAGTGCTCTGAATTGGTAGTGGCGTCCCTGGACGACGAACCTGAGGAACTTTCGGTGACTTTTGAGGATGGGAACGTGGAAGTATGCATCCTCCAGGTCCAACGACGATAGGAAGTCGCCTTCCTCCAGCTGTCCCAGCACGTGCTGGAGGGTGACCATCCTGAACTTTTGAGACCTGATGTATTTGTTCAAACGACGAAGGTCCAGGATGGGGCGCCAGCCGCCCGTCTTCTTCCTGACGAGGAAGTACCTTGAGTACACCCCGGAGCCTCTTCGGGACAAGCTCGATGGCGCCATTCCTGAGCATCGCCCGTACTTCCAACAGCAGTTGCGGGACGTGATTTTCCTTCCTGGCCAAAGGTGGAACATGAGGGCACTTCTTCAGGAATTCGATAGAGTGTCCTCTTGCCAGGGTATCCAGCACCCAACGGTCGGTGGAGATGGACTTCCACACGCCGACCAACTTCGTCAGCCGGCCTCCCACCGGGGTGCTTCGGTGGGGGCCCGAGGCCACGGCCGGTTCAGTCCTGCTTGGAGGTGGTGGCCTTGCCGCCCTGGCCACCTTGCCGACGGCGGCGAGGTGCTCCCTGCTTGCCGCGACCCCTGTAGGCCTCCTGAGACGAGGAGCGTGCCGCTTGGTGGTAGGACGAGCCACCGCTGGATGCCTTGGAGGCACCCTGTCTGCCTCCGGAGCTCCGAAAGGGCCGTCGTTGCTGAAGGGCTCCTAGGGCGCGGGCCGTCTCCGTCTTTATGGCTTGGAGGGATTCGTCCATCGCCTTCCCGAACAAGTTGCTGCCATCGAACGGCATGTCCAACACCCTGGTCTGGACGTCCTGACGGAAGTCCGTCGCCCGGAGCCAACCCCGTCGTCGTAGGCAAACACTGTTGCCCAGCTGGCGGAACCCGGTATCGGCAATATCGGTTGCCACTGTTATGGCGTGGTCTGACGCCACCTCGCCTTCTAGAAGTATTTCCAGGGCCTCGGACCTCTTGTCGTCCGGTAGGAAGTCCAATATGGGGGCCAGCTTAAACCAGAGCTCCCTGTCGTAACGGGCCACGATCGCCAGGGCGTTGGCCGCTTTGATCGTCCTCGCCGCCGACGAAATGACACGCCGCCCCATGGCGTCCAACTTCTTTCCCTCGCCGTCCGGCGGGGAATTCGACGTCGAGGCTCCTGACCCCGCCGCTTTCTTCTTCGCCGCTGCCGAGGCGACCGAGTCTGGCGTTGGCTGGGCCCTGAGGCACAGGGGAGCTGTTTCAGGGACACGGTACTTCTTCTCGTACCGGTCCCGTTTGGCTGGTGCCGTGGAGGGGTTCTTGAGAACCGACAGGCCCTCCTCCCAGATGTCATCGATTAGTGGCACCGCGATGACAGTCTTCCTCTTGGCCTCCTGGTGCTGATAGAGGAATCCTTCCTTTTTCAGCTCCTCCGGGCAGAGCTGGAACAATTTGGACGCCCTGGCGATCATGGCCTGGAATGAGCCAATCACGTCGGGCGGCGAGGCCCATGCGACGGGAGACCCGTTCCGTCGTCGTCAGAACCCGTCGTCGAGCCCATAGCACCGTCATCTCCCGACTCGTGGGAGGATGAGGAGGGAACTGTAGGCCTTACGAGGGCGAGTGGAGGAGAGGGTTGGGTCCTCCGTCGTTTGTTCTGAGGACTTCCCGACGGGCCAGGTTGCGGGTCCTCCGGCCTGGGCCGTGGTAATCTCGTCCTTATCTCAGAGCATAAGGACTGGATCGCAGACAAAATGGCCGCCGAGCTATCCTGAAGCCTAGGTTCCGGCTGCGCCGGAAGGGAAGGCTGCTCTTCCTTGCCATCGTCGTCTTCCACGGTTATCTCCCGAGGATCTTCCTTACGGGATAGAACCTTCTCGAATTGGACTTCGAGATTCCTCACGCCCTCGGTCAGTTCCTCCGCCGAGGCTGACTCCGAGCTCGAGGAGGCTACCGTGCCCCCCCTCGCTTCTTCCATCATGGTGGCCATGACGAAGGGCTAAAAAGAGGATTCCCTCCTTGGCGGCAGGGAAATTCTAGTCCCGGAGGCAGTCTCCGCTGGCGGGGTCTCTGCTGGCTTGGCCAGAGTCGCCGCGATCGCCTCGATAGAGGCCTTTGCCTGCTGGGTAGGGGCCTTCACCACCTTAGGTGCGTCCCGGGACTTCTCCTTAGGGGGAGGGGCGACGCCTCGCTCCCCCTCTTCCGAGATCGGACGGGGCTTCTCCCAAAGCTTACCCGGTGTCTCAGACCTCCTCTTCCCCGAACCAGAGCGCTGGCTCGTGGTTGACGGTGCCGGGGAAGGCGCACCCTCCCTGGCGACCGAAGAGCCTGACCTTTCGGCGCTCCCGGAGCCAGCGGGCTCCCGTCGCCAGGGCGCCCGCACAGGACTTAGAAGCCCGCTCGGACCCTTTTTTCTTCTTCTCACCCGTTGAGCCCTTCTCCAACCAGCTGGCGAGACGGGATCGACAGTCCCTCATGGTCCGCTCCGACAAGTTCTTGCAGAACTGGCAGTCCTTCTCTACATGAGTCTTGTCCCCATGAAGACAGTAGAGGCATCGCAAATGTTCGTCCTCCTTAAACACATTCTGCAGCCCGCATCCAGGGCAGCTGCGAAACACCTTGGGTCCGGGTGACGAACTCGCGTCCTGTGCCATCTCGAAGTAGGCCGCAAATCTTCTGGAATCCTCCAAGAAGTTGATTCGACGAAATCTTCACCCTTGAGGGGGTAGGAAAATTCTGCAACGGGTAGCCGTTAACGGGAGTAGAAACGGTGGAGCTTGAGGATCGATTAACCGAAAAAAATGTGAAAATTCACCTGAAAAAGCACGAAACACGCAGTAAAAGCTTGAGAGCTAAGCACGAGGACTCCCAACACTTGAGCGTGCGGTAAAAATCTGAAGATGGCTGCCAGAGGCGGGGCTTAGGGAGAGGGCAGTCATTGGATGTGGTCAGTATGACGCAGAGATCAGTGATTGGTTACTACTACGAAAGACAGATCAGAAACGAAACTGATACTGATTTTTCTTTACCGAGGATTCCCAGCCTGACGACGGGGAATATTCATGAGCATGTGAATCCATGCCATACCCCATGCTGGAGAATATGCACTTACTCTGTCTGTTCAGACTTGTATTGTTCAGAAATTCAAGGGCGCTGAAATGACTTTTTCCCCTTGTTTAATCCCTCCTTGAGCGCTTTGAAACACTTGCCTTGTGTACAAATACACATTACCATACCATACTGTAGACCACATCTGACACAGATTTCTGTATTGGACTGCTAAACTAATAGTCAATCTAGCTTTCAGTGAGACAAAGCATGGACACTTTCTTCAAAATATGTGCCCAAAATCAAATGCTAGAAGGTAGAAGAATGATAATTACTGTGATGAAGTCACTGGTCAGGCACAAGAAGAGAGGAACTAGGGCACCACCTGTTTCATAATGAGACCTCTGCAGGCGATATAGGGTGGACTCCCTAGAGCCTCTCTCCTCTTTGTAACCTCCTGTTTACAGGGAGTCTACTGGGTGAACTACCATGAGGATGAGGAGATGTGGCAGAGATTGTGACCATTTTGGAGGGATGCAGTAGTCCAAATGCATTTGTCCATGACATATCACAAAGGAGGGTGTAGGAAGTCATGAGTCTGATTGTGCTGCAGGTAAGCCGCAGAACAGATACGCTTATTAGTGAATTTGTTTAGATTTATAACACAGGAAAACATCTTTCATCCGTGTGAAGGGTCAGGAATGAAACTTGCACACAGTGGATTCATGTTTTTGGCTATAGACCGTTATTAAATAAAATGGATTGGAAAAACGCCTCTCTGTCCCTGCTCCAAGAGGTAGAATGTCCAAAACAAGTCCTGTGTCCAAAGTACTATTCTGACCCTCAAATTCTAAAATCAACTCTAAAGTAAAAGGGAAATCGTCTTTAGCCTTCAAAAATGCACCAATGTTCAAAAGAAGAAATGTTTAACTCCAACAAAATAATTCCAAGTAAGCACAGCTCACAGCTCCAGGGGGTAATTCCCTTTCCCTGGATTTCTCTTCACTTAATACAAGTTCCTTTACATCAATAGACCTAGCATGCAAAGTACTGGCTGGTGTACCCTCCTGCCAGGCGTCCTCTTACTCCGGGATATGTTTTATTCATGTGCTTTATTCGTATGCAATCTACTTGTTCTCATACACTTGTTCTCATATTCTCAAACACTTGTGATTTGAAATGCCTGGTATACTCTCCTGCCGGGGCTTCTTTTACTTGTGACTTGTAATGCCTGGTATACTCTCCTGCCAGGGCTTTCTATGCTCACACTGCGCACACTTGACAGTCGCTTTTTATGACACTGTTCGGTTTCTTTACGTTATTTGGCACCTTTCGCTCGGTCTCATTTAGTTTGCTTTGGTTTCCCTTTGGCACCCTTGTTTAAATAAATACACACACTTGCAACTTTGACAGTCTCTTGTTAGTATATGGTTCCATTTCTTTCATTTACTTCAGTTTCATTTTGTCACCATGGTTTGCATGCTCCGGTGTCCCCTCTTCCCTCAGTCGGACTCACTGTGTTGCTGCAATGGAAATAGCTTCTCTGGTGGTGAACCGCCATTAGCCTGCGGGCGTCCATTTGTCTTCACTGGGGCTCGCCGCCTCTGCCAAACGGTGTAGAGCTGCACATCAGGACGCCGTCCCCTTCACTCCTGCGTTCCAGCAGCTTAGTGGGCTGGTCAGCCTTTCTACCCAGATTCGTCTCCTGAGCAGATTGGCTCCACGGACCTCGCTTCTTGCTGGTAGTCCCTCGGTCAGCACCAAGTGGATCGTAGTCTTCCCTGCAGGTCTCTATACTCAGCTGATCACTTATGTCCCGCCTGCAGTCAGGAGCTTGTAACAACTAGAGCGCAGCATGTGTTCCTGGCCTTTCGTGATTTTCATTACTCGGCTCATCTTTCTCGTGGCAGTGTTTTCAACATTAGAAAAAAGAAAGTCAACTTGTTTTCTTGTACATGTAGACAGGCGTACGCAGAACTGTCTAACTAGTGGGGCATGAAGCTTATGTAGTTGGGCCCACCGCAGTGACATTATCTATAAATGCCCACACAGCATTGCTGAGTGGGCATTTACAGATTTTGGGTGGGCCTTGCCCCTCAGGTCCTACACTGTCTACACCACTGCATGTAGAATTTGAGGCGATGCCTTTAGTATGTTTTAAGGGCGAGTTTGACGGCTTCTGTGCAGGGGTTGGAGTAATGTTTCCAGTGATTTTAGAAGGGAGGTTTGGCAACTTATTTACAGAGTGGGGAAAAAACATTTCCAATAGTTTCAGATGGCAAGTCATGTTTTAGGTAACTCGATGGAGATGAACATTGAGATGAACATCGGGTTACCTGGGGAGTAATCCCCCATCAACCCCCGGCCTGACAAACTTAATAGGCATCATCTTTTACATTGTGTCACACAGCACCTTCAGTGCAGTGACACCGGGAAGTCTTCTGGATTTCCAAAGGTTTAACTACCTTCTCCGGGATAAACTACTGTTTCCAAGAGCAGTAAAGTGAAATTGACTTTACTTACAATTGTAACTTGCTAGACCCAGCACACACTATCTTACAATAGAGTGCTGGAGGGGTACCTAGTATCCCCTTTGTCTAGCTTTTCATGTAAAACATTTTATGTTACCCCTTTCTCACTGAATGGCTAGTAGCAGTGGTTTTGTTTGAACTACCATGGTGTGTATTTACCGCAGGCTGCGTTCGCAGCTACAGTAAAGCACCCACAGGAGCCATCTTCGTCAAAATGGCCCCCGGTCGTCTTTTTTTGCCATTTCTTTGTGGAAAGGTCCTTCTTGAGATTTACTCTGCGTGCCAAACCAGGTTTGGTCTCTTTGTTCATTTTGCCTTTGGCGGGATTCACAAGTGAAGCCCGCCTCTGGCTCCAGAGTGTCTGGTTTAGGCAGGAAGTGAGGGAGGGCCCGAAACTCCCTGTGCTTAGTCTCCTAGGAGATCCAAATGCACTCTGTGGTGATTGGCCGGCTGACTGTTCGGCAAGGACAGCCACCCTGCTGGGTGACTGACAGCTAGGCTGGAATGAATGGGAGAGAACTGAATCAAAGGCAAGTCTTTTGGCTTGGAAGGCAGAGTCGACCACAGGACGAAGGAACCGAAGAAGAACTTGAGGACACCTGCTGCAATTCCTGGACCGTTGGTTTGCCCGGTGAAGCCCTGCTGCAGTGCCGAAACGCCAAGTTCGCATCGACAGAGAAGCCCCTGCACAGACGACTTCTCCCCTTGAGTTGGTGGCACCAATCAACTTCAAAGTAAGCCACCTGGACATCCATCTTGGAGCTGGTTGAATTTCCACAGAGTTGCTGCTGGAAACAGTATAGCCAGGGAGAGCAACACCGTGATTTTAGGCATTGCGTTTAAGCTGGCCTGGATCTTTTTGAAGATCCTCCGGACTCCCAAGAAACAGGAGTGACTGAGCCTGTGCCCCCTCAACAGAGTGCAGGACCCCAGAAGCAAGGAAAGTCCATCGCGACAGCCAGGAACCACAGTGCTGCTATTTGCGGTAGACGCAAGGACCTGAAACACTGAACAGCCACTGAAAGTGAAGTTTGCCGGTTGCAAGTTTTGACCATCCCAGTGCATTGCAGGAGTCCCACAACGTCCTCCCTCTAGTCCCCAAAAAGGTCTTTACTGATTTAGAAACTAAGAGTGTACAGTATTGAAGTGTATTTGTGTGTTACTATTATATTGCTCCCTTCTGAAGAAGGCTTATTCTGACTGATAAATTGTCTATGCAAGAATCCTTGGGTGTAAGTTTATTTGAATACCTCTAACTGTAAATCTCTGTGTAACGCCACTACAGCTCACATTGACCCCTCTTGAGGTAAGCCTGGCTGCTCAACACGCTACCGAAACTGTGTGGTACAAGCTTATACCGAAAGTTGGGTTTCCAATACCTGTAGTCAGAGTGGCGTGTAGTGGTCCCAGAGGGCACTGCATACAAACTTTGCCCAACAGTGTTGGGGCGGCGATCTGCCGAACATCTCTCGCCACCGTCCACGTCTGTGCTTAAGGGTCCTTGGTGTAAGCGCGCTGTAGGCTGCGCAAGCGTCCCAAAGGTGCTAAATTCCCAGGCACTCCAGGCAGAGCATGTGTGGATCAAAGGCCGGGAAGGTGAGGAACTGCACGAGGCACAACATGTGAACTGTTGTGCGAACGACATGCGCCGGGGAGGTGAGGAACCGGAGGCTGGAACAGAAGAAAAAATTGAAATTGCAAAAAAGGAATTTGAGCCGAGCCCATGAAGTTGCGAAAAAAATAAGACTGCTCAAGCCGAGAGGTCTACCACAGTCTGCGCAGAAAAAAAGACTGAGGAGAGGCGGGAGGCAGAGGGTGGGGGTTCTATGGCGTGCACACCCTGGTCCACGTGCCCACGCTTTGCATCAAATTTAATGGGGAAGCTCACAGTTATTAGCTGTAAGGTCTGGTACCATTCCTGGGACGCCCATGAAGGATGGAGGAAAGGGGACAGGACTAAGGAGTAACACCTTTACCTTTAATATGTAATTTAAATCCAAGGGCCTTTTGCATCATAGTGGTGACCCTCTTGGTGTTTCAGGAGTACGAATGCCCTAATAACGATGGCATTGGTCACCAGAATATTTGCCTCTTTTAATAGTAAAACGTGGATATGATGATGATGATTCACATATGTGCATTCCAGGTCATGAGATTGCAGTTTATGGGAGAGGCAAGCTCAACCTGCATAGCAGCAACCATCTGTTCCTATGGTTACCTATATGTGGCTTCTTAAGTTGTCTTATTAGACTACACAATGCCTCCACAACAAGAAAGTCAAACTGCAAGCAGCCATTCAGGCTAACTCTACCTCAAGCTGGCTAGCAGAGATCCACCTAACCTTTGAAATGGAGTGCCAATGCACGACAGTAAGAAATTCGAAAACAAAAACATTATGGATACATTTAAGAAAGCTAAGCCTTACTATACAAAAGCTCAGAAAAAACACCCTACTATGAATTACACGATTATGGCACATCTGAGAACACAGCAATAACCAGTCACTTTTGCTACCTGCTTGCCAGCTATTGGCACTAAGGGCCTGATTAGAAGTTTAGCAGCAAAAGTAAAATATGCAGTATTCGAAAATACTGCATGTTTTAATGCTACACCAAATTTTGAGTTTCAAACCTGAAAGTCTTCAGTTCTGCTTGTTCCACACAAAAGCATTAAGGAATGCTATATCACTGCATGCATCATGTGGTAATATTGCGATTCCGCAGTGGGTCGTATGGGATACCATACTAGGGAATAAATTAAGGGATTCCATGACTCAAACATGCATGCCGTGCAAGTTACTGCATGCACTCAAAGGCAGTGTTTCTACAGAAAATACCACCAAACTCTTAATAAGGCCCGAAGGGACTGTGTGCTAATAAAGAAGACATCAGTTAACGTACACAACCAAGGAAATATTATTTAGCTTATGTTGTTGGGTGATTACATTTTGCTGAAGGATATTCCTTGCTGGATGTCGTGAGGGGGAGGGGAATGTGGGGTTTTCATTTACTAATCCTTCAGATGTTTTGGGTGTGCTGTTGCTTGACCATTACTTCAGAGATTTTAGTGCTATACATGCAGTCTTATGAACTCCTAAATGATGCTCTGCTAGGATACATCACAAATGTGTTAACAAGCCTCTTGGTAAACAGGCAACCGAGAGTTGATTAAATCATCCTGTTAACTCAAGTTTAAGAACAAATGCTCAAGTTCAGACTGGCCCATAAGGACAATGCCCGAAGGGCCAACATGAGAGGTCAGTGTGGGTCAATGTGTGCCTCTTTAATTGCTAAGTGGCCTGTGCGGTTGGTTCTTTAAGCAATAGTACCACACCATACATTTTCAAAGGCACAATTTGCTAAAAAGAGTTCACAGAAAATACCACCCAACTGCTTGAGGCATGACATAAAAAGCATGCATTGTTATTTGTGAATGCAGGACAATTTTTTGTTGTTGCCAATGTCTATTTTTCGTCCGTGGCCAATCCAGCGAAATATTCACATAAGGATGTGGCACCCCCATAATGCATCTGTTATTTGCTACATTGATAGAGGCCCATTTGTTACAACTTTACATAAAAACAGTGCTGCATCATGGGTATTTTCATACTATCAGGAATCCAAAGCACAGTCTTTTATTATTACTGTTTAATTGTCATAGAAAAGTTCATCTTCCACAAATATTTGGATAGCACAAAACGAGAGGCATCTGTTTGCACAGAATTTGAACACAAAGGATTCTGACCAGCATTATAATTGTGAAAATACAAAATATATGGCTATTCTACAATCAATGTATTGTGCACCTATTGGGGCAGTATCATGATTTTAGCAGCGAAAGGTTCTCAAACTGGTGCTGCGAGACCAAGAACGTCCAAACATTGGCATGTTGCCACTTAGAGAAGGAGAACTGCTGAGCAGGTTCTTCTCTCGAGTGCACTTTTTGCGGATCCCAATCCTTGCTGCGTCAAATAATTGTCCGGAATTCATCAACAATAAAATTAGGCACGTGGGCTTCAATAACCTAAAAAGAAAAGTTACAGGTCAATAGCTTTGTCTCACATACAAGGAACTTTTCATTTTGCAATAAAGGAGACCCCATACATCTTCACATTAAGTTCTTTTCCTTTATTGATTTAAAATCAATCAAGTTGAGCGGTTATGATGAGCACAGTTGACCGGTTATGATGAGCAAAATACAGCACATTCACAAAGGGCTTTTCCCGAGGTGGTGAACTGGAATATTCAACAAATCCCCTATTTATGTGTTAATGTTGAAGAAAGAAAGGTTTGCTACTGGAACAATGGTGAGCGAGCAGAGCTCTTCATATAAAAGTAAATCAATGACTTGAGCTGCGGTTATGCATTTATATGCATCTGTCAATGCAGGATCACTTCCATAAATCACAAAGGGTTCCTGGGTCTGCAAACATGCTGTAGCCACATAACGTATAAACACGTGGGGACATTTCTCTGGGTACTCTTTCGGAATGGGACATTATGTTACACCCCAAGTATGAGTGAAGGCTGAGTGACAGGTTCTTGAAGAAATGGGCATTGTCATTAAAACCTGGGGACCCTCTCAGAATTTGGGGATAGGTGCTGTACTTTCAAGGATGCGAGCACTGCAGCCATTGTGGGGTATGGTTTGCTCGCCCACAACCTTGTGATTCCCTCCGCCAGATACGGTTGAGCTCCACTGAGCATCACTGCTGCTTATGCCGTGCAGGTGACAGTTACATTCAACAAAAAGATGCACAGTGCAAATTGTGTTTGTCACCGTTTTTTTCATCAACATCAATGGTGCTTGGCGCGGTTTATAGTCATTAAATCTAAAGCAATAATGTCGAAAGTCAAAAAATAGAAAAAATATTGTCGAAAAAAAGTCGAATTTCTTTTTTATTACGAAATGGGGGGTTTCCCCCCAACCCCCCCTTTTTTGTATTTTTTTATTTTAACCCTTTTTTTTACTTACTAAACCCAAAAAATACATGAATAAAAAAATAAAACATTCAACTTTTTTTTTTGACATTTTGTTTTCAACATTTTAGACATTCGACTTTATTGTTTCGACTTTTTGACTGCACACCGCTTGGCGCTTGCCAAGGAGCCGAGGTAGAGATTTAGAAGAAATATGTATAGCATCAGTACTATCTAGAGCATAAGCTGCCATATGCAACAGTATTCTCCCGAGAATAAGAGAAGAAAGTCGATGGTCCAATGCACTGTGGCAGATCTCAGTTACTTGGATTCAGTGATGCCCATAGAAGGGGCAGAGCTGGAGAGAGCAGCCTGGTGTGGGCAATTATTTGTTCGACGCCTTTTATTTGGGTTTCCTATCTTGGATGAAGAATTCTAGAGAACATTATTCCGCCAGAGAAACATACTTCTTTGGACAAAGACACATGTTTGCAAATACAACGTTGTTAGCATTGGCCATGAAAGGGCATAGCTCTGTGCCTTTGATATGGCATGGACCTGGGTCAAAAGAGCAACAGAACACCGCTGGAGAACATTTATTGGAGCATGCGCTTCTTTCTACGTGAGACAAAGTCAGGAATACAAACTGGTGACCATAAAATCTTGAGGTCCAATCTGCTACTGAACCACATTCCAACTAATGCTAGCAGTAGCAGTCCCAGATGACTACAGCATCATCAGAGCTGACAGATCACCATTAAAAGGGGTTGGGTCAACATTATTGCAGTAAACATTCAGGGCATCAGAGAATGCGCTAGCCTCCCCTTCCCCACCAGAGAACTTCTTTCCGTTAAACTCCCCCTCTCAGCTGCATGCACACTTCTTATCCATATTATATACAGACCACCCGGCCAGATCTCCTCCTTCGAGGAAGACATTACATGCCTTCTCTCAAAAAATACCAAACCTTGCTCACAAATCATGCTTTTCGGTGACATGAACCTAGGCCTGCATGACAATCTAGATTCCAATGCTCTAGACTTAGAAAAAAACACTATCACAGAACTAGGCTTCTCAGTGCGTATCTCAGACCCTACACACTGCAAAGGCAGAACTCTTGATTGGGTAGCAGACCTAAACTGCAACACAAAAATTCTCTCCAACTCACCATGTGCCTGGTCAGACCACAATGTCATCTCCTTCGAAATCCACAAGTCTAAACAGTCTTTACCCAAGGATCATAAAGCCCCATAAAGCGGAGTGTGGCTGCGAGTGTGCAGTCTTTGGCAGTCACTCTTCACTCTCTACTGTTCCTGGGAGGTGCTACCACTGCTGTGGTTCTACAAGACCCACTCCATACCGCGGAGCGGGCCGCGGAGTGTGGCTGCGAGTGTGCAGTCTTTGGCAGTCACTCTTCACACTCTACTGTTCCTGGGAGGTGCTACCACTGCTGTGGTTCTACAAGACCCACTCCATACCGCGGAGCGGGCCGCGGAGTGTGGCTGCGAGTGTGCAGTCTTTGGCAGTCACTCTTCACACTCTACTGTTCCTGGGAGGTGCTACCACTGCTGTGGTTCTACAAGACCCACTCCATACCGCGGAGCGGGCCGCGGAGTGTGGCTGCGAGTGTGCAGTCTTTGGCAGTCTGTGCATGGCTGAAATGGCGAAATCGCCGGACATTGTGAATCCACAGGATCTCGAACACGACCCCAGGGAAGCAGATGAGGGTCGCTTGCTCAGAAGTGCCTTTGCACGAAACGCCATAAAAACTCTAAACCGCGGCGTGCAAAGTCAGAACCCGCCAGGTTTGATCCCGTCGCACAAATCAAACAAAGTGCTGGCTCTACCGACAACTCACGCCCGCCCAAGGCGCATAGACATTTTCCAACACTTTACGGAGGAAAGCGCTGCTACGCAAATCAGCCCAAGGCAAACAAGTATGGCAGAAGTGGAGGGAGCTCATCAGGTCATACCTGTTTCCATGCAGCGGATACAAATGCAGGATCCCTCAGTGTGCCCGCCTGTGTGCCCGGCTGTGTCCTCGCAAATGCAGGCTCCCCCTCCAACAGCTCCGGGCCCTGGTGGCCTCCGGAGGGAGGACCGAGTCCCATGAGCAGGGGGGGGTGCCCGCCAGCGAGCGGCCGGATACCCAACAGCGACGGCCCATTCCAGGCAAAGAGCACGACACCAACCCCCCGCATTCGGCGGGGGCAGCTGTGCAAATGGCGCCGCTCGAGCCGAAACAGCCGCGGCCCATTCAGGGGGCAGAGCCAGGACCCGCCCCGCCACCCCAGGCAGAGGTCATGCGGGAGGGAATCCCAGAAACGAGTGTGGCCACGCCCCCCAACAAGGAGGCAGTGGGGTCATCCAATCCCCAGGAGTGTCGGGCCCAAGGGCTCTCGAGGCAGGCCACACATCCAACGGGACCAGAGGCTTGCCCGACGCAATTCAGAAATGATCATACACTGCAAATTAAGGCACAAGTGCACTTTAACTCACCCATATCAGCCCCACTTAGCCAAGACTGTACCCCCCCTCGGCCCCGGGCAGATAGTGGGGGTCCAGAGAACGATGTTATTGTCCTCCCCACGAACAACTCTCCATCAGCATATGAAGGTGGGGCGCTGAATGCAAAAAAACGAGGCAGAACGGACGGGGGGTCTCCGGCTACGAGAAGATTGAGATCACGCATTAGAAAAGAGCCTCCAAAAAAAAAAAAAAAAAAATTAAAAAAAAAAAACGGCCCTGAATCCCCAGGCCTCGAAAATCAATACAGGCAGTCATGCAGTAAAAAAAACATGGAACCCTGAGTCAATAAAACCCTCAATGGCAAGCCTTGTAACATACTTTTTTCAGGCCTTTGCCCCAGACGCTAAATCCAGGCAAGAGGGCCTCACCGATGAAGAAATCCTGGAAGCGATCAAATCTTGCCAACCCCCGGATAAACAAAGGAAAATTGGAGGGGGCTCAGTCGTGCGCCCCCCCTCATCAATCCTGGAAACGGGCGCCCTGGCCCCGAGCCTACCTCTACGGGCGCCACCTCCAGCCCCCCAAGAGATGGCTTCCCATCCTCGTCTGGTCCCAGCGCCCGCCCCTGAAAAGGGTCCAGTGCTCTCTAGCCCAGCGATTGAGCACTGTGTCCCGGACAAGGCGGCTTCCTTAGGAAACCCGACAGCAGAATTTCCCCCAAGCCCGCGGAGCAGCGAGAAAGGATCATTGAACCTAAACTCACTGAAAATTACGGACGTCCCGACACTTCCAGCTACGGGGGGGGACACAGCTTACTCAGGAAACGGCGATCCGAGTCCAAGGGGCGGTTGGCGGCCCCATGGGTCAGTCGCCCGATATTCCACTTCAAGAACAACGCCATCAAGTGAAAACCAACCAGCTGGTCTGCCCAAGGCAAGTAGGGGCGCCACCGGTGCATCCGTCCAAACCATGATCCCTGGACCGGACCAGCGGCGGTCCTGCAGATCCACCATCTACGCCGGTAGTGAGACGCCTCTTAAATGAAAGTTCCGCTTCAACACCAGTCTCCAAACAGCGCCCCCTGTTAGTGGGCTCTCCAACTGACTCATCAGGACAAAATAAAAGGGACCTTTTGTCCATAATGTCAGCAATCACAATCACCCTAAATCCCTTCACTAATCCAGGCATCCATGCTTGCAAAACTGACCTTCTTGGAAGGCTACATCACAGCCCTAGATGGGCAACTAAAATCCTTGAAGCTAAACGCGAACCGTGGTCCCACAACAGTCGCGCCCTGTCTGACATCAGCCCCAACGGTGAACGTAGTTGAATCATCAAACCCGCCCCCACAACAACGTCTTTTATCCTCTAGCATCGCTCTCTGTCAGTTGGAGGGCCCTGCTCCTCGGAACTTGCTCAATCACGAGGTCATCGTTATAACGGACGACACTCATCAAGCGGTCCAGCTCCGAAATCCATCTGCGAGTCTAGAGGATGGCTCCTATCCCCTTTTTTCAACAGCAAGATCGGAAAAACAGAACCAAGGAGGGAAACCTGTAACTCAAAAAATTCCACCAGCAAAGCAACCAGCTCCATGTGCGGATAAAAGACCCACGAAATCCGGAAATCCAACTCTTATGGTGGCCGTGCCATCAGGAACGCAAAAAGGAACCGTCTCTTCACCGCGCTCCACAGAAGACTTCCTAGCAGAGAAAGATCTAATGGAACTCTCTCAACATTTGGATGACCTTCAACCCGCTCGGCAGGTCGAGGGGGGGTCAGCGACACAGGAGCCACCCCACCCGATAATCCTGGGTGCTCAGGGGAACTTGCAGGAGATTCCAACAACCAAAGACGCAAGCGAAGATGACAAAGGGCATACATTCCTGACACTGGAGGACCGCAGGAACAATCTCCTCCGACGGCGCACACGCCCCTCCAACAGCCCTCCAGGTCGTAGAGCAGTGTCATTCGCCTCTCCCCGAGCGAGAGACGCGGCGTGTCAAAACAAAGCGGCCTCCAGTGTAACATTGGTCCAGTACGCGTCAGGGGGGGCGTCAGTCAGAACGCCCCGCAAAGAAAGGAGAACACCATTCCTCATCATTTACTTCAAAAGATCAAAGGGGGTGCGCGTCAGTCGATCCATTATTCTTCAAGAACAGAGTCTTACTGCAAGGAAACCAAATCTTCGAGTGCGTCTCCAATTAAGTTGAAACAGCACAAAGACAACAAGGACGACATAATTCTCAACCGAAGAGGGCTACTTGCACTATTCAGTCTGATCCCAAAACTTTGTGACATAAAATCGCCTGATTTAAAGATAGTGGATCCCTACCACTCACATGACAGAGCCAAAGTGAACATCCACACTGTTTCCGAGAGAGTGAAAAGGGAAATAGTGCGAGCAAAAGAGGATTTGGCCGCTCTAGGATACATCATCAATTCCCTAAGCTCAAACTCAAACCAAAGGGATTCGGAACACCTCGAGAAAAACTCAGTCCGCCAGGATAAAACCATCGGAAAGGAGAAGGGATGAGAACATAAAAGAAGCACGGGACAAGTGCAAACTGGGGACACTCCCAACCCAGAGCCTCAAGACACTCCCGCGCAATACCGGCGGGACAAACCAAGGTTGCTCAAGCTGACCAAAACCGTTGATCGCCAGACAGCTAGGTCCCCCAGGAAAAACTTTAAATCACCTGAAGGGGACTTGATACAGCATTCAGTGCAGAGAACCGGGACAAACACGAGAACAACAACACAAGCGGGATCCTTCAAGACAAAGCAAAGCGACAAACGACAGGTGTTGTGGGCTTGGTTTCCAAAGGTGCTGTCTCAAACGAATAAATAGCAACCCGCAGGTCGGCTGGAAGGGCCTCCAGATCGTCCGACGGTCGACCACCATTCAACACCCCTCCACTTCTGTTCCTGGAATACCCGCGGTCACTTACACCTTACAACGACGGGAGATGCGAATTTAGCATCATTCGATATCATCTGTTTACAAGAGACTTGGTTAGTCCAAACACCTGCGCTGGACGGCTATGACATAATTTTGGTCCCAGCTATCAAAGGGCTACTCGGTCGCCCGACGTCGGGCCTTCTAACGGCCTATCGGAAGGGAACTGGCCTAAAACACAAGGCCACACTTCTAGCCAACCTCTCGACCTTGGCAGTTCTACTTGATTGGGTCGAAAACTCCCATTCCAGATCCTCGCAAATTGCGATTGTCAACACGTACTGGAACCCGGCTGCTATAAACCCACAATCCTACCTAACGATGATGGAAAACCTGGTGGATGAAATTCAAGCTACGCACCAGGTCTTAGCCATCATAATCTGTGGGGATTTAAACGTCAAATGCAGTGATGAAATCATAAAACCGGGTAAAGCTTCAAACCTGACGCCAGCAGCAAAAAGAGGGCACCTTTGGGCGTTCCTAATGTCCTCAAGAAACCTGGTAAATCTGAACTCGGTCTTCCCGAATGTACATCGTTTGCCAACTTGGGAACAGGGTCTCCTCAATGCCACTATTGATTACATTTATACATCAAGACAACTTTTGGGGAAGGTAAAAGCCTTTGAAGTACGCAAAACAACAGCCAGCGAACACAATCAGCTTACGATGTCATTGGTCACCCACTTCTCACAGCCCGCGCCGTATGTTCTGGCAGTGGAAACAAACCAGCGCGGAAATAGACTGAACTTGACAGCACAAGCAGTTACAGCCCTGCAGGCCAAATATGTCCGCAAGGGGAACACCGAAAATCTGGATTACGTTCCTCTATTGGTACAACACAGGACGAAAACCAAGCATCAGTCTTCCTCGCTCATTCAACCTAAACACTTTTACGATGCTGCTCTTGTGGCTAAAAGGCGTGAGCTTCGCAGGCTGAAGAGACAGCTGGGAAACCTTCCCCAAAACAAAGGTCAACTAAGTGTGGCAACAGTATCCTACAAAAACTGGGTAAAAAATCACCGCCACCAGCTTTATCAACAGGATGCGGAATGCATGTTAAAAGCCATCTGCGGAAACAAGGCAAAGGAGTTCTGGTCACTGTTAAAATCTTCGGCCCCTTCACTCAACAATTTAACAATCAACGCCATAGCCGAGCACAAATGGATCTCTCACTTTGCCACAGTTTTCCAAGCACCGGCAACAACATCCCCAGTAATAGAGGCCGCAATGGGTGACAATCAGTTGGCCACGGACTGGCTAAAACTGGACGATCAAGCCGAAATCGGAGACCAAATCAAAAAATTAAAGATCTCGAGAGCAGCGGGCCCTGACGGCATCTCCAACATAGATTTGAAAGCAAACCCAGAAGAATGGGCTTCAATGATCGTGGCGATCTTCACAAAATGCGCGGCGCAGAAAGCCCTGCCGCCTTCGTGGAACAAATCCATCATTGTCCCGATTTATAAGAAAGGCGACATCACAGACCCGCTAAACTATCGTCCCATCGCACTGTTGGATTGTATTGGCAAACTCTATGGGAGCCTGCTCTTCAAACGATTTCAAGCTTGGGCAGAGTTGGCCCCGTGTAATGACAAGTTCCAAACTGGTTTCAAAAAGAAGATGGGCACAGTTGCTAACATTCTAACCATCAGCACCCTAAAAAGTAAGGTCTGGGAAGGGAAACCTCGAATTTTCGTTGCCTTCATCGACCTCTCCCAGGCCTTCGATCTAGTGGACCGGAACCGACTATGGTAAAAACTAGAAGGGTGGAGATGCCCCCAGGAGCTTCTGCAGCCAATTAAAGCCCTACACTCAGACACCACTCTAAGGGTCCGACTGTCACAAAGGGGGAACTTATCAGGAGACATTTTGACTGAACGGGGGGTAAAACAAGGCTGCCCCATGGCTCCAGCGCTGTTTCTGGCCTACATCGGTGACCTCGGGATATCAGAAGACCTGACGCGCACTTTCCCCCACAAGTTGCAGAGGTCAAAATAAGCCATCTCTTGTACGCCGATGATCTCATCTTACTGGATCAGACACAGATTGGCCTTCAGAGGCAGCTTTCCAATCTCCTCGTTTATATGCAGGAAAACAACTTAAGAATAAATAAAGAAAAAACAAAATCTTGATAATGGCAGCTGAGCACAAAAACCATTGACAAATTCACATGGCGTCTGGAGGAACACGAGATCGAAAGGGTCACCGAATATAAATACTTGGGTATACCGATTGACAGCTCGAGACTTGAGACCTCTATGCAGGCATCCCTCCACAACAAAACCAAGAAGTTGGCTTCTCAAGGAAAGGCAATCGACATCAAATTTGGAAAATTTTCCTGTATCCCAGTGTTAGAATTTTACAGGAAAAAAGTTGTGCCGTCTATCACGTATGGGGCTGAAGCCATGCCATCGATTCCAGCAAAAACTTGCCAGTATCTAGAAGGCCTGTTTTGGCAGTGGGTGTTTGGCCTGCCAAAATCTACATCTATCGCTGCAATTCGTCGCGAGTTGAGCCTCCCGTCTTTAAAGACAACGGTAAATATCAACACACTTAGGCTATACAGGAAATGTATAACGGACGACAGCGATCATATCTATGGTCTCCTCAACAAAGAAATCCACTCTGGTAAGGTGAAGATGCTGACAGACTGGAAAGACTTTAACAAGGCCCAACTGGAGTCGGTGGAGTGCTCGGATTTCGATCTCAGCACCAATCCCACGAGAGTATCAGAAACTAAAAGACCTAGACTGGATTCAACCTCAAGAATCAGCATTTAAGAACAAACTTCTTCTTCACCTTCTCCCATGTGTCAGCAAACTCAACGAGCCGATGAAATATCTGCAAAAATTCCCCAGTAGGGGGTCTCGAAACGCGCTCCTGAGGATAAGATTGAATCTGCTAGAGACCAACGAAATCCGGTACATCAGAGGACTAGTGGACTCAAGCACATGCGCCTGTGCGCAGCGGAGACCGAATCAATTAGACACCTGCTGCTGGTCTGTCCAAAAACTGTAACTCTGAGAGCATCTTACTTCAAACACCTCATCGGGGACGACAGAGGGTGGGACAAAGAAACCTGGTGGCCAAGACTGATTGGAGGAGACCGTACATCGTGGCTCCTAGCAACCACAAAAATCTTGGAACACACCATGAAATTGTTAACAGCCGGAGGGGCCCACCCTGAGTAGTCGCAGTGATTTTGTTTCTTTCTTCTCTTGCAGCAACTTGACTTTGTAAAGTTCGCTTTTTGAACATATACAAATAAAATAAAAAAAAATAAAAGCCCCACCAGCACTAACCAGAAACAACTGTCTAATCTCGTTAGAAAGCATACTTCCACTAATTCAACCTATCACTAACCAACAGTTGCTCACCGACTCAGATCCATCTAAACTAAATTAGTGGACTCAAACAATCAGAATCTACTTAAGCCCTCATCCAATTAGCCCCTCTTAAACTAAGGAAAGCAACATCATTGGCACACCTCAACAAATGGTTCACGCCCAAATTGAAGACCTTGCATCAAGCCAAAAGAAACGCAGAAGCATCTTGGAACAAAAAAAAACAAAAAAACATCAATATAGAATAAGGAAAAGTTCTCAACAGCCTCCATTGCCTACAAAACTGCCATTCTGAACACAAAAAGTGAAAATTACAACAACAGAATTCAATACGCCAAATCATGCACTAAGGAGCTCTTCACTATCCTTAAAGAGTTGGAATCTCTCATCTCCCCCCTAGACTTGTGCAATAAAGACGATATGCAAATGCTCATCACTTTATCAGGTATCTATCATTCAGACTTATTACTCCTAAACAAAATCTACAGTAAAAGCCAACCATGGATGGCCAAACATGGCTTATGCCTCAACGACGATAAAAACTGAGCTTCTGCTCATTGGCTCGAAGTTGAGACTTAACAAGCTAGATCCCCAATACCCCTCATTCAATATTGATGGTAACAATATTAAAGTCGACAAGGAAGCCAAAACTTTAGGCTTCTATCTGGACTCCGCCTTATCACTCCACAGACAAGTCAACGCCACCTCATCCTCAACGGCCTACACTTCTAAACGTATAAACGCCTGCAGGCGAATCCCAATATGGCGGCCGGCGTGAGAGGACCTGCGTGAGGTCTCTCCCAGCCGGGCCAACAAATAAAGCACATCAAAGAGCGATCCGGTAGCTGTAAAGAAGAAAGAGGAGACCCTCCTGTACCTCCGGTGGGGGACACTCCTATAGATGTCGGGCCACTAGCAGAGGCCCCCGAAAGCAGACTAGCCAAGGCGTGGCTCAGAGTGAAACGGCGTGGCCCTCACCCCCAGGGGCTTGCATGGTGCAGACACCTAGGATGGAGCGGGCGGAGAGCGGCCGCCACGCAGGGAGCTGAGAGAGGCGGCCGTAGGAGGGGGAAGCCCTTCCCGCTGCTCTGGGCAGCAGGTCCTGCAGGTGCGATACCCGGCACTGGTGCGGCAGGTCCCCCTCTGCCCCTCGACAGCGGGATCCAGAGGGTGCCCTCCCCCGGTGCATGAGCTATAATGGAGCCACGGAGCAGCACCCCCCTGTGGGTCCGTGCAGCGATTTGGAACAGCCGGAGTGGGTGCGGCTCATTTCCGGGTCCGGAGCAGAAGTGACCCCCCACAGCGACAGGCGTGCAGCAAGAGCAAGGTTAGTGACGGGCGGCACAGCGGAGTGAGGGCGAGCCCTCCATCCGGTCATGGAATCAAGACAATAATTAGTGCGTCCAATGAAGTTTCCATAGCGCGCCTGTCAGCTGCAGCGTGTGCCTCCTGCCACCCCCCCAAGATAGAAGGGCAGAAAATCCACCGGCCATCCAGAGTAGTGGGGGGCCGGGAGGGAGGAGAGACTAAGACGAGTGCACCCGCGGGCACCCCAGTGAGACCCTCAGAGCTCCCTTGCGGGGCAGGGCGGGGACGCCCCCCCCCTTCTCCACCACCGGCGGCAGGCTCATCACCAAAACTCAAAAGTGCAAATAGGTTGGCGCTCCCCCTTCTCCACCACCGGGACGCTAAGCGCTATAGCCCGCAGAAGGAAGGATATGGGCAATACATGAGCAGCGCATCGTGGGGCAACCAGAAAACACTATAAACAGACTCCGGGGGGCAGGTGCGGCGGTCTCGCATTCACCCTGACCAAAGTGGGATATTCGCTGTAGTTTCAACGTCCAAGTCGAGAGCGAGGCCGCCAAATCTGACCCAATCTCCCCCCCCAAAGGAAACACAAAAGCCTGAAGCAGCTTTGGGGCACAGAGAAAGCGGACACTCCAAGCAGAGAAAAAGAAGATGCACACGATAATAACAGGCAAGAGATGGGGGACGACGCCATGACTAAGAAGGACATGCAATCCTGTTTCAAAGAGCTGCAGGACCAGTTTCTAATGTCCATACAAGAACAATTCCACACGCTGAGAGAGAATATGAAGCAATCGCTGCATGAGGTGAAGGTGGATCTGGCAAAGGTTGAAGAGAAAACTGACACACTGGATAGGACAGTCCAGCAATTGGAAGAGGAAGACAAGAAATCAGATGAGACTCTAGAACAGCTGGCGAGGGCGACAACTAGCCTCTAACTTCAATGTGAATATCTTGAAAATAGATCTCGACGGTCGAACATACGAATAAAAAATCTACCAGAATCCATCGAAGACAAGGATCTGCGGGCAAAAGTCTCACAGCTCTTCGCAAGTGTACTGGGTGAAGATACCGAACCCCAGATAGGAAGAGACCGAATTCCCAGGGTGGGACCAAAACGTTTGCCAGAAACGGGGACGAGACCCAGAGATGTCCTGGTGGCTCTGTCGAACTACGCCCAAAAGGAGCAAATAGTGAGAAGTGCAAGATTCGCTGCTTGAGCCACAGTCAATGGCCACGAAGTACAGCTACATCAAGATCTGGCACAAGTGACTTTTGAAAAGGAGACAAATGGGTCCAGTGGTCCAACATCTTATCGGCAAACAAGGCAAATATAAATGGACCTTCCCATTTGGACTATTGTTTACATGGGAGGGGGTCCAACAGCCGAATTGTGACATGTGAGGAGGGGGGGAACAGCTTTTGGGTATACCGCAGGAACGAGGGGAGGAGCCACGAAGAACGAAGGAGAATTTAACATGGCCAAAGTCTAAGAACAATTGGAGGTCCGTCAAAAAGAAAAATAGGGGAAGGAAGAGACAATAAGTATAGCTTCCCCGCGGCACCTCAGGGATGCATCAAAGGCCCAGAGTCACGAGAAGAAGCAGTAATCTACAGGACAGGAGGAAGAGTGAGGAGGTAGATGGCAAACGGATAGCAACCACATCAACGAGGCCCTGACAGGGCAGAAGTTAACCCATGGAGAGATTTAGAGTGGGGTTTTGGACTCCCCACACTCATTACCTGAGGTATGAAGGGGGCATGGTGCAAGGGGCGGCACGCTCCGATGCAATTAGTGGCCAGGCCCCCACTCAGTTGGGAAGGGAGGGAGGGGGATCTAGAGGTGGACTGTAGGGGGAACGACCCTGAGGGTGGCATGTTATTGAAATGTAGTTCGAATTTCTTTTGGCAGTAGCTAAAATAATGGACATCACATGGATGGAACCAATGTAAGAGGGATCAAGATCCTGACACAGAACGTTGGGGGGGGGGGGTGAACACCCCAATCAAGCGAAAGAAGCTTGAGAGACAAGCATGGAGAGAGGGCGCAAAGATTCTACCTCATCAAGAAACCCACGTTCGGAAAAAAGACAGCCAAAATTGGGATCATATGCACGTCACAAGCATATCAAGCGAATTCAGGAGAAAAAAGAGCTGGGGTCCTCATAGCCCTGCAGGAGAGTCTAGGGGCAAAAGTCCAAAGAAGGGTGGTTCCTGTTTCTGAACGTACAAATAGAGGGCACAAAACTTACTCTGGCATCTGTTTACGCGCCCAATACAGGCCAAGACAGTTTCCTAAGGGAATCCCTTGTAGCACTCGAAAACTTTGCGGAAGGCGAGATTATAATGGGAGCGGACCTAAACATGGCTTGGAATCCAGCGCAAGATAGGAGCCCAGGGGCAAGTTCGTATGCACACTCCCCATCCAAAGCCTTGAGGACAATGATAGATGCATTGGTGTTGCATGATGTCTGGCGCTCCAAGAGGGGGGATGCACATGGATTCACTCATTATTCACATGTCCACAACTTGCAATCAAGAATAGACTATGTCTGGTCCTCCACAAGTCTGTTAGGGGAAATAGAAGACATCAATGTGGGCCTGATTACACTATCCGATCATGCCCCAATTGTAGTATTGCTGAAAATTAGAAACCAGAAGAGAAAAATGTGGGCGTGGAAATTCCAGAAAGACATTCTGCAAGATCACATAATGGTAGAAAAAGTCAGAAAAAAAATAGAACTATATTTCGCGGAGAACGATACAGGCGAGACGACTAAAGCCATGGTATGGGATGCCTTTAAGGCAGTAATAAGAGGGGGAGTTGATAGCATTGAAAGCATTTAAGGATAAGCAACGAACGAAGTGGGAAGAGGACATAGAAGAGAAACTCAGAGACACCCAAACAGAGCTGATGGGCCACCCAACTAGGAAGCTAAAGACGACCCTGAAACTTCTACGAAAGCAACACGCACTGATACAATATAGGAAAGCTGAACTGGCACTCCTGAAAGTGAAGCAGAAATACTATATTAGCACTAACAAAGCGAACAAACTGCTGTCTAGACAGCTCAAGGACAAAGCACGCAGGATGACCGTGGCCCTATTAGTGGATGAAAATGGGCATATACAGTTGACCAACGAAGAAATGGGAGGCATAAATGCGAGATACTATCAAACACTATACAAGTCAGAAAGCCCAGAAAAGCCAATGCAGGAGAGGTTCCTGAGCGGGATTACTCTCCCCCAGATCCCGGAGGCGGACAGAGACCTCCTGGACAGAGAAATTCAACTAGAAGAGGTCGTCCAAGCAATTATAAAGCTGCCGAAAGACAATGTGCCGTGCCCAGACGGGTACACTGACTCATTTTACAAAAAATTCCAGGACCTGTTGGCCCCCAAATTAGAGGAACTCTTCAATACCTTCAGAGACACAGTGGTGACCACCAACTCGATGAATGAAGCTAAATTGGTGGCGTTTCCTAAATCATGGAAAGACCCGGTTCAACCAGGATCCTATCACCCAATTACGTTGATGAATTTTGATGCTAAGCTGTTTACCAAAATTCTGGTGGATAGACTATCCAAGCTACTACCACTCCTGGTGGACACGGACCAGTCGGGCTTCATCCCCAGGAGACAGACTGCCAACAATACCCGTCGGGTGCGTCATATCATGAAAGTCGAACACACCAAGACCCCGGCGATCCTGGTCTCAATCGACGCGGAAAAGGCATTCGACAGAGTCGAATGGTCGCAGCTTTTCTCCACAATGCAACAAATGGGATTTGGAGGCCAATTCTTGAACATGGCAAAAGCCAACTATATATGCCCTTCGTTGAGAGTAGCAATAAATGGCGTTCTCTCAACACAGATCCCCCTGACCAGCGGGACTAAGCAGGGGTGTCCTCTGTCCCAGTTGTTATATGCTTTGTTCTTAGAGCCCATGTTAATCAGAATAAGGGAATCCCAACGGATACGAGGAGTGAAGATGGGAGGAGCGGAACACAAACTCATGGCATTTGCCAACGATATGCTTTTTTCCCCTGACGGCACCAGGAAGATCCCTCCCAGCCCTCTTACAAGAATTGGAAGAGTTTGGAAAGGCTTCGGGCCTAAAAATAAACAGGAACAAATCAGAGATATTGAACTTAACGGCTGACCCTACGCTTGTGAACAATTTGGCACAAGCAACTCGCCTGCAGATAGCTCACCAGACCATCACCTATCTGGGGATTAAACTTACGCCATCAATCGAACAAATCTACGGGGCCAATTATCCACAACTACTACACCGCCTGAAGCAAGACTCGGCAAAATGGAACCCACTCAACATCTCATGGTGGGGTAGGCAAACGGTAGTGAAGATGGCAGTCCTTCCAAAGCTGCTGTATAATTTTCAAACACTCCCTGTACGGATCCCGAGAGCCTTCTTGAAACGCTGAATAGGACAATAATGGCATTTGTTTGGCAAAATAAGAGACCCTGAGTGGCAATGGCGACCCTAACAGCCCACAGACAAGATGGCGGATTGGCGTTCCCAAATTTCAATAAGTATCACGAGGCAGCGCAATTGAGGGTCATCAGGCAGTGGGTAGACCAGTCCCCACAGCACGCACGGGTATGCTAGGACATTGCAGTAGCGGGAGGCCCTTTGTCCAACCTGTTGTGGATTCATAAGAAATACAGACATCTGAACACGTATATCAGTGAAGTGATTGGAGCAGGATTGGAGGCTTGGGATGGGGCACTAAAAAGAGGAGCCTTAACCACAATTCCCTCTCCATTCACGCTTATGTTTGGCAACCCGGACTTTCCCCCGGCCCACACACACAGGCTTTTAATAGCTGGTCTGAAGCAGGATGCACCATAATTAAAAGACATGTATAAGGATCAGAAAGTGAGGTCGTTCCAAGACTGTGTGCAGGAATTGGGATGCAAGCCTACGGAATACTTCCAATATACGCAACTCCTGCACTGGCTTCAACTCCCCGCCATCAGGGAAGCGGCTGCTAGACAATTCACTAACTTTGAAACGTTTATGATGACTGACCCAGGAACATGGAAAGTGATTGCCAACCTGTACGCTCATCTGAACTCGCAGGGTGAGGAAGTGGTTTGGCAATATATGAAGAAGTGGGAAGCAACACTCAGGTAAACAATATCGAGGCCCCAATGGCGAAACTTGTGGAGCAAAGTCCACAAATTAACCTGCTCCATTCAGCGGAGGGAAATGTGGCAGAAGGTAATACTCCAATGGCACTATATACCAATGAAACTTCATGCCATGTTTCCCACCGTAAGTAGAGCTCCTGTTGGTGAGGGTGTCCCGCAACGGTGGATTGGCATCATATGTGGTGGAGTTGCCCGAAGATCACACCATTTTGGCAAGAAGTAGTAGAGCAAGTCAACGAAATGGTCCCGGGGGGTGGAACACCTAACAGCAAGGATGTGGCTCCTGGGCATGTGAGATCTAAAACAAAGGAATTTTTCAAAAACCCAGCAAAGAGGAGGTATGGCTTTGGTAATAGCAGCTTGGTTAACAATAGCCCAACACTGGAAGAAACCTCAACCCCCGACAATGTATGAGGTTTGTAACGATGGAATGGGTGACTTATAAACTGCAAGGCAACCAAGAGGCCTTCCGAACAGAATGGGGTAGTGTTCTCACCTATCTCCAGAGTGACTTTATGATCCAATGGTGCCCTCATAATGTTAGGATTTTGGACATGTTATAAGTGATGTTGAGGAATGGAAGCCCCAAATGTAATTAGTTGAAAAGAAGAGAGGAACTGTGCAAAAACTGTTGTTATCCACCTGAAAGGTCTGGGGGGAGTGGTGGGAGGGAAGGGAGGGAGGAGTGGTGGGAAGGGAGGGAGGGGTGGGGGAGGGAATGTTATTGGAGGGGGGAGTTGTAAACTGCTGAAAATCAATAAAAATATGGTTAAAAAAAAGAGCCCTTATACTCTCCAAACTGTACTATTGCAATACTCTCTACTTAGACACCAGCTGGAGAAACCTTCACAAACTTCAAGTATTGCAATACAAAGCTCTCGGGACAGCTTTAAATATTCCTCGTTCCAACCATATCTCACAAATCTGACGGAACACCAACTGGCTGCCGATTCAAGACAGGATCACCTTCAGAACTCTTATGATCACTCACAAATGTCTAAATAACTCAGCCCCGAAGTATCGGATTGACAAATTCTCTATGGAAGGATTTCACCAGACCCACTGGCAAATTACGCCCACTGCCTTAACATACCTAAATTCAAACTGACTAGAGCTGGAGGAGTCAGCTTCCCAGTGCTAGCAGCCAAGTCCTGTAATGTCCTACCACTGGCTTTAAGGACAGACCCAGTGTTCCTTTCCTTCCAGAATAAAGTTAAAACCTGGCTGTTCTCCCAATAAAATTAACCGCCACAATGTACTATCGTGATCTTTTGACCAAGCATCGTGACCCAACCATGCCCATAGCTTAAATATGTTCTACCAGGTGACCCTCTGAAGGTCAAACCTCTAGACTGTCCTCAAGTTATGAACCACTGTTTATATCCACCACAAATTGGATATAGAAGGTATATATCCTGTACAAAACTAACTACTACTGTATACTATTGTCCTGTTGTAACCTTGTTGTACACTAAGTAAAATCGCCCAGATACCTCCTGGTTAGGTACGCTAAATAAGCAAATAAACTAAACTAAGCAGACCACTGGACCATTGAAACATTCACCCTTTGACTGCTCTTGGTATATAAATATGCATCTTAAAGGCTGGTACTAGTGTGCCCCCCAGCAAGTTGCAATGTCTAGGGCCAATATTATTATTAATTTTTTGTATTGTGACCGTCTGAGCCCCTGTGAGGAGGATAAGTAGTTGGGTAAGCCGTTAAAGCCCTAGCAGGGCTGAAAATAGGGCCAACCTGCTCCCACAATGCCACGCTACCACTCTTAATTTAACAGAGAATTAGGCTAGGAAGAAGGAGGGGTGCCGAGACACTGACAAAGCAGAAAAAGTAAATGGCAGAAATGTATGATAGGCAAGGTAGAAGATGGGCGGCGATATCCATGACACAAGCTAAAGAACATTATTCTACTCTGAGAAAGGAATGCGTCACAACAACAGGATCAGTAACGCAAAGAAATCTGGAGAGTTTCAGAATTCGAGAGATCCGAGGAAGGAACAAGTTACTTACTTGTAACTATTGTTCTCCAGCATGGGTCTGGCATGGATTCACATGCTCATGAATATTCTGTCGTCAGGCTGGGAATCCTCGGTAAAAGAAAAAACATTTTCACTTTAAAACTGTATTTCTGCTCTAAACCAATCACTGTCCTCTGGGTCATACTGCCCCCATCCAATGACAGTCCTCTCCCTAACCTACACCACTGGTGGTCATCTTCAGATTTGGTAAGCACACAAAGTGGCAGTATGAACCAAGAAGAGCCACAGAGGGGAAGACGGAGGGTTTGCACGTGAATCCATGCCAGACCCATGCTGGAGAACAATAGTTACAGGTAATAAACAGCATGGGGTCTGTGATAGATTCACATGCTCATGAATAACGATTACACAAGCAGTACATATACACAACCACAGGAGGTGGCAAAGCTCAACAGAAGTAACAAAACTCACCTCTGGAACAGACTCACCTCAAACAAACAGGTTGCATAGCATGGCTTGTCCGACTCAGGACTCCTACCAGGAATCCCTGTCGATGCAGTAGAACCTCGTGAAGGTGTGCGTGGACCAACGTCGTCAGAAAATGGCCCTACACTAGCTGGCCAAGCACATGTTGCAACGTGATCATCCAGAACCTTTGAGACTTTGTATTTGTTGAGACGACGTCGATCGAGAATTGGACACCAACCTCCCGTCTTCTTTCTGACTAGAAAGCATCTGGAATATACTCCGGAGGCCTGGAGTCGCTGAGGGACGGGATCCATTTCCCCTTTCCTCGTGTAGAAGCTGCGACCCGTGTCGTATTTGCTACTGAATTGGAGTGATACAAGGACACTTGTGTTGGAACTCCAAAGTGTGTCCCTGTCCGAGAGCGTCTAGCACCCATCTGTCAGTGGTGAGCTTTTCCCACGTGCTGATGAATTTCGCCAGCTTGCCTCCCACCGGGGTGCGTAAGTGGGGGCCTGGAGCCACAGCCGGTTCAGACCTTCTTTGGGGCAGGTGTTCTGCCTTACGGACCTTGCTGCTGCTGGCCTCCGCTGCCTTGAGAGCACCCATGTACACTTCTTGAGTGGAAGAGCATGGGGGCTGCCTGTAAGGGGTACCAGAACCCTTTGACGATCTTCCTGGCTTTCCTCTTGAGGAGCGAAAGTACAAGGACCGTCGCTGCTGCAAAATATCTAGTGAGTGTGCGTTTCTGTGTCGGTCTATCGCCTGCAACTTGTTGACTGCTTTTCCGAAGAGGTTTTCCCCATCAACAGGCATATCCAGCACCTTTGTCTGAACGTCCGGTCTGAAGTTCGTAGCCTTCAACCAACCTTAACGGAGCAGACACACCCCGTTCCCCATTTGGTGAAATCCTGGGTCTGCGATGTCTACAACCACCGCGATGGCATGATCCAAGGCCACCTCTCCTTCCTGAAAAAGTTCCAGTGCCTCAACCTTCTTATTCTCGGGTAGAAAATCCAGGATAGGGCCCAGCTTGTACCAGAGTTCCCGGTCATCACGGGACAAAATTGCTAGTGTGCTCGCTGCCTTGATGGCAGAGGCTGCTTTGTAAATTATACTCTTGCCCATCGCATCCAGCTTCTTCCCCTCCAGGTCCAGAGGTACCATAGCTACCGATGACAGGTTTGCAGAGCGTTTCCTAGTTGTGGCCGAGACCACCAAATCTGGCGAGGGCTGAGATCTTCGGACGGATTGGAGAAGAAATAAAGGGTAGCCCGACTCAGTGGCCAGGTGCCTGTTTCGTCGGGGCTGTACTTGGGTTCTTCATTAGGGCCAGGCCCTCTTCTCCAGGAAGGGGACAGACATGGTCTTGCTCCTCAACTCACGCCGTTGATACAGGAAACCTTCCTTCTTAGTCTCCTCAAGGGCTAACTAAACAGCTCTGAGGCCCTCGAGATGATTGAATGAAAGGAATCGACTTCGCCCGGAGGGGAAGCCCTATAGGGATCATTCACGTGCGGATGTCTCCCCATCCGACGCAATGAAATCGTTGCCCTCGTCAGTACCAGTAGCCGTGGTAGCTTTGTCCATGCCCGTGTGTGGATCTGGAGTCTTGTCCTGATGAGGTGATGTGGTGGCAGGGTCGGATGATGCCAAGGACCCGTGCCCACCTTGGGCTTACTCTTCAGAGAGGGAGAGTTTACCTTTGGAGGCTCTGGAGGTGCCAGCCCCGACTGCGGCATCCTCAGTTGGATTTCGGTGACCAGTGTGTGCAGGGTGGATAAAATGTACAGCCACATGTCCCTGGGTCTAGGGGTAAACGGAGCCAACAGAGTTGGATACAGGCTAATGCGTCTCCTCTTCCACACCGGGGACTGGAGGTCCTTCCTCAGGTTCTCCCCCTACGTGGTCCAAGCAGCATCCATCGTGAGGATCATTGTCCTGGTCGGCACTGGAGTAGATCTGCTGCGGTCTATCCTCTGTAGCCTGCCGGTCTGCATACCTGGGAGGCTCCACAAGTAGGACCGCTTCCCTCTCCCTTTCCCTCTCAGGAGGTTGTTTGGCCGGAGATGCTGCCTGGTCTCCACTGGGCACAGGTTCCTTTGCCGATGCTTCTGCAGCTGTATCTCGGCTTGGGGGCAAGGACACTCGTTGGGAGGCCGCCACCTCTTCCCAGGACCAGCTCTCTTTCAGGGCGGCGGTGGACGTCGTTGATTTAAATGACAAAGTACTTGTGGTTGCCTTCGTCGATGGTGCTGCCGTCGATTCCGTAGACTTGACCTTGGTTGAAGCTGGCTTCGACACGTCATCCTCCCTCGTCAGACTGTCCGTAGACACACAGAGTTTGGATGGGGTTAGCAACTTTCTCCTCGAAGACGCTCCTGTTGTCGGCAGGCTCACCATGGAGGATAATGGTGACGGCAAACGCTTCTTGCCCGACTCAGGACCCATATCAGCGGGGAACCCAGCAGAGTTAGCGTTGCAGAGCTTGACCTTCTCTTGGAACCTCGCACGCAGGGTGTCCTCAAAGGATCTCGACCTCCTCCTGGAGGGAGAACGCTACTCGGACCTGCCGGTCCTGGATGAAGCTTGACCCTGCCCCACTGCTGCGTCAGAGGCCTTGCTTGACTTGAGCCACGTCGACATGCTTCTGTTTCCGTCCTTGTTTTTTCCTCGAAAAACCACAACACACCTCACATACCTCCTCATCGTGGTCTGGATGCAGGCAGTACAAGCAATTATGGTGTCGATCCTCTACGAAGATGTTTCTTAGCCCACACTTCGCACAGAGTTTGAAGAGGCTGTAGCCTTCCTTCTTTTCCTCAGCCATGCTGAAAGGGCGCAAAGCATGCCCCAAGGCCGGGCCTTCTCAATGAAGATCTTCGGGGGTAGTGGAGCCCTGTTGCCGGTTGCTATCCTTCTTCAAAGACGATGAATCAAAAATTGGTCAAAATCTAACTATTTTGCAAAAATGTCTACGAAAAAACACAAAATTAGCTCAGAGAGCAATATGAGGACTCCCAACACTGAAGCGTGCAGTAAGACTCTGAAGATGGCCAAAAGGGTTGCAGCTTAGGTAGTGCACCGTCATTGGAAGGGGGCAGTATGAACCAGAGGATAGTGATTGGTTTAGAGGAGAAATACAGTTTTAAAGTGAAAGTTTTTTCTTCTACAGAGGATTCCCAGCCTGACGGGAATATTCATGAACATGTGAATCCATGCCAGACCCCATGCTGGAGAAGTATCAGAAATGAAAACAAGATGCTACAGTATTGCATTGGGTTGGCTCTGACCAGCACATGCAATTACACAGGGCAGGTGGTATTCTTGGCATGTGCTAGAATCCTTTGTTCTCCTTTTTCACCACCCATGACCCATTTCATGGTGTTGTACCCCCCAACAATGCCAAAGACAGAAGATGAAGAAGCAGACAAGGGAGTTATGGCACTACCTACAATGATGTATTCATTAATATACAGACACAGCTGTACATTCGATTGCCCACAAGTTCAGAAAATATAGGATGGCATTATCCAACACCAATGTTGTCATGGACTGTCATTGCATACTCTAAAGGAGGTGGTTAGGCCAGAGTTGAAATCACAGAGAATGGATATTCGGGGTATTCGGTCAATGCTGGAGAGAGGAAGTAAAAGGCACATATTTATAGCATTATTAAACTTTAGGGGACATTGTTCTTACCCTTCTTGGTAGCTTAGTGTTGCGGACATAGTCTTCAAGGAACATAAGAGCACCAACCACATCTGCAGGCATTTCAGGCATCTTCTGACTAGAAAAGGCAGACAGGCAAAAAAAAACCTATGTTACAACAAAACTGATGTTTTATAGAGAACATTATACCACAGTAATGTATTTGGCAGCACTGAAAATAACAGGTGTATGAGCACCTGTCATTCTCCAACGTGTTCAGTGATATAGGCAAATTCAAACCCAAAAAGCCCTACACACCCAGTCATTACCATGTTGTTTCAAGACAGCAAATTGAAAGGATTAAGACTTGCCAACCACCAGACAATCTCTTGTGCCACATGCATCCACCCTGATACTTAAGAAGATTCAATTTTTGAATTCATACTCTGCTGTATGTGTCATCTTTTGATGCCATGCCTGTCTCACACTGGATGTGTTTTGAGGGAGCTATCATGAAAATAACATGTATTACTTTAAACTTCAAAGGGAACCCATTCCAGAAAGCTTGTGAAGTACTTTATCAGCCAGCGTTAGGGACTTTGTGAGAACCCCTGTGGTGTGGAATGACCCCTGCGGGTAATGCAAGGGTGCAGAAGTACAGGTCTGACATAATGGTGGCACAGTGATGGGAAAATATTTTTATTTAACCAAAAATGAAGGGGAAACCTATCTCACTCTAACTCTAAGAGGGGTTTCTTTGCCTCTAATAAGGAACTAAGGAGTCGGTAAGAATGTCCAAGTAAATAAAGAGTCCACCGTGCTGTCAAAATGCCAACTTCCATCCACTTGTAACTAAAAAGAAAAGGGTTTTTTTTTTTTTTGTGTTTAATCCCTTCGGATTTTTTTACAAAACGAAGAATAAATAGCTAAAATTCCCCTCCAATGTTTCCAATGTTTAGTATCTGATTCCCGGAAGGTCTCAGGTCTCAAGAAGGGACGAGGCGAACAGCTGTTAATGATTCGTCTGATGTCTTAGCGAGCCGGTGAGAACCTGCATGGAGGGAGCTCTGGCCTGTGACAGGTCTATATTTGCGCGATCTACAGGCGGGCAGTTAAAGGTTAAGCTTCTACGGAGCATTTAGAGTTAATGATGTATTGCATGATGTTTACCGTAGCCAAGGCCCAGCCCTGTTTGTCGCCTGCAATCAACTTGTTCCAACAGGTCTCCTCGTCGGTTGCTGTGAAATCGGAGATGCAGTTCTTCAAATAGATACCCCGAATCTCTCGAGTCTTAGGGCAATTCAACAGGAGGTGACGAATCGTTTCTTTTTCTGTTGGGGATTTACAGTAGCGGCATTGACTTGTGTTTGATCTGCCTCTTATTGCCAAGATCTCATTTGTCTCCAGGAGATTTAAACGGATTCTCAAAAAGTAGAGCCAAGCTGCTCTACTCGGAAACCGAAAGAAAAGGGTTGTGGATCTTTGTGTCCAGAAGAGTGGCTCCCTTCTGCACAATGAGCCACAGTTTCTAGCGTAGGGGACATTCGCCTGTGAGAATAACTCCCTTCTCCAGGTCTCAGTTCCTTTCTGAGGAAATAAATAAAGCTCCAGTTCACAAGTGCTGGGCGGAATGTCTCCCTTCCTCCAAAGCCCTTCTCAGCCTTTAACAATTCTCAGCGTTTCCCAATTCATGGTTCAGTATTATCAGGGGGGAGGGGTTCCCCAGCCTTGCTTTGCACTTCAAAGTACCCAATTTACATGAGTTCCCAGTATTATGGACACGAGTTCCAGACCTGTGCATTTCTCTTGCCTTGGAACGTTAGACCTGGTTTACTCTCCTGCCAGATACTTTTACTATGAAGATGGTTTGGCTTGATCTTCACAAGACGTTGCTGGTCCCAGACCCTTGGGATTCTTCTCTCTTTGTATTGTAGTCCTGGTTCACTATCTTGCCTAGTACTAGGACTATGAAGATGATATGACTTGATCTTCAAAAAAGGGTGCGTGTCCAAGGCCCATGGGATTCTCTCCCTTTGGTACTGCAGTTCATATTCATTAGGGGTCTTCGCTCCTCCTCTGGGGCTTCCGTTGTGCTCCAGTATTGTAGCTACAGGGCCCTCTGTCACACCTTCGAATCGCTCCGGTAGCCCTTGTACCATTAGGGTCTCTACCGTCTCAGCCAGCTCGGTCTTGGTGTTCTCTGCCCTCTGTTACAGTGACAGAATCTGGGCAGGGAATGCAAGAATTCTAGAATTCTAGAATGACTTCCTGGATTCTGTCCATGCAAGGCTTTCCTATGGAGGTCAGAAATGGCCAAAACAAAAAGAGTCCTAATGACCAAAAACCCTATGAGGCATACCTCACTTCCCCGAACAAGGTCTATGAAGAAGACACATGTCAGGGGATACCCACAGTTTATGTGGATGAGTGCTCCTACAATGTTGGTGATCACGGGGAAAAATAATTAGTGTCTGGCATTGGGAATGCCTGGGTGAATGATAACCCGGAGACCTCCGCTGGTTACAAAACTGGACCCCGAAGTAGTCAGGTGACTGAGCTGATGGCCGTTCCTCAAACCATCGTCACTGCAGTACACGACTAACTGAAAGAACTGGCAATACTCACTGGCTGTGATTATGTCAGGAATGGGTTAGTGGAAAACCTAATTAACTTGAAAAATAGAGGCATGCTTTGTGCTAACAATAAACCCTTAAATTATGGGAAACTAATCCAGTAGATTGATGATGTGGTGACTTCTAATGACTTATCCACATTCCTTCTTAAACCAGAGGAGTCCGAACCGTTCTATTTTGCTCCGATAATTCGGGAAGCGAAGAGGCAATATTAGTAAGCTAGCCCAGGATGTCATCAGCAAATAGGGATCATTGGAATTCAACCTCCCCACAGAGAATGCCCCTGATTAGCCCTGATCGAATTAACCAGTGGCTCCATTGTTAGGGTATATAGTAGTGGCAAGAGGGGGCATCCCTGTCTCGTCTCTCTCGTTACCCGGAAGGAGTCAGACAACAGTGTTGACCTATACCCGTGCTGTATGCGCTGTGTTCAACGCCTCAACCTATTGCAGAAAGTGAAGGCCAAGTCCCATTTTTCCCAAAACCACCTTCATAAATGTCCATTTCACCCTATCAAACACCTTTTATGAATCTATCGAAAGAAGGCATGCACTGCCATTGTCGGCTTGGGCCTTATACATCATGTTGATCGTCTTATGTTAATTATCAGAGCCTTGCCTACCCCGGATGAAGTCTACCTGATTTCCCCCCCCCCCATGGACTAGGGATGGGAGCAGTCCCTCCTGTCTGCTTCCCCAGATCTTGGCTAAGATCCTAATTTCATTGTTCAATAAAGAGATCGGGCAATAGGAAGAGCCGCCCGCTGGGCCCCCTTTCTTCTTTATGGATAGTCATAATGATCGCTTCCATCACTGTAGTGGGCAGGGGGTCCCCCAGGAGCACCGCATTGAAGACTATCACCATGTATGGAGCCAACGTGGACCTGTACATTTTTTTTACATTTCACTGAAAACCCATAGCTCTCCGGTGCATTACCCGTTTTCATTCCACTAATAACCCATATGACCTCCTCCTGGATAATAGGCAAGCCTAGGTGTTTGGCACCCTCCCACGTAACACCCCGTTAGGGTGAGACAATCAAGGTAAGCTGCGATCTGGGAGTCCATCCCCACATATTTGGAAGTATACAGCCCTTCATAAAACTTGGAAAACTCCCTCCCTATACCTACCGAATCTTATACCGGCGCACAAGCAAGTTCACGTTAAGTTCCGCTTTGCCGCTGGAACTCTGTGTCGGAACCCTTCACTGCTCGTTTTATTGGATTGCCGCTTCTGCTGGACTTGTGCGATTACTGTCTCATCCCTCAGTGTTGCTTGACGCTGCCTGTGATTGACAGCCTGTTTTGGACCCGCCCAACAACCTCTCAGGAACTTCCTCTTGTAACATGTACATAAACTGCTCGCACGCGCAGAGCGCGTGCGCACGAGCAAGTTCACGTTAAGTTCCGCTTTGCCGCTGGAACTCTGTGTTGGAACCATTCGCTGCTTGTTCTATTGGATTGCCGCTTCTGCTGGACTTGTGCGATTCCCGTCTCATCCCTCAGGTGACTTAAGCGACAATAACAACTCCAGCTTAATGACTTTGTTCGCTGGCGTCCTTTTGCCTGAAAGACTCTGCCTGATTGACTGATTGTTCCATCTGTTTGTTTCTAGTGTTGCCTGACGCTGCCTGTGATTGACAGCCTGTTTTGGACCCGCCCAACAACCTCTCAGGAACTTCCTCTTGTAACATGTACATAAACTGCTCGCACGCGCACAGCGCGTGCGCACGAGCAAGTTCACGTTAAGTTCCGCTTTGCCGCTGGAACTCTGTGTTGGAACCCTTCGCTGCTTGTTCTATTGGATTGCCGCTTCTGCTGGACTTGTGCGATTCCCGTCTCATCCCTCAGGTGACTTAAGCGACAATAACAACTCCAGCTTAATGACTTTGTTCGCTGGCGTCCTTTTGCCTGAATGACTCTGCCTGATTGACTGATTGTTCCATCTGTTTGTTTCTAGTGTTGCCTGACGCTGCCTGTGATTAACAGGCAGTTTTTGACCCGCCCAACAACCTCTCAGGAACTTCCTCTTGTAATGTGTACATAAACTGCTCGCGCGCACACGAGCAAGTTCACGTTAAGATCCGCTTTGCCGCTTCGCTGCAGTGCGGCGGCTGGGGCTTGCCCTCTGATTTATCTCGCGTTCAATTCTTAAACAGTGTGGTTGATTCTTTGAGGGGGTGAGTACCTAAAGAGTAGGAATAAAGTGCAACTGTTTGTATGGCGTTTGTAATTTATATACTGAAATCTAATATGCCTGAAAACATTGCTCCACCTGAGCACCCTCGCACCATTCCCCAAATGTTTAACTCCCAAATTCCTCCGTTTATACTTACTCCAAGGAGTTCCCCTTTGCCATCAGTAACAAACAAGACCTCTTTAACCACTCTGCCTAAACTTCAGTTGAGTTCAGAGGTGCGGCTTCCCAATCATGCCATTCCCTTGCCTATACAACACATGGTTGGATTGGGCTCAACTGGCTTGAAATGGGGAGAAAGTAACTGTTCTGGGGCGGATGCGCAACCGATTCAAACTATCTCAGACACAACTATTTTGGACTCTCTAAAGATGCAGAAGAGAAAGCGGAAATACCATCATAATACCTCACTGAACATCTCTCCCATTGCCCCCATCTCATCTTTGAGTGTGTGCGAAAATAGTCCTGGCATCTCCATATATGCCAGCCAGTGTGAATCTCCCATCTCTATGCGTCCTAGTGGTCGATCGTCGGCGAGTGAGGTTTTAAATTCTGATTCTTCCTCGGTGACGACAATCTCTTCTGTGGCTTCCTTTGCATTTCCTACTCCAAGAGCCGTGAGATCCTCAAAATCAAATGCCCTTGCTCCAACAACTAATATGACTGAATTAGCACTCTCTGCTATTAATACTTCTGTTATGGGTGTCCATAAATTATTTGAACAAATGGATGAAAAATTTAAGAAACAGGCAGCTCAATTGGAGATGGTCCTCTTATGGACCCAAACACACAATCATTTGCCTGTCATGCCTGATCTCTCACCTCCTAGTTCTCCAAAGGAAGTCGATCAATTTGTGATTGTCTGTGGAAACTTGAACTAACAGCCTATGTCCAAATCGCCCACTGGCTCTCACCACTCCCAGCTTCCCTACTTTAGTAAAATAATTTGCTCTGTTAATGAATTGGATGAGCCAAATGCGCAGGAAAGTGAGTCTCAAGATTCTCCAATAGTTGTGGTACCTGAGGTTTTGGTATTAGGTGAGTCAGCCCCAGAAACCCAACATACTTTGGGTACTAGGGGCAAAAGACCATCTTGTCCAAAGGCTCAGATTCACCGTTCTATGCTGAAAAAAATCAAAAAATCTTCCGGCTCCTAGAGGAGTAAAAAGCACTCTCAATGCTTTCTTTAAAGCTATAGGAGGCTCTGTTCCACTGGCACATACTTCGAAGATACAACCAATGGTGTCTCCTACAGCTTCGGTGACCTTGAAGAATTCGGCACAGGAACCTGTGCAGTCTGGACCTCCCATGACTGTGCCTGAAGCAGTTCAAGTGACCACTAAAAACCAAAACATTCTTGAATATCAATCTCGTAGAAACGATTACCCACTTGGAGCTTGTGCATCAAACCTGTGTACCTCCTGCTGCTGATGGTCAAAAAGCTAGCTCTAAACCCACTTAACCATTACCATCTTCGGTTACTAAGGCACAAGGCACTACAGCCACTGATCTTTTCAAGCAGGCTGTTGATGCATATTTGATGGAACGACTCCCATGCTCGAAAGAGCTACAACGACCTTTGACCCACCCACATCATCCTTTAACACCTAACATTTCTGAATCCATGTGTACACCTTTTGAGTCTAATCGTGTCTCCCACGATATTCCCTTGAATGATAGATGGCTTCAGCAGCCTCACCACTTAAATATAAAACAAAACAAGTCTAATGCTATGATGCCGGAGCGGTCAAATCCGTCATCAACCTTAACGGATAAGGCCGCTCCATTTTCGTTTATTTTGAAATGTAGAGAAGGGCAATACCCCACACATATGATCTGAATAGACGTTGCGTCTTGAATATCTTTAGAGATGTAGTCGAACTTCAAGATGTTACATCAAGAGATATGGAACAAATTGAATTAATCTGACACATCTTTATCTGTTGTCAGATTATGGATTCCGTCTGGGGTGGTAGCCAATATAGTTTGGCAAGCTAAAATGTCCCCATTTGAGATGGGCTTTTTGCTTGCCCAGGAGCCAAAATTGCACCAAAACTCAAACAAATGTTTGATACCTAGATCAAATATCTACCTGAGCCAGTCGGAGTACAATGCAAAGGGCATGGACTCTCAAAATTTACAAAGACAGTAACCATTAAACAGTCCAACCCAACAAGTGTTGAGAATTGCTAGCTGGAACACAAGAGGGCATGCGCATCTCCAATCATCTATTCAATCCCTAGCTTTTGAGTTTGATATTTTGGTTTTTCAGGAAACCTGGTTTACAGTACCCCCAATTTGGGATGGACATGATATTGTTCTCCTGCCAGCTCGGATAACTACAGGGCGCCCCTCTTCAGGTCTCCTTGTAGCAATAAATCGTACAAGATGATTATCCATCGTACCCTGGGCTGAAGAAAACATTCACTTACAACTGGTTAAGGTAACATTTGCTGCTCAATCTTTGGCTATCAATGTTTACAGAAATCTGATGGCCTGGGCCGATGACGCCTTTTATGGCGGTGTGAGTAGACTCCTGGAGCTGATTACTACCTCGGCCTCCACTTCCTATACGATCACCATGGGCAATCTCAATTTAGATTGCTTTAATCCAAAACGCCTATCAAATGCTGTGTTAACCTGGCAAAGTTTTATGAGGGAGAGACATTTTCAGATGGTAAATGGGTCAATCAGTGGTGATTTGCCTCCGCAAACCACGTGGTTTCGCAATAATTCCTCTAGCACGATAGATTACATATATGTTGACAAAAGTTTGTTTAAAAAAGTGCAGAAGTTAGAAATTAATGAGCAATCATGTAGTGACCATAAATTGCTTGCTATCTATATTGAATGGAATGATTTGAAACTCAGAGAACATACAGAGAATGTAGGGCTGGGTCTCAATGCTAGAACCAGAATAAAATGGACCAATACAAGGGTTTGTGAATTTGAGCATTTATTGCATCGGAATATGCCCAGAGTTGGGCTACAATATACCGAGATTCTAATGGCATTCGTCAACACCATCACTGTATCCATTAAGGACGAAGTTAAACATAAACATCATTTTGATAATGCCATTTTGGCTAAACGAAGAGAATTCGGACAGTTAAAAAGAACGATCTCTTCACACTCATTGACCCGATGGCAAGAACTAACATTGGCTAAAACTAGATATAAAAACTGGTTATCAAGCCATAAATCATTGATGTTTCAACGGGATAGTGAACATATGGCAGCCGCTATGAGTAATAAGAATTCAGCCGAGATGTGGCATCTGCTTGATAATCAGTCGAACAACAGACAAGCCGATGCCCAACTCAATGCGGTAATTGAAGCTCAATGGATTGCCTATTTTTCTGCACTATATGCAGATAGTAAATTCACTGAAATAAATTATGTGCAATCAACCGAGAGCAGTTGGAATCTTGATTTTACTCTGGAAGAAATTGAGGATGCCATCAAAAAGGCTAGCTCGTCTAGAGCTGCCGGACCAGATGGCATTTCCAATTACATACTCCAAAGTAATCTCGTGGAACGGGCTTGTATTCTACTTCGCATTTTCAAGTTAGTGGTGGCCTCTAAATCCATTCCGTCCTCTTGGCAATCGTCTGTAATCATCCCGATTTTTAAGAAAGGGGACAGAGCGGAAGCTGGGAGCTATAGATCAATTGCTCTGTTGGATTCCCCAGGGAATTTTTTTTCTAAATTTGTGCTGTATGCCTTCAACAAGTGGACCTTAAGTAATAACTATCGAGATCCCTGTCAGACAGGATTCATTCCGGGAATGGGCACTCAAATTAATCTAATAACTTTAAATGCAATAAAATCTTATTGCCAAGTTAGTAAACAAACACTATTTCTTGCATTCATAGATTTAAAATCCGCGTTTTATTTCGTTTCCCTGAGTCCTCTTGTTTGACAAATTGAAGAGAGATCATTGCCCAACTAATTTATTTGAAATTATTTATGCGCTACATTCAGGTACTTCGATAAGAGTCCGCTTATCTTTGGATGGGACCTTGTCAGTTCCCATCGTAACCGCTCGTGGATTGAAAGAAGGGTGCCTGTTGGCATCCTCTATTTTTAACTACTATATTCACGATGTGGCCCATATTTTCAATAAGGTGGTTTCTGATGCTCCCAAGATCAATAATCTACAAATACATACATTGATGTATGCTGATGATATGGTCTTCATTTCAAAAACTCAGAGTGGGTTACAGAATCTTCTTACAGTGCTTAACTCTTATTTAGTCAACAATGAATTGATAATAAACACAAACAAAACTCAAATAATTATGTATTCGCCTAAGAAAAAGGGTGGTAATAAACATGCATGGCATATAAGTCAGACAAAATTAGAATTAGTATCTCAATACACCTATCTAGGCATGATTTTTTAAGGCTTAATGCAAAAAACAGGCCATCTTGAGCAAGTAGAGAGGAGATTAGACAACTGCAATATCACAATCCAGGATACTTATGTACAGATACAGGACATTTTCCGTTAAACCAGCCTGGTTCTACTGGACCCAAAAGGCTATCCCATGTATTTTGTACGCCTTAGAAACTCTTGCCACAACAACTAAATTTACTTTTGATAAATGGGAAGCCCGATATTGGAAAAATAATTCTTTCTTTACCATCCTCCATTCTGGGAGCCTGGATTCGATATGAGCTGGGCCTGATCTCCCTCCAAGCCCTATACCAGTGGCGTCTATGCTCACTGTTCAGGAAATGTTTAATATCAAGTGTAAATAATGTAATTCTACAAGATCTAACTGTGCATATGTTTACAAATGAACAGAAGTTTCTACGCCTTTGGACCAATAGAGTATACTCTGTTCTTGCTGATGCAGATGTTACAATTGAGATGCTAACTAATAACCCTGATAAGGCAACAATTCAAATCTACAGAACTGACTGGATTAAGACATGTGAGTCATGTCGACTATATGCTGATGGGGACTAGGAGCGCTTTCCACTAAAGAAAATGAAATGTTTACCAGCATATCATCAGATCGCCCTCACCAAAATATCACGCTCAAATTCTACAATTGCGGTTCAATATATTTCCAACTCGAGCCCTACTCCTTAAACGGAAATTAACAATAAGACAGGATAGCAATTGCCGATTTTGTAACTCAGAAACCATTCTTGAAACTCTCAAACACCTACTAACTCAATGTCCTGCCTTAATTGAAATGAGGAAAACTAATTTCTCAAGACACTGCCAACATTTGGCTAAACAGGAAGTGGATCAGTGTTGGTCAATTATACTGAATATCCCCTACTTGTCAATTCAAGTGGCTGCTGTGAACTTTCTAGATAGCCTAAATTTAAAGATTGACAATGAAATTTAAATGGCAAATAGGGAAAACATAAAGGAGGTACTTCCCGGAATTGCGTGAACTAAATAATGCTCTTTTATGAAATAAGTGTACATAAGACATTGGTAAATATTGTAAAGCAAAGTCAAATGTGATTGTTTGGATTGTTTACTTTTTTTTTTAATCTGTTTATAATTGTTCTTCTGTATGTGTTCTTTCTTATGTTGTGATAAAAATTTGAAAGGTTGATTTAATTCAAGCGATTCAATGGCTGGTGAGTGGCACAGCGAGTAGAGCGCTCGCTTTGACATCCGCGCAGAGCCTGCTAACGCAGGTTCGAATCCCGGCAGGGCCAAACTCAGCCTTTCATCCTTCCGAGGTCGATAAATGAGCACCACACACCGTGGGTAATAATAAGCAGCGCTCAGATACCTGAGGGTTCGTAGCGCTATATAAATGCCAAATTATTATTATTATTATTAATAAAAAAATGCAAAAAAAATACCGCCGCATTCCCTACCCCTTGATGACAGCAATAGGTTTTCTCTTCCTTTCTTCCCTTAAGATGCCATGCCAAGATCTTGTCTGCTTGCCCCCAGTCCCCACTCATGGTATTTCTGTTTTAAAAACAATTTCTTCTCCGTATCCTGGATGAGGATGATATTTAGCTTTCTTTTGTAAAGCTGCAACTTAGTAGCCTTAGCCGGCGAAAGAAAATTTCCCTTAGGACCATCTGGTTGCATCTCTCGAGGACCATCTGGTGGCATCTCTTGTATTTTCCCCGTTAACAAGTCTTCTTGTTCCCTCCTTTCTTTCTTTTTCTGAGAGTCCATTCTAATTAGAGCCCCCCACATTGTGGCCTTAAACCCCTCCCAGAGAGACTGTACTCCCACCTCTCTTAGCATGTAAAGTAATCTGTAATTTTGGTGAGGAGAGACTGAGGAAGTACCTGTTCCTTAAGTAAAAGGTCATTGCACCGCCACCCTTCCCCAGACCACAGACTAGGCTTACCAAATCATGGTCCAACCACACAGGATTGGGAACACACTAGAATCTTTAACCTGGGCTTTTAACTCAGTATCCACCAAAATTATGTTTATCTGCGAGTAGGAGTTATGCACAGAGGAAAAATATGTGAAGATTCTATCCTCTTCTCACAATTCACCAAGGAATCCACCAGCCTCAGGTCATGGTGCACTCTTCTGAATAGTCTAGCGTCAGCACCGCTGGGGCATACGATCACCCCCTCCCCCCCAATCCTTTTACGATCCCTTACCGGGTCAAAGAGCATATTTTTTTTTATTTTTTTTTTTATTATATGTTAACCTGTTTAAGGTTTTTTACAAATCTGTGCTGTAGTGAACTGTGTTCGTACTACTTCTAAGAAGTTAGACCAGGACTTAAGACACCACTCTCGAATTTCCTTGAAGATCACTTGCTGGTGTTGATGGTGGTGGTGTTGCAGGCGATGAAGTACTGTCACTGGCTTTTGCCAGGGCTACTTCAAGGAATTTAGCTGCCGCTCTGGACCATCTGGTGGAATCGCCTGCAATTAACCGAAACCATATTGTCTCTTCGTCGAGTGTGAGCGGGCACGTGATGAGTGGTGTCAAGTAGGCCCTTCTTTCGTGTGCCAGTCCAGGACATGAGGTGAGTAGATGACGGACAGATTCTATTTGGTCAACCAGTCCACAGACCCGGCAGTGAGGAGAATTTGCCAGTGCCCTTTTAGCCAAAACTTCTCTCGTATGCAGAAGATTCAGACGGGCTCGTAAAAGAATTTTTCTCAGCCTTTTTTCAGGGAATTTTTCGCAATATTTCAGCGGAATCTTTGGGCGGTTGTAAGTAGGTGGCAGATCTTTTAGGGATGTATACGTTAGGATTTTCTCGTTGGTACACATCCAATCTTGTTCTAAAAGCTTTTGCTTCACACGCCCAGGATTTGAGATGAGGAGGTCGTCCGTGCAGTGGACTTCTTCTAATTTTTGTCCAATTTTCTTCGCCCAGTTGGTGAATGGTGTGCACTTCCCGTTTTCCAGTTCGTTTTCTAATATCCGAAAAATCGGCAGAGAGTCAGGAGTTCGTATTTTCCTGTAAAGTAGAATCGCGCTTTGCATGACGACTGAGGCTAGTGAAGGAAGGCCAAGGTCGCGCCGAATGGCTGGCATGGGGGCTGCGGTAGGAAGTCCCAAGACCGATTTCCATAGAAATCCTTCCAGTCTCAGCCAAAATTCAGCAGGTAGAGTTAAGTTGGCTGCCATTCCGTATGTTATGGCCGGTACTACTTTTGTTTTATAAAATTGCAGTACCGGGGTCCAAGAGAACTTGCCGAATTTACTGTCGACGGCTCGAGATTGGGCTGTCAGGTTCTTGATTTTTGCCCATAACGAGGCTTGAAGTGAAGAATCGTTTAAAGTGTTGTCAAGTTGAATGCCCAGGTACTTAAACTCATCTACTACTTCGATTTTTTCTGCATCGAGAAACCATACCGGACACTTCTTTCTCTTTTTTTTGCTTTTTGAAAAGGATAGGATTTTAGTTTTGCTTTTGTTTATTTGCAGGTTATTTTCTTCCATGTATTGGGCCAGATTTGTTAGCTGTCTCTGAAGGCCTACTGCCGTCTGGTCAATCAGAATTAAGTCGTCGGCGTACCACAGTCTTGGGACTTTAGAGGAGCCCACTCTCGGTGGGAAAGATCTTACTGATTTCATTGTGTCTTGGAAGTCTCCGATAAACGAGATGAACAGAGCTGGGGCTAATGGGCAGCCCTGTTTTACTCCCCGTTTTGTAAAGATTTGATCTGAGAGTGTGCCTTGTTGGTTTAGGCGGACTCTGAGTGAGGTGGTTTCGTGGAGTGCCATTGCTGGTGCGAGAATCGAGTCTGGACATTTCCAGTTGGCTAACTTGGTCCACAGTCTTTCTCGATCTACCAGGTCAAAGGCCTGGGACAAGTCCACCATTGCCATATGGACCTTTCCCGTACCCCTCTTTGCATTAGCTTTCAGTATGTTGAGAAACAGTAGGTTGATTGACGTTCCTGCTCCCTTCTGGAATCCTGTTTGAAGCATGTCGGCTGCCGGGGAGGCACTGGCCCAGACTTTAAAGTGGCGGAGGAGTAGTGCTGCGAAAATCTTCCCTATAACATCCAATAAGACAATGGGCCTGTAATTGGCTGGGATGTCTCCGTTTCCTTTCTTATAGATAGGTACCAATACAGCCTCTGTCCAGGTTTTGGGAATTTCTTTTGTTTTCTGAATTTGAGTAAATATTTCGCCAATTGCTTGCGCCCATAGTAGTGGGTGTGCCTTAAGGTCAATGTTAGTCAAGCCGTCTGGCCCAGGAGCCCTTGAAGATTTAAGATTGTTGATTGCTTCTGTGATGTCCTCGACCGATGAGAGGGTGATCCATGGGGAGTCTGAGAGGACGGGGAGATGTAATGACGTGGAGGTGGGGCAGCGGTATAACTCCGTGAAGTGCTGAATCCACTTTGCCTCTGGGACACAGTTTGCCAGCGCGTTTGCCTTCTGCCCATTAGTTAATTTTAGTAGTGACCAAAAGTCTCGAGTGTTCCTTGTGGCACAAGTGTAGAGCATTTCTTCAGCGTCGTTTTGGTACATGAGCAACCGGTGCTGTTTTAGCCATGATTTGTAGGACTTTTGTTCTGCATGGTAATTCAGCCATGTTTCCAGCGAGTCAGCTCGTATGGCCGTTTTTTTCAGTTTGTTAAGCTTTTTTCTTTTTATTGCCACTTCAGTATCGAAGGAATGCGTATGGGTCGGTTTCCCTGTTTTTGTTCCCGCAAATTTCGTCTTGTGTGCGGCCAACAGCGACACGTATTCTGGTCGTCTGTCGCTTTTGCTCTTTGTTATTTGGACTGTTTTCCTCGCAATATTAGAAAAGAAGTTTTTTACATTTTCGGCGGTTAAGCGAAGCCTGTTTTGTTGTACATTAGTTTCCACTGCTGCAGAATAAAAGGGTCTTGATGGGGCTGTTCCGTTCCATGACATTTTTAAAAGGTTGTGGTCGCTTTCCTGTGTTTTTACCACCGTGAAGTCGGTGAAATAAGCTATCAGCCCTTCCGTGATGAATATGTAATCCAGCGTGGCGGAAGAGCTCAGTCTTTCCCACGTAGGGATTTGTGATTCTCGATCTTGAAGTGATGATACATTATGGAAGTTCCTTGATTTCATTAGGAGGGACCAGGCTCGACCTCTTTCGTCCATCGTTGAATTCGGGCTTTGTTTGTTTTCCGCTCTCCCCTCACATTTAGAGTTCAGATCGCCGCAAATGATGATGTTGGGTACTTTCCCCTCCACCGTTAGGTCGTCAATTTGGTTGGTGACCATGGTGCAAAATTCTGTGGTGCTGGTTTTCGCCGGGTTCCAGTAGAGGTTTATTATGCCTAAGTCCGAGTTTGTCCAAGCGTCTCTGGTTAAGTCTTGATGGCACCATGTGGCCAACGTCGTCAGCATTCCGTAACCCTCTGCTGTTTTCCCTTTTGGAGTAATCCCTGAGCCAATCCGGATAGCTGTTAGTATGCCTCCGGAGGGGCGTCCTAGGATGGATTTGCAGGCGGGTGAGGCTTCTGTTACATATCCGTCCATGGCAGGTTTGTGAACCAACCATGTTTCTTGAAGACAGATCAGTTCAAACATACCTAAATTTGTGTCACTAGGCGTTGTAAGATGTTGATGATCTCTCGTATTCCACGAGGCCATGTTTAGGGAGCATTTTTGTAGAGGGTTTGAAGGACCGGTGTATTGTTTCTCCGTCGGATGTGGTCCTTGGTTTTGTTGCTATTTCTTGTGAGTTTGCGCAAAGGTTTCTGAAATCCATTTCCATGGGTTGCGTACTCGTGGTCTGCTCTCCTTTGTGAGTTCCGTTCTAGATTGTCTTGTTTCTCTTTTCTCGTGGTGACTTTGTGTTTTTGAAGCTTCGTAGTTGTTAGTTCGGGTAGTAGTTTGAAGGGTAGTTTGGTTTCTCCGCCCCCACCTTTCGTCGCCATGTACCGCGTTTTGTTTTCTTGGAAGCCTCTGTGCGTAATTTTCTCTGTGTCGCTCCCTGTCTCGAGTTGGATCTTCAGTTTTTTCTTTTGTCGCTTTGATGTTTTCCTTCGAATGTTTCTGAAGGCAGTAGATTTTTAGGCCCATTTTTTTGGAGGCCCTTGTGCACGTCGGGAGTTAACTCCAATGCAGTTTTTCTTCTTAAATGGAGGTAGGCTTTTGCTTTATGTTCCCGGTGGTAGGGTTCGACCAATGTGAAGTCTTCCGTTCTTAGGTGGCAGAGTGCTCCTATTTTCCCTAGTATGTTTAAGACTGTTCTGCGGTTTAGGACCAGGTAAGATTCTTTAGATGATGTTTGTTCTAGCTTCAAGATTTTTCCCCCTTCATTGATCTTATCTTTGTCTGAAGCTGTGTCCTTTTTTTCTCTTTGTTCCTTCGATGACTGAACTCTGGCAGGATAGTTCGGTTTGTAGTGTTTCTGATCTCGGTCTCTATGAGGCTCGAGTCCAACGAGTTCATGAGTCTCCTTTAAGTTTTCCAGAGCTTCTAAGGCAGTGGATGGAGAGTTTGAACGAGATCGTTTTCTGGGCGGCTCCCTTGATACCTTGGAGTGATTTTTTTTCTTTTGTTCTTGAATAGGTTCGTCATTAGATAAAGGGTTTGTTTGCGTATGTTTTGGAGCGTCGTCGCAGTTAGACTGTAGTGGAGAATCTGTTTCCCGTTGGTCGGGGTACAGCGATATGTTTGACAAGTCTGAGGATGAAGTTGAGTCTACGCTTATTCTGGTTTTGTCTATTGCGGTCGACTGCTTCAAGTTTGTGAGTGTGGGGTTTGTACTCACTTCCCCTTGGATAGCTCCCGTCTCTGTTTCTCCAGTACAATTTCGATTTTGAAGGGTTTTTTGAGGGGATTCCGTTGGGCGCAGCCACACAAAGGGTTTGGTACCGTTCTTGATCCTTTCTTTGACTTTGCCCCTAGCTGTGGATTTTGAGGGGGACAGTGCTCGTGTAGTCTCATCAGTTTTATGTTTTGAAGGAATTTTTGTGAAGATTGGGGCAACTTCTTTGTTCTTCTCGGTCTGTGTGGACTGTGTGGTTTTGGTTGGTGGTTCCACATTTTCATACCTAGTGCCCTCTTTCTTTAGTAGTTCTGACATCACGATGTCTATTTTTTCTCCCATTTTGAATGTGTGGAGTTTGACGTTCTTTCCATTGCTGTAAGGTAGCCTTCCACATAGATTAGCTTATCCTTTAGTTCGCTGATCATTGCTGTATTGTCTTTCAAGGCCTCGTGTATTGATTCGTACAGCTTTGTGAAAGGGTTTAGCACTATTGAGAAAGCGGACATCACTGACAGAAGATCTTTTTTCTTTGTCGCAGGAGAGTCGTTTTCTGAAATGTTTGATGTGTTTCCAGGGCGTCTGCTTTTCTGCGGGGTGTTTAAGTCTTTGGCGGCATGGAGTGGCGCTAATCTTTCTGAGGATCTTCGTTCTACCGTTGACACGTTCATTTGGGGAGGCTTAGGAGGGTTTGCCGATGATTGGGTCAGGTTCTCCAAAGTGTGCGACTTGTTCCACACATCATTTTCTCGTCGTTGGCTGGGGCAGGAGTTGTGGGTCTGCTTTGGTCCCTCTAAGGTGGGCACGGGAGTTTGCAAGTTTGCGTGTGGCAGCTTTGGGAGACTGAGAGAGACTTCGGGGAGCTTGTTTATTTCGTCTGCCTTCTTTTTGTTCGAGTCTTTTCCTCTTTCTTCTTGCTGAGACAGTTCAGGCGGCGCTGGTCTCCTTTGATTCAGGTCTCCCGGTTGCATGGGCTCATGATCGATGACGGCATGTGCCGTCTGAGTCCGTCCTTGAAGTCAGTGTCAGTTTTTCTGGTTTTGCTCAGTGGAGATTTATCTTGGATAGCCTCTAGAATTTCGGCGTCTGACAGCTCAGACTCTTGGCTAATCTTTCGTTTGTGTTGCTTTAGGAAGTAGTCCTTTAAGCTGCTTAGGTTTGTCAGGGTCGGGTTACCTTTGTACCCTCCTAATGGTTTAGAGGTGACTTTTTTTTTCAGGGTCTTTGATATCGTTTTTTTTCCCCTTATTACATTCAGATTAAAGTTATCCTTTTTGCATGGAGTCTTTCCTCTCTGGGGTGAGTTTGTTGAGACTGTGCCGTGTTGGTCGTTGTCGCTCAGCTGTGATTCAGCCAGCACCAAAGGCGTGCCTTCTGGTGATTTTGATGGTTGAGGACTCAGATGTCGGTCTGGGTCCTGGGCTGGGGATTCGTTCCCTTCTAGGGACCCTCTGGACCCCACGGACTGAGTAACTACTGGTTGAATTTGGGCCTGCTCCGGGACCGTGGTGCTGGGTGTTTCTGATGGTGAGTACTCCTCCAGCCCTTTGTTCGTAAATACGTCGTCTTCAGATTCTGTGTCCCATGAGGAGGTAGGAGTGCCTCGTCTCGTGGTTAGCTGGGTCTTTCTGAAATGAAATCTCTTTTCAGAATTCATCTGATAGGCTCGGCTCTGATGGACCTGAGCCTGGACCTGTATGGCTGTATCGCATGAGTGTTCTTGTGCCGGGGTCGCGTCAGCGCGCGCCGCGCTGCTGACCGGCATGCTAGCCCGATCTAAGTTTTCTCCAAGATTCTGGGGTGCTGATTGAGTGTGACTTGGCGAGGTATGCGAGGCCTCCAGGTCACTTTTTCCGTCAGTGGGATGAATAGGTTGCAGATGGCTCGTGTTTGGCCTGGCGTGCTCTGCGGTACCCTGCCGAGCCCACCCTCCTGTGGTCACCGGGAGGGGGTCGCACGTCGAGGCGGTAGTCTGACTGGGCGGCTGGAGTCGCTCCGTTCTTGCTGTGTGGCTGGAGTGACTGTGCGAATTTCCAGTTGTAATGGCGAGACTTTCCCGACCCCCTGCTAGTGTGGCGGGCTTCAAGTTTCCGTGATCCGAGTCAAATTCACGTTTTTTTGGAGTAGTAGGTATTATTGATGGACAAGCCTCGCCCTTCCAGTGCCTGTCGGTTGTTTTAGTACGTGCTGGGCGATCATACAGGTTCTCTTGGTCTGTTTTGCTGCTGCTGCGCAGCCGGCGGCTAATGTCGCCCTCCGTGGGTGATAGAGGAGGCATGTGTGTGATGAGTGTGATAAGAGGGTGGCTGCGGGGTTTCTGTGATGGAATTGGGACGACACGTGCTCTTCGGCTATCTGGTGCTGCCACAGTGCGCCAAACAGTCGCTCAACAGTCCCTAGGCTTTACTCCTCTCAGGCTTAACGCCGCGAGGGTGAGTGTCTCCGTCTTTTGAGTCAGCTGGGGTCACGTGATGCCTCACGTGTGTGACTCAAGCCACGCCTCCTCCAGGAAGCAGGCACAGAACAGAGGACCAGAAAGAGCCCCTTCACGGCTCTGGAGCGTTCGTTTCCACAAGAAAAAAAAAAATGCTGCTGAGGTAGGTGCTGCAGCGTTCGCCCCTCGGGCGAGTGTCTCCGTCTTTTGAGTCAGCTGGGGTCACGTGATGCCTCACGTGTGTGACTCAAGCCACGCCTCCTCCAGGAAGCAGGCACAGAACAGAGGACCAGAAAGAGCCCCTTCACGGCTCTGGAGCGTTCGTTTCCACAAGAAAAAAAATGCTGCTGAGGTAGGTGCTGCAGCGTTCGAGCATATTGAAATCACTCCCAATGACTAGGCGTCATCCTACGAACAGGATCAGATCCCTTTTGACCCCCTCCCAAAAGTCAGCTTGACCCGAATTGGGGAAATAGATTGAGCATACTGTAAGCATCTCACCATTCACGGACCCTTTAATAAATAAAAAACGACCATCCGGGTTGCTTTGCACTCCGTCCACCACCCGGCCCAATCAAGGCGAGATTATCATTGCCACCCCTCCTTTCTTGCTGTCGCCCGAAGCCACGTACACCTCTACCGATTTCACCCTAAGGCATTGTTCCCTGCCCCGCTGCCAGCTCGTCTCCTGTAAAAGGAGGAGATCTAGCCTGCCTCTTTGAAACTCCTGCAAAATCAGATCTTTTGGAGAGTTTAGCCCTTTAACATTATGGGAGTTAATCACCAGCTCACTTCCTAAACCCAGGACTCTGTTCCCATTCCTCCCACCGCTGTGATGCCTCCCCGAGAACTCTCAACCGAAAAATACAAGTAAATAACCTGTAAGGACATTTGCACAACAGAAGTAGAAACTCTACGAACACTTGAACCGAAAGGAGGCCTTGAACACTCGTCCCCAAACCTACTCTCCTTACCCCACCCTCTCTCTCCTCCCCCAAGCATCTAAACCTGGCCAACCACCCACCACCGACCAGGATCAGATCACCAGAGGTCCCTGAAACAGGACCTTTATGCACCTGTAATATTCTGAGCCACCTCTTCATTCCGTTACAGAATTCTAATGTCAGCACCCACACTTCCGCATCCCACCCCATGATCCTCTGTCCTCCTCACGCCTCCCCATCTTAAATACCCATCCATAGTATGGGCCAGGCCCCTTCTGTTGCCAGGCCCCTGCCCTCATTTGTCGACAGAGGTGACTCCGCGCCGCAATCTCACAGTCCCTTGGGCACCCTAGGCGGTGTGTTACATTTTTTAAATGTGTGCGCCCCAGGGATTTTTTTGCCTATTCCTTGATCCTCCTTCCTTTGGCATAGTTCCCTCACCATCTCCTCCAACCCTGACCCTCCAAGCCCGAGGTTGTGAGACCTCAGTGAGTTCATCCGATACTCATTGAATGTCATCTTCCGTCATCAATCGATATTTCTGGCCATCATATTCAAAAGTGATCGAAAAGGGGAATTGCCAACGGTAACACACCCCTTTCTCTGTTAACTATTTAATAAGGACCACATAATCTCCTCCTTGTCAGAGTAAACGCAGACGGGACCTGAAAGATAGTGACACGTGTCTTCCCATAGCTTATTGGGCCTGCTTGCCTGGCCTTCTCAAGAACCTGTCTTTTCTTCATAGTAATGGAAGCAGGCCAACACTGTACGAGGACCCCTAGATCCTCCGCCTGCCGATATGCTCGGTCAATAGTGGGCTGGTCTATGGAATCGTTCCCAGACTATGCATACGCAATTCTTCCAGGATTGATCTCTTGATTTCTCCCTCTGTCTCCCCCTCCTTTTCCAGAAAACCATAGATCCTAAGGTTGTTACAGCGTTCCCTATTTTCGAAATCATCCATTTAAAGCGATATCTCAGCTTCCCTTTGTTCCAGTTCAGAGAGCCTCATATCTGTCTGAAGCTCCAAGGAGTCCAAAGAGATTTGATTTGCTTCCAAACATGGCATCTTATCGTCCATCGAGTCCATTTTCGGGGCCATCTTATCCAGCCTCTAATCTATGTCAGCTCGGATGCCTCTTTTCTCCAGGAGGGCCGCAATGTCTTGCTTTGCTGAAACTGGGCACTTAGCCATGTCGTCTCCGGGGGGATTAGACATTGTTCCCCCTTTGACATACAAGTGGGGGCAGAGTCAGGGAAGCGAAACTGCTGGAGGGATGTCTTCCAACTCATGGACCGAGTGATTAGCAAGGCTTCCGTCTCCGCGTCGCCCCTGTACTCTATGGGCCACGACAGGTGCTGCAGATGGTTCCAGTCAGTGATCTGTGAGCTCCAGAAGGACCCGTCAGGCTCAGGCAACCAGATAAAGCTCTGTAGATATTGCAGGGATGCTCCCCCTCCACCGTTCACCCAGGTTCCTTCCAGGCCTCCAGGCAGTGTCAGCCAAAGGTCAACGCAGGGCTCTCAAGGTCCCTTCCTCACTCTCCCACCGAACCAACTCAGTGCTCAAATTCCATATTCCCTCAGGATGCACCAAGTCCTTTGTTGTCTCCCCCGACCGCCTTATGTTTTACCTTACCTAGTGGGCCGTGCAGCAGGGACCCAATCACTTGTCAATGATCACAGACTCCTCTGGTGCTAGCAAGGGCATCACAGCCTCACCTCGTGGATAGCCTGCCACCTTCAGCAAGCTCAGGGTCCAGGCATCGCACCCCAACACTGTCGGGTGTGGGTTGCAGTTGCTGTTCCCTTGACCCTTCACAGTGGCTCCTTAACTTGATCTCTGCTCCGTTGCCTACTGCACGTTTCCTTACATGGCCGCCGGAGGTCTCCAGGCTGATTCAATTTTACACAGCCCTTGGTGCTCACCACTGAGCAGAGCTTTGCGTTGTGGGTGGGTAGTCCCCAGCTTCTCGTCCACCTGCAGCGGAGGAATGTGATTCATTCTCCGTCCGTGCCCCTGGGCACGGGGAGCTTCGACAGGGCCTCTCCTTGTTGTCCCCCATCGCCTGCTGTCGTTCAACCAAGTGGGGGTCCCAACAGACCAAGGGGAGTCCAGCCAAGGGGCTGGCCACGCCCACACCCTCAATGCCGGGGCCTTCAGCCCACGCTGTCACAGCCTTCTCCCGGAGTGCCTCTGCGGTAGCTTCCGACACCAACACGCGGGCAATCCTGGCACTCTGTTAGCATGGCCTGTGGTCCACCATTATTCTTAAAGTAAATCGACCGGGGGAGCTGAGGAACTGTCTCACACCACCGCTGCCATTAAAACACCTCTGGGGGTTTGGGGGAAGGTACTAGGAACCCTTTTCTGCCCTTGTTCCGGACAGAAGCAAAGAACAAGCTGCCATTCACCTCGCCCCCTGGTAGCCAACTCATGTAGGACTTTTTCAGCACGAAACCACATGTGTAAAAAAAGAAAATATAATTAAATGAAGACTGATGGGTGGGTTTATCCTTCCCATCAATTCAACTTCATAACTCAGAGGGGCCTATCCTTAGAGGGCTTTGGGGGAGAAGGAGATACATCTCCAATGAAAAGTCAGAACCAATAAACTTGCACCTCCTAATTTTTATATTTCAGAGGTAGGGCTTAGAGGGCAGAAAGGCCTCACGCTATGGGGAAGGGGAGACTTTACTAAACACCATCAGGGTGAATCCTGAGACAGCGGCCTGAAATTATCCTGGAAGACTGCCTGATACTACTTGGGTTGGAATTATTAAAGATTGCTGCAGGATTATTTTTACCTGGAAGACAGCAATTGGGAAAGCCTGAAAGCTAAATGGTTCCTATGACAAAGGAGAGCCAAATGGAGGGATGCATGCTGGTGGTCATCTTTGACTGAAGTACCAGACCAGATCCCTGTGCTTCCACAAGAGTGGGCCCTGAAACACTGCTGACTTTCCTGCATGCCAAAGCCAGAGAAATCCAATATAAGCAGTTTGTCCAACAGAGCTAAGTGTGTGGGGATTTGTTTGATGTATTACCTTCACCTTAGTTAATGGGTGGGGGGTATGGAAGTAGATTGTTCGTATATTTGATAACAAAATCATCCCATGGTATTTGGGAATTGAGTTAACATTCAAAATTAACACATTTAATTACCAGTGTACTTAAAAAACTATAGTCTAACCTAATTGGGTACACCTAGTTATCTGGTCAACCCCAGAGTTCCAAAAGGAAAGGGGTGTCCTTGCCCAAAAAACAAAATTCTTAACTGCCACCATCCATTAGAAATGGCCTTTAAGCAGAGGGGTGCTGAATGTAACTGAAGTTGGGGTTTTTGGTGCCAGGTAGAGAAGTGCTGGGTTAAATGAAACCAAGTGTAATTTCTAATTTAAAAATCCACACACTTTCCTGAGAGCGAGAAAGTGACCTTGGTATAAGAAAGAGTTTGTATTGTTTTGGGGTGAAGGAAGAAGGATTCTATCAATCCAAAGTATTATCAAAAGTCTGATGTTTTCAAAACTGCTAGCATTTTATTTATTGAAAACATTTTTTTATTGTTTTCATATACAAAGTGAATCAACAATCCCATAATCCCGTATAACTCCCCCCCACCCCCACCTCCCCGCCCAGAAGATAGGCCAGTTCTAGATTTGGATCGGGCTAATCTATGAGCCAAATATGTCTGATACTTTGATGTTATGCGTGCACCACTGTTCCATGTAGTCCGATTTCAGGTATTCCAATACTCCCCCTTGCCCACCAATTCCTTCGTGAATTAGTTCTTCTGGTCCTGTAGGTGGTGCGTGATCTTTTCCATGGTCATTTGTGACCAGAACTTCTGCAGCCATGTAAATAACATTGGTGGGTCTTGCTTTTTCCAGTTTTGGGCGATCGTCGCCCAGGCTGCGATGACCAGGCCCATGAAGCTTTTCCATTGTGCTTTATGAAGTCTCTTTGCAGGCTGGTCCCTGAATCCGCACATCCACACCCGGACCCCCCATTTGGTCAGCCTCTGGGAACATCTATGTCATTTCCGCTTGTACTTCCCTCCAAAAGCCCTTGACTCCTTGGCAGTCCCACCAAATATGCCTCCATGTGCCTGATTCCGGACACCCCCTGCATCATCGATCTGACGATACCGGATACATAGTTTTGAGCCTTTCTGGCATGTATTGATAATAATTTGAAGCCACATTTCTCTGGTTTGGACTGCCCGGGTGAGCTTTGGGATGCCCGCCCACAAATCCTCCCATTGCGGTTTCGTTATCTCTTCTCCCAGCGTGCCTTCCCATCTCTTTATATATGACCATTTGATTTCCTCTTCTTGTGTGTTGATAAAGTTGTATAGTGTTGACACGGGTTTTTTATCCCCTGGGTTGGTTATTATGTATTTTACGAATGGGGTTTGGTCCCTTGTGGCTGCCTCGCAGACCTCCGGGGTGGTAAACCAATGTCTGACCTGTTCATATTTATACCTGTCCACCTCTGGTAGACTCCACATTTGTCTGCATTCTGTAAAAGTTCTTAATTCATTGCTTCGGAACATTTCCCCAATTTTCCTGCACCCTGCAGCTTCCCATTTTTCGAAGGCCCCAGAGTCTAGTCCCGTTGGGAACTGTGGGTTTCGGCAAATAGGCGTGAAAGGGGCCAGTGACGTAGTCATGATACCCCTCCTTGTTTGTTCGTCCCAGTCATCTAAGGTGGATTTCATAATCTCGCTGATGTGGAGATTAGGGTGTCTATGCCGTTTGTGCTTCCACAGTAGGTCCTCCAAGGGGGTTCTGGCTACCGCCTTATCTTGTGTCACCCATATTGTTCGTTGGTCCTCCCCCCCCAGCCATTCCTTCATGACCCAGAGTTGCGCTGCTTGGTAATATTTCTTAAAGTGTGGGAGTGACATTCCCCCTGCCCCGATAGGTGGCATGAGGATGGCCCTAGCAACCCTAGGCGGTTTCCTATTCCATACGTAGGCTGAGATGGCCTTTGAGAGTGCTTTAAAGGAGGAGTTTGGGACTGTTATTGGGAGGGCGTGGAAGTAGTATAGCACCCTTGGGAGTATGCTCATTTTCACTGACTGGATCCTGCCCCACCATGAAAGCCGTAGCGGGCACCATCGATCTAGGTCTTTCTTCACCCGGGCCAGAAGCTGGGGGTAATTGCCATTATATATCCTCGTCCACCTTATGTGTCACCCCTAGGTACTTAATGCCCTCCATTGCTATTTTAAGACCTAGCAAGCCCACCTCTTTTTCCAGTGCTACCTTGTCCCCAGCTAGGAATAGGATCTCCGATTTTTTCCTATTTATTTTTAGGCCCGATATTTCCCCCAAATGCCTCCAGTTCTTTTAGGGTTAGTGGTAGGGATTTCCAGGGGTCTTCCAGGGCCTCTAACATATCATCTGCGTATGCTATGACTTTGTGTTGTCTGCCCACCATCTCAATCCCCTTTACTCCTTCAGATTCCCTGATTTTAATTAGGAGGGGGCTCCAGGAATATATCATATAAGAGAGGGGAGAGTGGGCCCTTGACAACTCCACCCTATCCGTGACCTCCCCATTTATAGCTATTCTTATAGAAGGGGATTTGTAGTTGGCTTTAACCATGTTTATAAACTGATTGCCGAATCCCATATGTTTCAGTGTTTTGAAGAGAATGGTCCACTCAACCCGGTGAAAAGCCTTCTCGGCGTCTAATGATAGCAATATTGCTGGTTTGTGGGTAATTCCTATTTTTTCTACCAGATGGACTATTTTTCTAAGATTATCATGTGTTTGCCTGCCGGGAATGAAGCCGGATTGATCTGCACTAATTATAGATGGAAGGAGTGGTGACAGTCTGGTAGCCAATACCCTAGTGTAGATCTTTGCGTCCAAGTTTATCAGTGCAATAGGGTGATATGATCCGGGGAGGGTGGGATCTTTACCTGGCTTGTGGAACACTAGGACTTTAGCCTCGTTCATGGAGGGAGTTACATTTCCACTGTCTTTGAATGTGTTCAATAGCCTTGTCAGTATGGGAGTGAGTGTCCGCGTATTTTTTGTAGAAGGGGGCCGTGAAGCCATCTGGGCCTGGTGCCTTGGAGTTCGGGAAGGCCTGCTATTGCCCTATGGACCTCCTCTTCTGTGATCTGTGTTTCCAACGCCTCTTTGTCTTCCTCAGAGATTGTCGGAATGGGGAGAGATTGTAGGAACCTGTCCTGTTTCTCTTCATCCGGGTGCTCTGTCTCCTATAGCTCTTTATAGAATACCTTGAAGGCTTTCCCTATGTCCTTGGTACGTGTTTGTGTCTCTCCGCGTGCGTCCTTGACGTTCAGAATAGTCATTGATTTCTGTTTTTCCTCGAGTTGTCTTGCTAGGAATCTGTCCGCCTTGTTGGCCTTGATATAGTATTTTTGCTTTAGATAAAGAAGGGATTTCTCTGCCTTTTTGTTGCGGAGCATGTCTAGTTGAGCTTGCACATGTTTTAAAGACTTCTTGAGACTTCTCGTGCGGTGTGCGACCCGTTCTCCTTGAATGTCCGTCAACTTCTTTTCCAGCATTCTTTCCCACTCGTGTTTCTGCTTGTCCTTGGTGGCTTTTAGCGCTATAAATTGGCCCCAGGTCACTGCCTTGAAGGCTTTCCATACGGTCCCTAGCGGTACCTCCCCAGTGTCATTTAGTTCAAAAAATTCTTTGATTTTGTCGCCTATTGCCTCTCCCATCACCTGGTCCGTAAGAAGATCTGTTGGCATCCTCCACCTTCATAGTCCACCCCCCCTTTCAGGGGTCTGTATGTCCAGCCATAGCGGTGCATGGTCCGAAATAGCTATGGCGCCCATTTCTATCCCTTGTATTTTCCCAATTAGTCCCACCGACACCCAGAAATAGTCTATTCTCGACATTGTGTTATGCACATGCGAGTAATATGTGAATCCGCTTGCCTGACCCTTCAGTTCCCTCCAGGCGTCACACAAAGCCAACTGGTCCATCTTTTGCTTAAGCTATGTAGATGGGGCTCCCTGACCGTGGGTGCCTCCCGCACTCCTATCCCATCTAGGTTGCCAGGCCATGTTCAGATCTCCTCCCATTATAACCTCTCCTTTCGCGAAGCCCTCTAGCTTCCCCAACGTGTCTCGGAGGAATCCGTCCTGCACCGAGTTTGGTGCATATATTGCCGCCAGAGAAAGCTGGAGTCCTCCTATTGAAGCATTCGCAAATGCATACCTCCCATCCCTGTCCACCTGTGTGTCTGAGGGTAGCCACCAATCCCTGTGTTCCCGCAATCATCACTCCTGCTCTTTTTTCCCCAGCGTTCGCTTACGCCCAGACCTTATACCCTCTGAGGTTTACCTTCATTCTATCCTTGGCTTTTATATGTGTTTCCTGGAGGAGCAATATGTCCGCCTTCTCCCTCCTTAGTAGAGCCTCCACTTTTTACCTCTTTACCAGCGAGTTCAACCACCTTATATTAAGTGAACATATCCTGAGTTTACCCATCTCTTCTAGTCAAAGGTAGCCACTTTACATCCCGCTTGTTGTGGACCTTTCTCTCTTCTGGGTTCACCCCCAAACCCCCCACCTTAACCACCCTCCCCGCCACTTTGGTCCCGAGGCGGGCCCAGGCACCTAGTGTGGCTTGGGCATTGCTCCCATCGCTCCTTGCCCTCAAACGACTCAGGATAAACTTTGTGGGGAGTCCTAAACCCCACATGTTCCTCAGACCTGGATACTTGTCCCTTCCTGGTCTCCCGCTGGGCCGCGGTGCATCTCGTATTCCGAGGTTCCTTTACCATTTTCTCTCCAGCTATTTCTGCACTGAGGTGAAATCCCTTTTTTGGGTGGGTGTCTCTTCTAGTCCCCTCCCGAATGCTCTGCATTCCCCTTCCCGCTTTGTTTCTTTCTTTTCCGCACTACCTCCCATCCTCTCGGCCTTCTATGCAGTTCTCCTTTGGGCCTGGCACCCTTTCCGGATGTCTCTTCCATCTGTAGGTCCATTATATGGAGTCCTTCCTCACATGTCACTCTTCTCTGTTTTCCTTCCCACTCGAACAGTAGCCCAAATGGGAACGTCCATTTCTATCTAATCTCTTTCTCCACCAGCACCCTCACCAGTGGGGCCATCTCTCTCCTTTTAAAGAGACACACAGAAGCCAGATCCTGGTATAGCTGTATTTCCACCCCGTTCATCCTGATTTGGTCTAAGTGTCGCGCGCTGCTTAGGATCTGCTCCTTCTGTGGGTATGATGATAGGGCCGCTATTACATCCCTTGGTCTTTCCCCCGGGGCGCCTGTTCTTTTCGGGCCCACCCTGTGGACTCGGTAGATCCCAATGCTATCCGCTTCCTGCGCCTCTATAATATCTCTGAACACTTCTTGAACCGCACTTTTGAGGTCTTTGTCTAGCACTGATTCTGGCATCCACTTGATGCAGATATTGGATCTACATGAGCGGTTTTCCAAGTCCTCGCACTGGATTTCTAGGTTGTGGGTTAACCGAACCAAGTGTTCCTGTGTTTCGCTGTTCTGTCTTGCACAATTCGCTCTATAGTACCTGTCCTTTCTTCCAGCTTGGCCACATCTATTTTTAGCTCTTGGACTATATGCTTCATTTCGTTCCTCATTGAGGTAAATTGGTCCTGCACCGTGGCCGGAGCTCTACGAACCAGGCATGCATGTCGTCCTTTCTTGGGGGAAGGATGCACTGGTTGGTGGGGGACCCCCATCGGCTGTAGATTGCTCCTGATGTCTGTCCTTTGCTGTTGCCGAGGCCTCTGTGGACCACATATGTAGCAAATTGGAGTCCTGTCTGGTGGGTAGTGGCGTAGATTGGCCCGCACCCCCTTTCCCCTTTGCCCTTGACATCGTCACTCTGCTGTACCTGTTCTGTGATGCCTCTGAGGGGGGTCTGTGATGGGGCTGCTGTGGTATCTCCACAAAATGTTCTCGGAGTATGTTGTGGTTCAGATTCGCCTCTCCCCAAGTATTTGTGTGGGAGGGCCCCCCTGGCAGCAGTCTATTGGGTCAGCGTTATTGTGGGGGAGATTGTATCTCTCTTGATCCCTCCATGGTTGCGCCCCCTGTAAAGACTGGTAGGGGGTGTCTGTACTCCTGTGCCTCTCCTCTACCATATAGAGAGGAAAAGACCCCAGCCAAGATTCTCTATAAGGTAGCAATGGACGAGCAATCAAGGCCTAGCTTCTCAGGAGGTGATGCGGGCTGGTTCTTAAGTACAGTGTAGTCCCCGAACCCCCACAAAAGAATGTCTACACACTGTATTACTGAAAACACAGTCTTTATATAATTAATATTCAAAGGTATGTACACGATCACAATAACGCACTTTGTACTCGGAAGTCAACAATGATAAATATATGCAATTCTAAAGTGGTACCACCAATGTTATCGAATCTCATTGAAGTGCATCAACTGTACGGTTAAAATGTCACACAGATCAATAACGAGGACACCAGCAATAGAGATAGGCAGGAACGTAAGATGGTTGAAACAATAGGCAGAATGCTGACCCCTACCGCTAGGCACAGTTCTGTGTGGAGATCCCCCCCACCTGGGCAATCTGTAAATAAAGATATAAAGATATATAGCACAAGCCCAGTCCATATATTGTTCAATAGTCGTATTTCCTCCTATTAAGGTTTTACCCCCCCCAATGTACCTGGTGGAGTTCTCCGAAGATGCGTCGACCGAGCCTTCTTGAGTGACTCCCTTTAAAGCAGGAGCCACGGATCGTCGAGAGGAACTTGGCGTTCGGTGTCGGGGAATCGACGGCCCTTCTTGCGTGCCCTCCCTTTAAGGCAGGAGTCACGGGTCGAACGTCCGACGGCGAACAGGTTGAACTACGGCAGTGAAGTGGCAGCTTCGTTCCTAGCGGTGCTCGTCAACGAAGGAGCGTTGGCGTCCTGCAAGGAAGCGGCGTGCGGGGCACCTTGGTGACGATAGTTCTGGACCGCAAAGAGAGGATGAAGAACTGTGGCCTAGCAAGGGCGTCGAGTAGTCGGCGTCTCTGTGGTCTTTAGGTGGCGGGAAACCCACCGGCGGATGCTCCTCGGCGCGTCGACGGTCGGGCCTTCTCCAGCGGGATAAAGCGGGCGATGATGCAGACGAGAGCTTCCGATGATCGATTGAAGTTCTTAGGCAAACTAGAGCATGGCGGCTCCGGTCGGCGACGGCGGTCATCAACAGTGGCGGACAACAGTCCGGGTGCTTCTCTTTGGGTTTCCGCAGCAGTCCCTGTCTCGGGTCGGCAGCCTGTCGAAGATCTATCTACCAGGGAGCTTTGGCAAAGATCAGCTGGTGCACGATGGTCCCTCGTAGCTCGGGAAGAGGGCGCCTTACCAGGTCCTCTCTGGGTCAGTCCTTGGAGACACAGCAGCTTTTAGATTGTGAAGGAGAGCAACAGCACTTCTTCTCGTCCAGTGGGGCTTCAAGGTCAAGCTTCAGTTACTCCAGTTACTCGTCGTAGTGGACTTCAGCTTCTGAACACTTTCCAGTGGTGAGAGGTCCCCAGATATACTATTCTGTCTCTCATCCACACTGCCAGGTCACACTCAGCAGCCAATCATCCAGTAGGGCATTCATGCAGTCAGTCAGTCAGCCAATCAGGCACGCAGTGCATACAGGCCATCCTACTCCCGCTCAGACACTCACAACAAGGAATGTAGATTGGGACAAGTACCCAGCCATTCAACACTACACACTGCATTCAGGCCAGTTTCGGGCAGGGTGGTCTCAGTCTTTGTCTCTCATACCAGAAACCAGACAACCACAACAAGAAGTGCATATTGGTCACACACTCCATTCACCCAGGTCCCACCCACAGGAGGTACCCACAACATACAGTCACTGGGAAGGCTCCAGCAAGTCTGGCCGGGCCTTCACAACACCACCATATATGGCACTTCCACCCAACAGCCAGTCAGGGGGAAGGGACAGAGTCAGGGCTTCCCAGGACTTTGGGAAAACAAGGTAATAGGTAATAGAAAGCAAGAGGCCACAGGGGCCATTTTGTTTTCCATCAGGAATCAACTGATTCCAATGGCAGGGCCGGGGTATTCCAAAATGGAGGATACTCCGCGCACCTGTCAAATTCAGCATGGATCTGCCACCAGCCCATACCCTGCTCTGCGGGCCACCCACAGGTGCCCAAAAACATACACTAGGGGCACAGGGTTGTACCCCCCACCCACAGGTGCCATAAGGGTATCCCACGGGTCCGTTCACCAAACCAAAAGAGAGCTGCACCGCCAGGAGTCCCACACGAACTCCTGCGCGGAAAACACAACAGAACACACGATAAAAAGCAGTAAAGGACAAGGATACGGAGGCCCTGTCCCTCTGATGCATTTCCAGCATCACACCCCTTCCGTTATTGCAGTGGCATCCAGCCCCCCCCCCCCCCCGGAATGCTCTCCTCCTCTGTTGTAGGGCGCTGCCCCCTATCTTGTACTATGTCCAGCTTATTGTGCACCCCTCCTGATCCTTGCGAGGTGGTGAGAGGGGGGTGGGGATCAGTGTGGGAGCGCTCACATTGGTCTCTGTGTTCTTTTCTTCTTCCCGTCCTTGGCTGGTGCTTCCACTTGTCCCATTTGGGGCCGCTGGTCTCCTTTGTAACCCCAAGTCTGAGAGTCGTGCCAGAGTCCCCCTGCAAGACATTAGTCCTGGTTACGAGAGCCTTAGCCAGAGTCTTTAGCTCACTATATGAAATATCCAAAACATATCAGTCTTTGTCATGCCCTGGGCAGTCCAGCACCGAAATGCTAGGCAATTCTCTGAACAAGAGTACCAACAGCAACCCCAGACACGTGTTTCGGTCTGGTTGGACCTCATCAGTAGGGTGGCGCTGTGCCTCTCTAAGAATGGTGAGCAAGGGGTCCACGTTTGGATTCCCCTAGTAACTTAGGATGTTATCAAGAAATGCTAATGATCGTGTGATGCTCCAAGGTACTGTTTAATTTTGACAATCAGGGTTTTTCGTGGGACAGGAGGGTGAACTGTTTATTTGGCCTCTGTTCCAGGTACCTGAAGTCCAAAAGTAAAAAGCAAGGAAAATGTGAGCTTTATACTGAAGCTTTGTTTTCTGCCCCAGAGAAGGTGGCATGTGTAATCATTTAGTGCAAATATTGAAGGAACCTATTTTTTTTTTAATAATAGTTTATTACAAACTTTAAAAAAATGTACAGCAAGTCGATTTCCTACTTAACCCTACATATCTTTCTCTTTGTTAGTATATAGTTTTTAATCTTTTATCACAATGCATCAGTTTTTGCTTTCAGATATCTCGCTATTACTTCTAAAAATACAGTCAGCGCGAAAAGTATTGTATTATTATCTCCGATGTGAATGGCCCTCCACCATTCTTCAGCAGTATATGTAGAGTATTTATTTCTCTCTTGTCCCATGCATCTCGTTCTATCATCTCGTAGCGTCGGGCACACTAACACCAAGTGCTTTAATGTGTCTTCCCCAATATTGCAGAGTCGACATCTAGGATCTTCTTCTAGTCGTTCTCTTATTTGGTATGAGGTTTCCAACTTTTCCCATTCATTTAACCTGAATAGCATGAAGGTTCGTCTCCTCCTTTTGCACAGGAATTTTGACAGGTATTTCGGGATTTCGTTTAGTTTCTTTGCTTCATAGGGAGCATTTTTCATTCTTTTGTGTTGCCTCCTTTTGTCTTGTGTCTCAATCCAGTCAAATATTAGTAGTCTTTTTTTGGAACCTATTATTTAATAAATATATATTATTACGTACCACAGCCTGGTTCTTGGCTCGTTGTGGCACAGTGCGAGGGATATGTGTGGCTCTATACGAATGAATCATAGACAGGGCCAACTTGAACAAAATAAAAATAACAGATGTGTTATGTGGCACATTCATTGGGGAGGAAGGAACTTCCCATGTTAAGGGCGGTCTCCCAATAGATTGCAACAAATGATTCACTAAGCCACCCATTCACCCATCTATACATCCATGTGCTATCCCATTCACTCACTTCTTCCCTCATTTAGCAATCCACCAGAACTCACTCACCCATGCGTCAATTCACTCACCAATCCACTTGCCAATCTATCTACTTGCTCACAAATCCACCCATCACTCCCTCTCTACTTTTCTTCCTTGCTTGAATTAGGACAACTAAGGGTAGTCTCTGCAAGATTGCAGCAATTGGAATGTGATAGTCATTTGCGGCAGGACTGGTAATACCCAAGAAGGATTAGAGTGATACTTCTCGGCAATACCTTAATTTTATCAATACCATAATTTCTTTGCGGAACTTCAATGCCCGAAATGGGAAAAGGGCAGGTCTTTGCAGTAATAAAATGCTGCACCATTACTTCTTTGAAGGACTGCAGTGCTGTGAATTGGACCTTACTAACACTAGAGCCATTATTATTTTGTTTGGAAAACCACTGAAAGCATGATATACTGCTGCCTGTACTGTGTTAAACATTGTGCTTCACACTAGGACCGTCAAATGTGGATTGTTAAAATGTAGACGCTGTCAAAATGCCTCCCTGAATATTGCTTGTATCCCTTACTAGAAATGATTCAATACGCTTGACCTATTGGAGGCTGTGTTCATCGTGGGCACATGACTGCATGTGGAATATTTCTGGATGTGTGATGAATGTGCTCAGTGGTGTGCAGAATATATCTGCTAAAGTATTTTTTACCCAACTAGCAAAACCTCTTTCTAAGTTGCAGAGAGATTTGCGAATGATGCTTTTAAAAGCATGCTTTGTTTTTTTTTAACACAGTGAACATCTGCATTTAAAAAGCCAGTCCAATTGGCTACGGCAGTGCTCATTTTTATTGGCGATTGCCATCTGTTGTCATCAACTGATCGAGTAGGAGGGTGATTCAGTTTGTTAGCCGTGCGTGAATAGCGCAAGACGCCCCCTGCCGCAAGTGGGTGTATGACAGGAACATGAAGTCTGGCTCTTTGCTTTGAGGAAATACATGTACGGTCACGATTTATGATTGCTTACTTGAATCCGCTTTGATATAAAGAACGTTTCCCTGCAGGAGCAGGATAAAATCACTGTAGTATCAAAATAATATCACAAAAGCATCAAGATAGTATCCATGAAGTGCAGAGAGGTCACTAAAAAGGCGATCGTTGCGCCAAATAAGACCCCTTTAAACTACATTTCATCATTACCTTTCAAAAGCAGCAATCTGGGGCATTTGTTTCTGAAAAATGGTGATGTTATGCTTTCCCATTCAGTTATAGTGAGGCATGAACATGTGTGTAATATCGGAGTTGGATAAGGCATAACACATATATATATATAAAATGCCCCTAAACAAGCTCAATAGGTTGAGTACCTGCTTTACATATAAATGTGTAACATCAGTCGGCATAGCCTTTAATCCTTTTCAATTGATAAAACGAACACCATTAGTGAGGCTCTCAGATGCTGGATAAGTCAGCAACTGCAGATTCCCTGGTGGATTCCCTCTGCCTCTCTTAAAAGTTATTGGGGGTGGATGGGGCATGAGCATGCACAGCCATCAATACAGCTATGCTAATCATGACTTTGAACGGCGGGCAGAGACTAGGTCAGTCAGTGCTGCAATCCCTGGGGACGCCCTCAGAGGGTCCTTGCGTCACTCAGCGCTTGGATTACTTACCAGTATTCTTCATTACACCCAAGGCCTCATTACGAGTCTGCCGGTCTGGACTTAACGCTGCCGGTATAACCATACAGGCACCATTTACCGGATCAGGGAATTCCGACCTTCGATTCCGGAAATACCACCACCAGAAACCGCCACCGTGGAGTCCACGCACCAGATAACTACGTCGGCAGAGAAACCCTGAGTTACCGGCAATACGTAACACTGTGCACATTACGAGTAGCACGGACATGGAAACTGCTGTTAAGCGACTTCAATTCAGCACTCCAACTAAGACAATGCCTGGTCTGGGATGCCCAAGGGAAGCCCTTATTTATATATTTTATGACAAGTTATAATCTGGATGATAAACCCTTATATAACGCCCCTCTCTTTGAATCCCCCTGACCTCACTGAGCCAAGAAGTAGGTTTGTTTTGCAAATTAAAAGATTTATTTGAAAATTAAACAATATATATATATCACACTTTTATAATAAAGTAACATTTGATCGCACACTTATGAATATGACAGTGATTAACAATGGATAATATTACACTAGCGCACTTTTGTAATCACTTAGGAGTTGGTATAGGAAGGATAAGGTAGCTGAGAATACTTTTATGGTTTCAAGGAAATTCAATGATGGAAAAGAATGCAGTACAGAAATAAACTGATATGGTTTCAACAAGAGATAATATAATCACGTTTTCTTTTGTGGCAATTCACTCCCCCCCTATACAATGTAAAGAGATGGAAGGAGAGCACACAGTTTTCAGGAACACGATCAAATGCAATACCAATTCAGTTCCCACCCCTAGCAAGCTTAGAGCACAGGGATGATTTTAAAACACAGGCAAAAATACTTTAAATGTGATTTGCAACAAAGTGAAAATATGCTAAAAATGATTTTAATTCCCTAAAGGAGATTCAGGGTAGGTGACAGCTACTTTGAATGAGTTCAGGTCAACACTAGCAATGATTCATGAGGGATTATCAGGTTGAAAACGGATTTCAGCAATGCAAAGCAAAAGACAGGTATTTTTTTTACAGGTGAAGAAGTTTGAGCTAGTTTTCAATTTGCAGCACTTTTTCCGAGTGCGTCGAGCGCGATTACGAAAAAACTATAAGGAGTAGAAAGTAGTTAAATCTCGTTCCTAGCACATGCGGTTCCAAAGATACGGACGATTTTGTGAAGGTAGTTTTTCAGAAATTAAATAATGATTCAGAATGACAAAATGGCACTTTTTACAGGTTTAAAATCGGAGAATGGAGACACGATTCTTTGATGCAGTTCTGGACAGGTTAAAATGGTTTGAATCAGATTTTAGACTGAGAGATTGGTTTTGCACAGTTCTGGCTGAGTACTCACTATAAAGTTGAAATAGGCCGTCAGGGTCTGGTCAGGTTTGGGCTTCACTCGCCACGGACGGTCTCTGGTACTGGTTCTGAATACAGCGGTCTGGGTCAGCTCTGCTCTGCTGGTCTGGCACTACACTGAAAGGTGGTCTGGATCTCTGGTTCTGCTGGTCTGGATCAAGTGGATTCTGGATACAGCACTGTTTTCTGGGTTCCCGGCACAGGGTTCTAGCCAGAATCAAACAGCACAGCCCGGCAGTTGAAGAGTGGAGTTAGGTTGCAAAAGATTTTGAGGCCTGCTGAAAAAGGATTCAGTTGGTGGTTCAGGCCCCTCTGCTACAAGTTCTGGACTGTGGATTCGAAGTTCTGGTTCTGGAGTCTTCTGGATATTGTCTGGTCCGGCAAAATGCTTCGCAAGAAATCAGTTTGAAGTGGAAAGTGAATGTCCCTACCTGGGTCCCAGTGGCTCCTTTTATGTCTTTAGAAAATGGGTGTGTGCGTGGGCATAACTAAGCCTGCGCCTCACAACTTATCATTGGCCAAGTTCTCCTCTCTCCCTTGATTGGGGGAAGGAAATGGAGTGTCATCGTGATGAGATAAGTTTATGGGTCAGAGGATCCTCCCCTGGTCAATTTGCACACAAATCTATTTTTGATCGAAATACATATTTATCTATGTACAATTTTTCTAATATTATATGTCCAGTTAACATTTTCTGTAGCACCAAATCATCCGATCCCTGTCTTTGTAAAATGTTGTGTCCACTTCTGACAGAATTCTGCCCTTTTCATCAAGAACACAACCTCTAAACCTTTCCAGAATTTACACACACATGCACAAGGAGTATGGGCATCAGATGATAAAGTGTCAGATTTTTAACATACAGACATTTGGAGTAATACCTTATTTCCCGCTACTACCCCCCAGAACATACCACCGAGTCCTAACACCTCTTAAAATGTGCACAGAAAAATCACAAGAATAAATGATATTATATAATTTTGACAATTTCGTACTATGAATTATCCATCTTTTTAAAATTATGCTCTGGCCCAGATGGGTGTGGTTTAGGTTCCAAAGCACATGGGGGGGGATTTCTGTCTGTCCCCGCCTCCAACTCAGGTGGCTCCCAGAAGCACTGCTCCTCCCAGTTTCTTCCAAGAGGAAACCATTTACGACCCCCCTAATTTAACATTTGCTTGAGCCAAGGAAAGCTCATTGTTCTGTTTCCTGCAGCCCCAGGTGCTCCTCCCCTAATTCAATCAGAGAGGTGTGATCTCCTTTTGGTGGTGCAGCAGAAGGGAGGCCAGGCCTGGGAATGCAGTTGCTGGGCAAGTTTCCACTCCTGTCGGGGGTAGTTGCCAGGCAGAATTCAATCTCTTCAAGCCAGGCTTCAGCTAAATGTCACTTTTGTTCCAGTTTTCTTCATTCAAATCAAACTTACAATTTTTACACATGCAGCTAGAACGCTGATTCCAAGTTCAAAACTATGACATTTAAACAGTTCAACCTATGTGACACTCAAAAAGTAGGTCACTCATTTATTTTAAACATTTTCGATTTTAGTGGTTTTAAGTCCAATTTCACTTAAGCTGCTGACATCCACCTCTCAGCCAGTTGTGTTATGAACATTATTTTAGGCTCTTCATCTTTCCAGATTTTGTATGCACACAAGACTACATTCTGCCAAATTTCTGCTGGTGTTCAGTGAGATTTTTGAATATCTTGCAATGTTTAAAATAGGCATTTTAAGCTTGCATTTCAGAGAAACAAAGGTGATTTCAAAGCGCTTTTTGAGCTAACAGGCACTGCTGTTTTTCCTTTGGCACCACGTTTCACTCATGGCGCTTTTGGGCCATCACGCTCGCACTGGTGGGTGGCAAGTTAGGCGACCATTTTGGTGTGCGCAAAACTGCGCGGTTTTCCTGGATTCTGGTGCAAATGTGGGCTCTTCGGCCATCTTGGATTTTCTAAGCCCACAGCACCAAATGTTGTAGCCTAATAATTCAAACGTGGGTCAAGACACCCGACACTGCGCCACAAAAATGGCGGAAACACTGGACACGGTGGTGGTATCGCCGCCACCGCGGAGTTGACGTTTAACAGTGCGCGGTGAGCTGAATCAGGCCACAGGTGCACCAAATGAGCCCAGCTGGACCCAGCAGGCCACTGGGAGCCTACAAAAGGGCCTCACCCATGCCAACTCCAAAACACAACTATGCAGGCAGCTGCTGTAGCAGCATTGAAACTGGGGCTATTGAACCTACAGGCAGCAGTGCACATGGTGGCAGCAATGGTGCAGCGAAGGAGGCACAGGCGGCAGTCAGAAAAACCTGCACCCATGCCAAACCCAATTGTGCAGCCGGCACGACCCAGCATGCAGCCTGCAATACCCCGCATCAGGGCCTGACCCCAGGACAGATCCACACATTATACCAGCTGGACCGTCCAATAATCATGTACATCGCCACCATAATTGAGGACATCAGCAGCCGCATTGGCATTTCGACCTCAACCCTACCCCCTTCTGAAGGTGGTCTCGCTACTGCATTGTTTTGGCACTGGAACATATCAGCACACTGTTGGTGAGCTGCACGGGCTCCCACAACCCTGTTTTTCAAGAATACTGGGCCAGGTACTGGATGCCCTGCTGCGCCATGTGTCAGAACACATCGTCCTACCCCGTACCCTTGTACAGGTCATTGCCACCAAGATGGCCTTCCATGCCATTGCCGCCATGCCAAATTGCATTGGTGAAGTAGACTGCACCCACATAGAGCTGACAGTACCACGTGCAATCGAGATGGTGTACCGCAAGAGGAAACTATACCACTCGCTGAATGTACAGATGGTATGTGACGCTGGACAAGTGATAACGCATTGCTCCGCACGTTTCCCGGTGGGTCAACACATGACTCAATGGTCCTGCGGAATTCGACATGGCCACGGTACATGGAACGCTATACTGGACAAAGCACATGGTTATTGGGTGAGTACAACTGCCAATACACGGGCCCTGTGAAAGGGGGGGGTGTCCAGGGCAATAACCTGTGTGACTGGCCTGCTACAACTGCAAATGCATCACCCCCTGGTCCATTTAATGGACCGTCACCACAACCCACACATCACAAAACTACACATGACAGGTGGGCATTGTGCCCGTACACACCCTGCCAAAGGAGATGCACAACCAAGACATGTTCTGCTAGTACAAGCTCATACAATTTGAGCCACTTAATACAGCCACCCACACTATGCACCACTGCATTCCCAATGCACATGTGTGCACATGAGACATTCTGCATCGACCACATCATCACAGTGTCTATTGACTGATTCCTCCATGTGTGTACATCACTGCACAATGCCATACTCACCAACCACTACTGGCCGCAAGGGCAACTTCATATATACAGCAAGCCGTTGGGCAATGTCCAAACGCCAATGTGGACAACAATGACCCAGGAATGGTAATCACCCATTGGTCAGACCACTGCTTGCCCCATATGGATGCTTGACTAATGGCACGAGTGCACTGCATCTGATCAAGACATGTATACCACTGACATGTCCCCTCCATTTACATCCCATGTAGGTGATGCAGGATATGCACTCACACCATGGCTGATGACACCCGTACGGAGGCCAAGGAACAGGCATGAGGAGGCGTACAACAGGGCACACGTCCGCACACGTGGCATGATCAAGAGGACATTTGGCCTACTGAAGGCCAGGTTCCGCTGCTTGAGCAGATCTGGCGGATCACTGCTATACAACCCAGTGAAGACGGGTAAAATAGTGCTTGTGTGTGCCATGCTGCACAATCTGTGCATGTGCAGGAACATTCCGCTGCCCCCAGACACAGAGGTTGATGATGAAGATGGGGATGGCTCCACTCCCTCGCATGGGGGCACAAGATGGTCTACATGCACGGGATACATTCATACGCATTTACTTTTGCGAGACTGCACATGAACAGCATTGCATGAATATGATGATGCACGTTAATAAATGGATTGATTGCAAATGAAATTACGGATGACCACTCGTGAAAGAGTTTTCAAAGGTGATGTATTGTAAACAAAGCAGGAAAGAAGGTGTATTGGAAAGGAAAGCTGTACACCCGTGCCCACCCACCACCCAAAACGTACCGACCCCCAACCAGGCCCCAAACTATTAACCCCATAATGGACCTCCCCCACCACCCAAACATACCCACCTGTTAGGGAGAATTCTCTGTTTAGGCTGAATTTCCTAACCTAGTGAGTACCCCAGCAGCTTTGCTGGATTTTTGGGGTTTATTTTCTTCTCCTGCCAAGAGTGGGACTCTTTTACCCTCACTCTTGAACATGATTTGAGTGTATTCCTGTGACTTGTAATGTGCTTATGGGCTTTGGGGTATTTTTCCCCATAGGCTATCATTGGTTTTTGTATGTGTGTTACACAGCACCCCCAGTGCAGTAACACAGGGGTGCCAGTGACCCCCAAACATAGACTCCATACCCTGGGACTGACTACTGTCTCCCTGGGCATGTAAAGTCACCATTGACTTTACTAGTCGTAAATTGTGAACAGAACCAGTACAAACCATCATACTGTGGAAGTACTGGTAGGGGCAATTAGATTGCCCCTGGGTCTGTTTGTCGAGGGGGTACTGTCCCGTCCCCCCTCGCCGAGTTTCTGGCTGGTGGCAGTGGATACCACGGAAATATTCCACCGGAATATTTCCCTATGGGATTTCCCATTGATTTTAATGCACCACTTTTTGGTGCAATGTTAAGGATACCACCGGTTTATTTATTTAATATTAATTCACCGGTTGGGATTTTTTGCCAGAACTCGCCGCCAAAATGGCGTCTGGGTTCACTTCAGTAACCCTGAACCCGAGTCGAGCCTTTGTTCCACTTTTGGCGGGCTTCTGCACAGAAGCCCTCCAAAGTGGTGCCACTGTGTCTGGGTCTACAGGATGTGTGGGAGGGGGATTTAGGCACCCTGGACTGAGTTGCCTTGGCAACTCAAGTCGCACTCTCTTGTGTGATTGGCCCAGTGGTGAGACCCCCGGCTCACCACTTAGCATGTTTGAGTGACAGCTAGGACTGGTGAATGGGGGTTTGCTGCATAAAAGCAGGGCTTTGGGGACTGGAACTTCAGAAGTCGCCACAGGACCTAAGAAGCCGAAGAGGGAGAAGCTGAGCCGACCTGCCACGACGACACCACCGGTGGAGCCCTGCGGAACCGTCTCACCACTTCCCAACGACAGAGGAGAGCTCCAAGTCCGGAGAGTCTTCTTCCCTTGACTGGTGGGGACAACCAGTTTTTGCCTTCTTTTCGCCTCCCTGGAGCATCTCGTGGCCGCCTTGCCTGTGTCAAACACCCCGGCAACAGGAATACCACTTTTTACCTCTACCGCGAAAGAGGGGTAACATCCTTTTAACCGGAAAACTCCACGGCTGGTTTCTTCCCTGGTAGTGCAACGACCTTCAGCCTTCCTCCACGTCGAGATCTTCTCTTCCTCTGGACGACGCCGCGACTTGCACCCACTACCAGGAACAACTGCCACCGCTGGAGGATCCTTTCCATTTTGAAGGTACCGTGTTCCGCCCGGCTTCCCTTGCCACCGATTGTACAGGGTAGATTTAGCCCTCGGCTCTCGAACCTGGGTTAGCCTGGGACACCCTAACTAAACTTTTCTAAGCTTAACAGAACTTTTCTACTCACCTGTAAAGACTTTTGAGACTTCGTGACATTGTGTGATCTTGGGCATATTTGGCCTGGCTCTCCCTAAATTGGGCCTGGCACTGAACTTCGTTGCTCCTCAATAGACTGCCTTCTCTAATATTTACTGTGGTTCTCTAAAAAGTGTTTTGCTGTATTGCTTTCTTCTGTCTTTTTCCTCCCTTTTTAAACAACTTGTTGGAGTGCCATCTAACATTAAGCACTCACCTCTGTCTGGAAATAAGTGGTGTTAACTAAGACTTGTCCAACAAATAACTAGGGATGTACATATAGTAATTAGGACTGTTTTGAATTTACTTACCTTTTTCTGTGCTAGTGTAATTTTACAAGTGTGTCTTTTAAATAAATTATTATATACTTTTACACAAGCTCTGGTCAGTGTTTGCTTGTGCTACTGTGCCTCTGTACCTATTCTGTATGCTCTGTATACTGCCCAACTCTTCTTGAGGGAAGTCTGACTGCTCAGCCACAGCTACCAAGTGAATCTGTGTGGTACAGACTGCTACCAAGTGGGTTTACTGCCAAACACCTGTAGTCTTAAATCTTTTGCAGTGGTCCCAGAGGGAACTGCACAGGTTTCTGCCTAACACCACCCCTACACCCATTGTGCCCCAGAATGTCTTGTGGACAGCCATTCCCACATGGCACTATTTCTGGGGGCGCTTATGCGCATGAGCGTCTTTGCCGGAGAGTCCAGTCAGCCGACTGGAGCGCCTCCGTGGGCTGGCAGTGGTGGCTCTTGATGGGGTGGTGCTGGTGGTGGACGGCACTGGTGGCGTGACTGGTGGCACACGTCTAAGAAATGCCTGCTGGGCAACCAACATGGACTCGGCGATGGTGGATGTCACACTGTTGCCCTCCCGGACATGGCGGGCCAAGGTGACAATGGGCGTGGCGAAACGTCCAATGGCCCTGGAGAGCCGACGCACCTATGTGGCATTGCTCTCTCGCTGCAGCCTCGCCTCCTCCCGCTACTGCATCGCCTCCTCCCGCTGCAGCCTAGCCTCCTCCAGCTGCCTTTCCACAAGCGGCGTTAGGGTGGCCTGTTCCTCCATCCGCTGCATGCGGGCACTTAGCTCTGCCATGGAGGGCAATGGTGACCTCATGGGGCTGTGCTTTGAGGGGCGGCTGAACTGTAGGTTGTGGAGGGATAACAGGTCATCCATGTTGTCCCCCTGCCCCTGTCCACCCACTTCAGCCTGCATGGCTGGGGCACTGTCAACACTGGATGCAGCCTCCTCCGCAGTGCAGATGGCCTGCAGGATGGAATCTGTGGCCATGGTGGGCATGTGTGCCACTTGTGTGGCGGCAGCCTGCATGGGGATGGAGACGTTGGCTGGTGCATCCGTGCCAGATGCAGCTGGTGCTGGCAACTGTCCCGGAGCAGCTTGCCTCGGCCTCCTGGGCAGGAGGGCTGCGCTGGCCACGTGCAGGTGGACGTTGCGTCGCCTGTTGGGCATTGTCGCTGTCACTTGACATGGCTGTGGGGATACAGAGGGCATGCTGTTCGTTGTTTGGTGGTACTTGATGGGTCCATCACATGCATCAAACTGAACGATCTGTGACCACTTGCATGTACACATGACTGTTGATGCACTCAGGTGTGTGTGTCTCTGCTTGTACTCAGTCACGCACTGTGTGCATGTCCAGGGGCCATGTATTGGGGGTGTGTTGCTCGTCATCTGGGTGATTGGTGGGTCCATTGGGTCACTCCTGCGGTCCATTCACACTTATGCCTTTGTGCACTTACCGGCATAAACAGGTGGGCTCACTCCGGCCTCTGCGTCGCCAATGCCCTGTATGCCTTCAAGGTGCAGGACAGTGCTGCACCGCTCCTCCCACGACTGCAGTTTCAGTGGGGATGCTGGGCCTCCACCAGTGCCAGTGTGCTGTGTTGGCGTTGTGCAGAGATGAGGTTGTGCACTCTGAGCCGGAGGTCATCCCACCTCTTGTGGCAGTCCTTTACGGTGCGCGTGGTCACCCCTACTGCTGTGCACTTAGGTGCTGCTTCAGCCCACAACTCCTTATGGCGTTGCTGGGTGGCACGCCGCTGGTCTGCGCTGAAAAGCATTTCGGCATGGTCCACTATATGGTCCACTATATGCTCCACAAGCACTGTGAGCTCTGCCTCACTGAACCTCTGCTTGCGCTGTCTCCTTGCCTGTGGTGTGCGAGGATGGCAGTGGATTGTGGTTTAAATGTCCGTCTCTCTGTTTCCGGTTTTCGCAGTCACAGTATTTCCGCTTACTGTGATTCGTGTCTGTGACGGCGGGGGCGGACACAGGTTTTCCACTGCTTTTTGGGGCGGTATGTCCGTCTCCGTGGGTGTTTACGGGGCAGCAGTGACACGGTTTCCGCATTGGTGTGGTGCGCGCGACCGACAAGCTGTAATCGCCCGTTCATTCCACAACCTTGCGGTCGCGGTAACGGTGTCACCGTCGTCACGGAATCACCCGATTCCAGACCGGCAGACTCGTAATGAGGCCCCCTAGTCTTCCTCATCACAGACCTATCAAACCGAGGCTATCAGCCTTCACCCAGAACTTTTTCACAAAAGGGGTCTCTTTTTCGTGCCAGCCACGAGAAAGAAAAGGCCCAGGAGTACTGCAAAGCCCAGTGCATCTTTAATGCACAGTCAAGCAACAAACGGGATTCTTAGGGGAGAGCCGACTGGAGAGGCCGTCTCATGATCTGAACTCTGAGGGATGGAAAATAATAGTAATGAGCAAACGTGTTTGAAAAAAGCCCAAATGGTCGGCCCGGAAAGGACTAAAAAAAAGAGGTCCCCCTGGTCTGAGTCTATGATGTGGCCACCCCTCATATACCCCCATACTACCTTGCCCTGCAGGTGAGTGTCTGCAATGGAATAGGCCAACGAGATGGAGAAATTACTTACTGTAATGTTCGTTCTATGGATTCTTTTGTCAGATTCCTCATCCGATATCCTCATCCAGCTCTGCTGCTCGGAAAATTCTTCGATGGGGCGTAGTGAATCTCTACTCGACCATCGATCCGCCCTGCTCGATTGTCTGCTCGGGACGTGACGTCAGGCATCTTATATATACCATGCCAGTACGCCCCGAACCTCAGTTCCCCACCTTTTTCCCCGTGCCCGACAGCTGCAGAGGAAAATAGCGAGAGAAGAAGGCCAAACCGTACCAAGTTGTCGCTCGGCAAATGTCCCTAACTGGGACCCCCCCCTTTGCAAGGCTGTAGCTGCGGAGACCCCTCTAATCGAGTGTACTCTGATGCCAGAAGGCAGTTCCCTGCCTGCAGACAAATAACATTCTGCAATGCATAGGATAATCCATCAGGACAGCGACTCCTTAGTCATAGTTAGACCTTTCCTGGCTAGAGAGAAGGCCACAAATAATTGATCAGTCTTCTGAAATTCTGACATCATTGCGACGAAAAAACTCAAGGCTCTTTTGGGATCCAACTCCTTAGAAGGGTGCAGATGTGGGTAGAAGACCGGCATGTCTAAGGCTTGTGAAAGAGGAAACTCCGAGCACTTCGACAGGAACCCCGGCCTTACTTTAAGCGAGACCCGACTAAAAGAACTGCAAAAATGGGCCCGCAATTTGCTGGCCCGCCTAGCAGACGTAATGGCAACCAAGAAGGCCATCTTTAGAGTAAGCAGCCGTAATGAACAAGAGTGCATGCCGCCATCAGGAAAGTCAAAACCAGATTTAAATCTCTATCTGGGACAACAAAGTGAGTTGGCGGAAACGTATTCACAAGGCCTTTCAGGAATTGGGCCATAACCAGGATCGTAAAAAAGGAACCTTGATCTGGGGACCTCTTGAACACAGGCATGGCCACCAAATATCCTTTGACTGTGGTGGCCTGTAGGCCTGCTGAGGCAAGTCAAAGAAGGAACTCCATCACTGTAGTGGTGGGGCAAGAGATCTGGTCAATCTCGCGTTCCCTGCACCACGTCTCAAATTCTCTCCACCTGCATGAATACAGCGATCTTGCAGATATGATATAATGATATGATACGCAGATGGTCTGCATGCAGCCAGCAACACCTCGAACAACACCTCAGAGAGGTCCCAGTGATCATATCTCATCCTCTCAAGAGCCACGCATGTAGGTTGAGTGATTCTGGGTTCGGTTGAAGCACTGGGTTAGGAGATCTGGGCGACAAGGCAACCGGAGAGGTGGGCAGATGGCCAGATCCAGAAAGTCTGAGTACCATGTCCTCCTCGCCTAGTCCGGGACGATCAAGATCATGGTTGCTCGAAACCTCTTCTACCTCCTGAGAACACAAGGGAGGACGGGCATCAGAGGGAAGGTGTAGTGGAGAGTGAAGGTCCAATCCACTAGAAACGCATCCCCTAGCGTGCCGTTCGCTGGGAATTCCCGCGAGCAAAACTGTCTGCACGTCTTGTTGGAATACATGGCAAACAGGTCTACTGCTGGGGTACCCCAGAGAGAGAAGACTTCTTGTAGGACTTCCTGGCACACTTCCCACTTGTGTGACACTGTGCTCTGCCTGTTCAGAGCATCCACCAAACAGTTCTCTGTCCCTGGCAGATGAACTGCGGAGACCGAGATCTGGTTCTCCAGCAGCCAGAACCAAAGCTGCATTGCCTCTCTGCAGTGGGAGAGGGTAGTGCATGGCCACCATACTGTCCGTCAGAATCAGGACATGCTTCCCCTTCAGAAAGGGGGCAAAAGCCCTCGGGCCAGCCTGATGGCTTGCAACTCCACCCTGTTGATGTGCTGCCTGGCTTCCATTACTGACCAAAGGCCGCTCACCTGCAAATCCTCAGTGAGCGCCCCAACCCTTCAGCGACGTGTCTGTGACCACTCAGGACTGCGGCCACAGAGTCCAGAAGGGTTCCCCCTGCCAGTAGATTGCTGCTGTAGGCCCACTACCCAAGGTAGTTCACCACTGGCCTGGTACCCTGAGGGAATCCGTGAGGGTTCTGAGGAATTGAGACCACTAGCCCTGCAGGACCAATTTAAGAGATCTCATTTGCAGCCTGGCTTCTGGCACTAGGAAAATACAGGAGGACATCAGGCCTAAAAGGCGGACTAGCTGCAATCTATGAACCCAACTCTGCTCAAGCTAACTTCATCACAAGTCTAATCCCAACCATTTTAGCATTCCAAGAAGGGCACCTAATCATGGGCGGAGACTTCAATTTGATGCCAAATCCCCAAGTGGACAAGACCCTTCCGTCCACTAAATCTGACTTTGTACAAGCATTATCATTAGCCAAGCTGCTAAGGGAAACAGAAACCGTAGATGCCTGGAGACTCTTTAACGGGACCTCAAGAGACTACACCCATTATTCCCAGTTGCACAAAGGCTTCTCGAGAATCAACCTCATATTGATCTCAGGAGTCCTTTTTACCCATGCTTGGATGCAACGTCAATACACACCTGCATGATTTCGGATCATGCCCCAGTGACTGCAAAATTAGCTATATCGGGGCAAAAGCGCCCTGTCCAGAAGCACTGGAGACTGAATGACGCTCTGTTACTGGATGAATGCATTAAAATGGAAGTCGAGAACACAATAGTCAACTATTTTAAAGAAAACACCACGGAGACCTCTCCTACCAACATCATCTGGAATGCAATGAAGGCAGTTGTCAGAGGCTCTCTGATTAGTGCAGGAGCTGAACAACTAAGGGTCTCGAACATTGCTGCAGCCAAACCGGAGGAAAGAGTTCACCAACTAGAAGCCGACCTGAAAAAGCGATATTCCAGAAAAGTGGAGAGCAAGCTAAGAAAGGCCAATACAGCCTTGGAAATGCATTGCGCCGATCGTACCGCTAAATCCTTAGCCTTCACAAGACAGTTTTATTACACGAAGGGGAATAAAGCAAACAAAATACTAGTGCAAAAACTGAAAAAAATTTGAAGCAGGAACAACATCCTCACATTAACTGGGGCGGATACGAAAATCCTCTACACTGATGCAGATAAAATCAATGAACTATCAAGATGCCACTCAGACATCATTAAGGGGTCACCAACAGTATTAGACAATTTACCCAAGTATTTGCAGTCATTACCCAAGCAGCACTCTACTCGCTGGAGCACCTCCAGCTGCCCATTTCGACGGAGGAAATAATAAAAGCCATTAAATCTCTGAAATCCACGGCTCCTGGCCCTGACGGCTTATCCACATCCTTTTATAAGAAATATTCTAGGCTCTTGGTTCCTCAGTTGGTGGCCTTATTCAACTCTTTTCTGTCATCGGGTTCTGTCACCGGGTCTATGGTGGAGTCATTAACAGTCCTGTTGCACCAACCCGGGAAGGCTCCCTAATTGACCACTTCTTACCGCCCGATCACGCTCATGAACAATGATGGTAAGATTTTTGCTAAAATACTAGCGGGCAGGTTGGGAGCGGTTTTACCATGCCTGATCGACAGTGACCAGACGGGGTTTATACCAGGGAGAGGGACTCGCGACAATATTCGGAGAATAGACATTATTGAACATGCCCACAGATCTGGGGACAGGGTGGCCGTGATATCATTAGATGCTCATAAAGCAGTCGATCTGGTGGACTGGGGGTACCTGCGCGCAATTTTCGAACATTTCAGATTCGGGCCAAATTTCCTCACATGGGTAATGGCCAATTACCAACCCCCCACGACACAGCTGAAGGTCAATGGCAGGAGATCCGAAGCAATACAGATAAAGAGGCACTAGACAGGGGTGTCCACTCTCTCCTCTGATTTTTGCTTCGTCAATGGAGCCCTTTGCAGCTAAAATTAGGCAGAACGCTAGGATGGGGGGGGAAATCAAGATAGGAAGCCGGGAATATAAAATTGCACTATATGCGGATGATGTATTAATAACAGCATAACATTTGGCATCATCCCTTCAGTCCTTATGGAAGGAAATTAATGAATTTGGGGCATTATCAGGGTTCAAAATTAACCCAGACAAATCATCGGCCCTGGCGATCAATATCTCTAAGCAAGAAAGAACCGCCCTCAGCCCGTTAATGCCAATCCCATGGGTGAAAGACACGATTTAATATCTGGGGGTGTGCATCACTAAAGACCCGGCCCATCTATATGCTGCAAACCTTCCACAACTTATCACACATTTGAAGACCGACCTAAAGACCTGGTCCTCTCGGGAAATTTCCTGGTTTGGGCGAATTGCTGCCATAAAAATGAATATAATCCCCAGGTGGCTATATTTCTGCACAGCAATACCGACCCGCATTCCGGGCCCGGTACTGGTGGATATGCAAAAGAAACTGTAGGGGTTTGTCTGGGGGGGGAGGGGTTAGCCTCGCATTGGTAAGCGAATAATGATGCGGGACAAAAATCAGGGAGGGGTGGGAGTGCCAGACATAGCTAGATATACCCTAGCAGCTCAGCTATCACATGCTTTCTCCTGGGTGCAAGAAGAGGACGTGCCGAAATGGACGCAGATCGAGGAGACCTGGTGCCTGGGTAACCCCGCGGACCTTCCACATCTGCCAGAAATGAAAGCGCAAGCGAATAAAGGCCCTCTATCCGCCACGATCACAAATGCCCGAGGTTGGAAGGCAGCAGCTTGGAAATGGGGTATATGGGGCACACTGGGCCCCCTAACTTCTATTTGGAACAACCCAGAGTTTTCACCAGGCTGTTGCACCAATAGTTTTCAGTCTTGGAGGGAGTGCGGCCTGTTCAAAACGGGCGACTTTCTAGAGGAGGGTTCCCCCATCTCATTTGAAAGATGCAAAGAGAAATTCAGGGTAGAAGAGCGGGATGAGATTCCATTACACCCAAATACGGCACTGGCTGTCTCATAGGGCGGTTCAGGAGAAATGCGCCAGAGAGCTAACAGCTCTAGATATCTCCCTCACAACCCCAACAAAAAGGTAAAATCTCTGCACTGTACCGTCTTCTGGACAGGGCCGACCCCACGGAAAAAGAAAGATACATGATCGAGTGGGAGAAGGACCTGGGCCGGGAAATAGAAATGGAGGAATGGGCTAAAATGTGTGCCAGACTGCACAAAAGGGAGGGAGGCTACAAACTCTGTTATAGATATTATGTGACCCCAGTCCAGATCAACAGAGCTAATCCGAATTTCTCTGATCGCTGCTGGCGAGGCTGTTCCACCCCTGGCTCCCTATTTCACATGGTATGGGCCTGCCCATCGTTGTCGGCATGTTGATTTGTATAACCTAATAAAATGTTATGAAAAAAAAAAAGGCAGACTAAGGAAGCTGCTGGTAAGGCGGCGTGGTTCCGGAACAGATTCACCATTTGCACAATGCTGTTGACTCGCTTCTCGGGAGGGAAGGTCTTCCCTACCCGTGTACCTAGGACTGCCCCAATAAACTGGAGCCTCTGGACTGGTGTCACATGGGACTTCAAGTGAAGTGAGAAGCCCAGCCTGTGGAGTAGTGAGCAGGTGTCCTCCAGGTGGGACAAAACCTGCTCTGTGGACTTCCCTCAGATCAGCCAGTCGTCCAGGTACGGGAATACGTGGACTCCGAATCTCCCGAGGTGAGCCGCGACTACTGCCATGAGCTTGGTGAAGACTCTTGGAGCGTAGGTCAACTCAAAGGGAACCACCTTGAACTGGTAGTTCTTGTCCCCTATGAGATACCTCAGGAACTTCCTGTACTTTCGATGTATTGGCAAATGGAAAAATGCTTCCTGCAGATCTATCGATACCAGCCAGTCCTGCAATTCAGGAGCATGGAGAATTTCTCTCAAAAGTCACCATCTTAAACTTATCTTTCCTCAGGAACTTGTTCAAGGCTCTGAAGTCCAAAATGGGACAAGACCTACTCCCTTCTTGGGTACCAGAAAATAACAGGAATACCAGCACAACGCTCTCTGCTCGTGAGGTATCTCTTCTACTGCACACAGGGCTTTCAGTCCTTCCTGGAGGTCATGTCGTGGTCGGCATGGAGGGGCTGGGGGTCTGTCTGGAGGTTCCTTAAGAAGGGCAGACAATAACCCCACTGCACGATCTCCAGTGCCCAGACATTGAAGGTAATCTCCTGCCATTGGGGCTAATGCTCTGATATCCGTCCACCAACCGGTAAACTGTGGGAGGGGAAAATCAAAGCGGCTTTGAAGGCGGAGCTGCCCCTGCTGCTGCTGCCTGCTGGCCACTGGAAGACCCCCTGGCCTTTTACGGAGCGAGAGAAACGCTTCTGCCCCCATCTGGCTTGCAGGAACTGCGCGTTCCTGCTGTAAGGTACAGAACGCCTGTAGCCCTGCCCCTAGAGGCAAAGCTGAAGGCAGGCTTGGCCGGCTGTGCAGCTAGGCCCAGCGATTTTGCAGCAATCTTAGACTCCTTGAACTTTTCTAGGGAACGGTCAGCCTTTGGACCGCCCTCAAAAGGAATGTCCAATAACTTATTTTGGACATATGCCAAAAAGTCTGAAGAGCGTAGGTAGGCTTGTCTCCTCAGTGCCACAGCCGACCACACTGCACGGCCAATGCAGTTGGCCACGTCCATGCCCGTTTGCAGTGACTGCCTGGCCACCTCCTTCCCATCTTCCACCAGCTGTATGAAGCCATCTCGCAGCTCCTCTTCAGGGATGTATTGGGTTGCATGTTCTACCGTCTTCCAGAGGCAAAAAGAATACTTAGCAAACCCACAGGCTACGTTAGTTGCTTTAAGGCCATGCTGCCAGATGTGAAGACCTTTTTTGCCATCACATTCAGCCTTTTGCCCTCCCTGGCATTGGCATGTGTGTAAGGCTAAGCATGTTGTAATTCTACATCAAAGGATGTAGCCAGCCTGCTAGCGTCATGTAGCCCCTTCAGGGGGTCTGCCTGGTCAAAATAGTCGACGCAACCGGCCCCTGCATACATAGGGTCGACATTTTCTTGATCGTCGTCGGCTTCGAAGAAAAACACTATGAAGTCGAAGAAATTATTCCGGGAAAGTAGAATGAAAGATCGATTGCCGATGGTCAGTGTCGAGGGCTTATCCTTTGACGCTGATAGGGTGGTTGTCAGCATCGAGCGAGGCCTGGGTATCGAAGGGGCGTCGGGTACGCCCGAACCCTGAGGCTCACAGGAAGGGCCCAGCTTCGAAGGTTTTGGTGCCTTTTTCGGCACCGAGTGCGAAGGCTCCCCTGATGCCCATGGCATCAGTAAATGTGTTTGCATGGGTTTGGGAACACTGAGCGCTGGTGCAACCGCCGGGGCCTGCTGCTTGGGGCGCACCTGCACCTACTGCTGCTTGTTTCTCAAACAGCGCAAACATCTATGATTTTAATTCTTCCAACTCCTGTCGAGTGGTTGGCCCAGCAGACGATTTACCTTTCCCCGACAGAGTCATAATCGCGTTGGTGCCGGTGGCGTCTCTTCTTGTGAGAATATGACGAGGAAGAGTGGCTCTGCAAGTGCAACCGCTTCTTCGTCTTGCGCCGATGTCTTTCTTTTTCGGTCTCAGCCTCAGAGGACTGAACAGTCGACTGCGCAGGTGATTTCGACAGTAGTTGGCCCACCGCGAGCTTGGCTGCACGCTCACGCAGGAACTTAGGATTCATCTTCCCACATGATGCACACCCCTCAGTGTTGTGACCCGTGCCAAGGCACCACACAGATGTGTGGGTCAGTCACCGACATATTAGAGTGACAGTCAGTGTAGCATTTAAATCCTCAAATCCGAGACGCGGATATCTTGCGGTCATGGAAAAGTACCAAATCTGACGAAATAACACCGAAAAGAGTGAAGAACTTAAAAAACCAACAATGTTCCTCAAGAGCAGAGTGTCAAGCATATGGAAAAAAAGGAACTGCGGTACAGGTGTAGTGACGTGGTATATATACAACGCTCAACATCACGTCCGAAAACGACGATCAAGCAAGATGGATCGACGATCCAAGTCGAGATCCACTACACCCCGTCGAAGAATTTTTCTCACAAGCAATTAAACTGCTGACACCATTGCCCTGAACGCTATCACACGATTGAAGCCTGGATGGCTTCCACCATGTTATGCCTCAACGATGAAAAGCATGAAACCCTCCTGACAGGTTACCAGACTACCCTCAACAAACTTGAGCCCAACTACAAAGACTTTCCCATTGACAGAATCTCAATACCAGTATCCAGGGTGGTCAGAACTGCAGGTGTGTACCTAAACGCCACCTTGTCTCTAAATAGGCAGGTCGGCGCCACTGCCTCCTCCGCGGCATATACCCCAAAATTGATTCATGCCTGCAGGCCGTTCTCGTCTCTGGACAGTTGTCTCACAATTGCGAGGGCGCTTACAGGGTCAAGATTAGATTGTTGCAATGCCCTATTTGCACGCACGTCTGCCATAAATCTCAGAAAACTACAGTTAATTCAAAATAACGCTCTCAGGGCTGCTCTAACATTCCTAGGCGTGAACACATTTCAGTGGCCATACAAAAGGCTCATTGGCTACCCATTCGTCAGCACACCTTTTTCAAAACACTGGCTATCACGCATAATTGCTTAAAGGCCCAATCAGCAAGACCCACACGTTCATCCTATACCAACCGCCTGATTACCCCAAGGTACAGACTGAAAAGAGCAGGTGGCGCCAGCTTCCCTGCCATTGCCACGGAACACTGGAACGCCCTCCCAAACAGACTCAGAGCGGAACAATCATACTGGGTCTTCCATAAACACCTAAAGACGTTGCTGTTCACCTAGGACGCCTTACCTGTGGAAGCCCTTCGCCAAGACCATCACACCCCTTTGACTTTTGTCCCCTCTCTTCCTATTTAGTGGTCTTCTGTTGCTGCTTATGACCCTGTGATGTACTGTGCTGTTTTTACTCATGTAACCAGCACCGTGATGCCTAAGTGTTTGGTGCGCTCTATAAATGTTAAATAAAGAGTACAGAGAACGCAGTGGCAAGATTAAGACAATTCCAATATAGTGCTTCATGTAAATTAACCACATTTGTTGTCCTTTAACAGAACATACGGGAATGCAAAGGAGTACACCAGAAGTGGCACCTTTTGCACAGCCACATACGCCCACCGAAACTGAAGCAAACATTGGACTGCTAAAAGTAAACCGCCTGGATGCCAAAATGGATGAATTGCTCCTGCAAAGCCCCTGCATACCTGAAAACTAAAATCATTCCATACAAACCTACGAGCCTGCAACATGCTCGGAAAAGGTCTTACCGACGGAGCTGGGCCATGGACGCGGGTCGAGTTTGAACGGCAGTGCTGTCAGTGGAGCTTCGGGTGGCCGAGAGGAGGGGCCAGGGCGAGGGGGAGCTCGTCAACGGAGGGAGAGCTCTGGCCGGCCCAATGACAGTAGCGGGTCCTCCCGCGATGAGTGGATGGAGCCGCCTCGAGACTGCGCAAAAGGATTGCCGGAAAGAGATGGGGAGGGGAAGGGGGAGGGTGTGCACTTTGCCTCGCCGAAGAACATCGAACAGCAAGACTGCCTGTGTGAACTGCTCAGAGCAGTGATAGGCGAGACTAACACTGCAACCATTCCCCCCTCTCAAATTAATAGCATGGAAAATAGTGGCAAATACCAACAAACATCGCCCCCCCCCCAAAAAAACCTGATGCCATTGTAACAGCAAGCAGACTATTTTCAAATAGTAGCCCACAGGTGGCACACGTTCAGATCCACGACAAACTTGCATCCTTCTCAAATAACTCACTTACAGAAGAGGAGCTAAGTCCCGAGGAAGTATGGGAACCTTTAGACCCGCAAAAAATCCAAGCTCTTATAAAGCCAAATGAGCTCGCCACCCGCCGAAATTCTCTGGTAATCGAAGATCAAGTCATTAGAAACCTGACAGCTATGAACAGCAAGCTAACTAGCGCATTTAAAAACTGTAAAACGCAATTGAACTCATTTCGAAAATGGCAGCGGAACAGCACCATCAAGAAAAAGAGATGAGATATCTTGCCAATCTAGAGGCGAATGCGCCAATCTTCGAGACAAGAAATGATGAAATAATGATTTCACAAAAAAGGATCAGACCAGACTCAAGCTCTGAAAGCGATGCGGGTGGCTCCCTGAAACGATTTAAGAACAACAATAGAACCTTGACGATAAATCCTCCTATTGCACCAAGAGCCGTCCCAGCCCCATTCCACCATCAAGGGAAAAGGGACACGGTCTCCTCCTCTTCTTCCTCAGATGAGGAGTACAACTCACCTAATAGAAGATGCCAGAGATACCATGATCCTAAGCCCCAAATAACAAAAGAGCAAGGCGGCCAGTAGTCGACGGTGGAGCTAGTGGAGAAGGTCATTAGCGTTCTGAGACCAATCCTGATGTCTGCCAGTACAATAGCTGTGGCTCCATTAACCAAGCTTTATGAAAACTTGCATGAGAGCTACCGAGACCAGACAACCTTAATAGCATTATTAATTTCCAAAATGGTGAAATTGGAAACCGATCAGTAGAAATGATGACGCAAATCAACATAACCAGAAGAGGTAACGACATCTCGTTAGCAGTTTTGAAAGACTCATTGAAAAATAACTCAGAAGACAAACGTCTTCTGGCGGGATTCACAAGACAGGCCCTAAACCTATTACAGAAAGAACAAGTTGGAAGGGCCAATAGTAACGCAATTCAAACCTCGAATTTGAGTCGAACATCAACATCCCTTGCGCAGCATTCGGGAAAGGTTGGGCAGGAGATAGCCTCTCCCCCAACCTCAGGCAAGGAAAAAATTGATGCTACCAATGAGAAACAGACACCGCAGCTGAACAAAGCCAATGAGAAAGAAGCGCAAAAAACACTGGTCGGCACAGTGAAAGGACCAGAAGAGAGTCCAAATGATCAAGCAGTGTTAGTTGTGATGGAAGCTGAGAATAATGATGAGACAGACTCGCCTCCTATCATAAGTCTTACAAAACCTCCGGCCCCGAGAACAAGGCAGGATGAATCGCCGAGTAAGTCTGCTGATCCCTCCTCGAGTGATGCGACGGAAGGCGCAAAAAGAATTCGCCCCAAATCAAACTCAATTCCAGGCGTTGCAGCCCCGAAAGAAGCCGAATGGTTCGATATTTTCGAAAAGCCACAAGCCATAAGTAAAACCTTGAAGCTGACAAAAAAGCCTGAAAGTGACTTAAAACAAAGCAAATGTTAAAAAAAAAAAAATGCTGATGCCAAAAAATAAAAATGCACGAAACACGACTAACTTCTTCAGAAAAATCAAAGCATTGAACGTGACCTTCAATAATGACTGAGCAAAAGGCAGCACCGGAAACAAAAAGGAATGATAGATCGCCAACCATGAAGGAAACAAGCAGAAAGGTGATCAGCACGAAACATAGTGAGGAGAAAGATGTTGAGTCGAATGAGGATGAGTTATTGAACATGTCGATTTACAGCGACGAGTGAAATGAGGATGATGAAGAGTCCCCAAGCAAGGCTGAAGGCAGGCCAGGCGACGGTGACAGCCAGCACGAGCCAGTTGTCCTTGAAAGAGAGAGTTCCCCGACACCCTCAACAAGCTTTCAAAGCCCGGAAGAGAAGGGACAATTGGTGAAGCGGGTGATAACAGTCGCCGACCCCAGAAAAAAAAAACTGCTAAAGACAACATTAGCGATGTGAAAATTGAAGTTAAGAAAAAACCCTTCCAAACCATCGAAGAAAAACGAAAACAAAGCACTCAAAACCTCTCTGCTGGTCAGGGAGCAATAGACACAGATTCTATATTTCTAAGCAAATCACTGATGTCTCCAGTGAGAGCTCAAAACAATTCAGAGAGATGATTCAAGAATCCCTCAAATAAATCTGGGATTACAAAAGCAACCGAATGTAACCCTAGCTTTTAGGATTTTGATTGAACGAATGGAGCACAAAAGAGGTGACCAGCCCATAAACAGAAGCCTAATACTCCAGTTGTTTCAATTTATTCCAGTACTGAGAACAAAAAGCGCAGAAATTGAGCGAGTTGAAATTTTGGAAGACGCAAATTACAAAAGTGCCTTGTTACACACCAAAGATCGTAAACTCGCTGAAGCAGTGATGATGTGCGAGAGACAGCTCATAGAGGCAGGTTTCCAGATCCAGGAGGTAGACAATGCTTTAGTGAAAGCCGAAACAAGTGAATGTTTAAAGAGCTCCAAATCAAATTCTAAAAGACCCCACTAAAAATACTGCCCTGGGGAAACCTTCAGCGAAGGATCACCGAAAGACAACTGATGAAAAAATAAAAGTCCCCACTCAATCATCGATGGATTTGCCAGAAGGCCCAAAACTAAAAAAATGTTTTAAAAAAAAAAATCACAGTAGAACATGTAAGGGCCGGCAAGCAAGCAATTTCGGATGCAAAATGGTGTGAATCTGCAGGTGATGATCCAAACGGTTGGGCCTGGGTGGCAAAAATTATAAATGATACATCTGAAAGTTAATCCCAATCCCATTTGAATAGTACAGTATGGGCGACCTGATGCCCCCGGGCCTGATGGTTTTGCGCGTTATAAATAAACAAATACAAGAGGCTTCTCGCATCTAGTTAAATCAATCCCAAAAGTTTGGACATTGGCGGATATAATTTGTTTACAGGAGACATGGCTGGACAAAATGCCATGTGTGGACGGTTTTGAAGTGGCCCTAAATCCAGCAATCGTGCAACGAAAAGGCCGACTGATGTCGGGCCAGTTAATTCTGGTAAAAAGGAGAAGTGGGTTTAGCATAAAAACATCAGCTAATACCTCACCATATATTCAACATGCGAGTCTAGAAGACAAAGAAATGTCAAAGGGAAGAACAAATACAGTGCATGTACTAAATGTATACTGCAACACCGCCCTGACGGAGCATCTAAAGTTTGAAAAGGAACTGCTCGATACGATTGATAACATTATGCTTGAAAACACCAACGAGCAAATTGTCCTATGTGGCGATTTTAATATGAAGTTGTTGGACATACATAGTCTCAAAAAAAGCCCAAAAGAGAAGGAGACCAAAAAAAGCTCATCTTGGTTAGAGGAAATGACCTCCCGCTCCCTGCACATGATGAATGGAACAATAACAGGCGACATTCCACCGAATGTAACTTGGGAAATAGGCGACCAAAAATCTATATTAGATTACTTTTTGGTATCTGAAAGAATATTATCCGAAATCAAGTCACTATATTTAACCAAATCACCACAAAGTTATCACAATGTGGTTACAATGGAATGGAAGCAGAGTCACCGGCAAACCTTAGAACAATGGAAGACGCAGATAGCATTGGAACCAGGAGGTAATCGTCTTCGCATAAGATCCGGGGGTATACCGGTACTGGCAGAAATGATAAAACCGAAAGTGGGAGATAAAGAGAACGACACAATCGAATATCAGGCCCTATTGGAGTTATACAAACAAAAAAATACTCTTGCAATAAACCAACCTTCCAAAGGCACAACTTCGACCCTCAAGTTGCCAAAAAAAAGAAAAAAAAAAAAAAAGTCCTGCGATCTGAGATAAGAATAATCTCAACGAAAGCGATGCCTGACCAAAAACATGAAATAAGAAAAGTTAAAAACATCTAACAACTGGATCAAAACTCATCGCGGGCTCCTTGAGCAAAGAGATACCGAAGTAATTCTAGAGGCATTAAATAAGAACAATCCAAGAAGCTTCTGGTCGATAGTGAACGAGTTGGAGAACCCGCAAAAAGCTAGGCTTGCAAATATGGTGACTGAAGACCAATGAACAATCCATTTTGAAAAGCTATTTAAAAAAAAGAAAAACACCATCTCACCAAACCTGAGCGTAAGCCTGCCATGGGACCTAGTGTTTGAACAGGAGGAGATCGTGAATACCATACAAAAGATCAGCTCCTCAAGAGCGGCAGGTCCAGATGTTCTCTTTGAGGATTGCATTTGAGAGCCCATCGAAGAATGGACAGACTTTTGCAATATACTTTTCCAAAACATAACGAAAGAGGGTCGTATTCCAATAACATGGAAATTGGGCATTATAGTCCCAATTTTCAAAAAGGGCGACAGCACAAATCCATCAAACTACCGACCCATAGCCATATTGGATTTGATAGGGAAAGTATTTGCTAGTCTACTCCTAAACCAGCTGTCACAGATGCCATTAAATCAGATAATAAAATCTACCTGGCATTTATAGATTTAGCCAACGCCTTTTATGGTGTCGACCGGGAAACTGTGGACTAAATTGAAATCGAAAGGTTGTGCACACAGCCTAATTCATGCCATTAAAGAACTCTATTCGGAGACCCATATACAGATTCGACTTGACAACGAGGGTCACCTTACCAAACCAATCAAAACAGAACGAGGAGTGAAGCAAGGGTGCCCATTGGGAGCGACACTCTTCAATTTTTATATCTCTGAGGTAGGAGCCATATTTGATGACATAGTGGCATTTCCCCCCAAAAATAAATGGCAGACACATAAGCTGGATCCTCTATGCCGATGACATGGTCGTTTTGGACTTAACACCTATCGGTCTCCAAAGAAAGCTATATGCTCTAAAGAAGTTTATCGAGGACTTAGGTCTCGAGATCAACGCAGCGAAATCAGAGATACTTGTCCTTGAAAACAGAAGTGGCGGCCAACCAAAGACAAGAAAGCTGAGATGGTCATTGGGGACTGAAGCCCTGCGTAAAGTTACTCAGACAAGATACTTGGGGACGCTGATAAATTCCAGCATAAATGATGAATGACCCAATGATGAAGAAGATCGCAAGTAATTGCAAACAGCTAATAACACAAGGCTTGATCCTGCACACAAAATATGGAAAATTCTCGTACGTTCCAATAATGAAGTTTTATAAGAGTAAGGTGACTCCCATCTTGACCTTCGGAGCAGAAAGTATTTTTGGGTGTGCTTCCGAGATATGGGCCAGGTGCAAAAGCAAGTTCTGGAAACCTATTCTACAGCTACCATTGAGTTTTCCCACCGCTTGTGCGTTATACGAGGTGGGGCTAACCTCATTAAACGCAGGATTAATGTGGAACAAACTGGCACTATATAGGAAGACTCTAGAAGAAGCGGAACTAGCACCCTTTGAAGTTCTAATGGAGCCTAAAAAAACCGCAAGAATGCAAGTCAGCTCTAATCGTGTGGAGACAGCAATGCAAAGACATCTTGGCACAATTGACATTGGATGAAAAAACCCTTTGGCGCAACCCAAACGCAGTAAAAAAAAGAATTCTGCAATTGGATTGGATCGAGACAGTCGAACAAAGAGCGAATCATAGATGCATGGCCAATTCGCCGGTGGAAGCCAAAGGAGTCAATACAATTCCCAAATACATGGTCATCTGGCCATGGAAACGCCTGAGAAGAACAAGTAACTTTCTTACCTGGTAACGTTCTTTCGATGGGATGGTCCGACGACGTATTCCATATCTATGACAGGTAATGTCCACAGCTGTGCTGCTTCAGAAAATCTTCGGCGTCTGCGTCCTGCATCGATGACGTCGATGCGCCGTCCCCGAGGACCTCCTCCGACGGCCAACGTGACCCGATGTGATAAGTAGGACGCACGACCCCCATAGCCTCAGTTGTAGTTTTTTCCCCCAGAACGCGTGACACCAGTTTTCTGCCAGTCAGACACACAAGGCCTTGGCGTAACGCAAGCTGCAATCGCAAAAGAAATTCTGCAGCGGGGAAGGTAGGGGGGGAGCAATATGGAATACGTCGTCGGACCATCCCATCGAAAGAACCTTACCAGGTAAGAAAGTAACTTGTTTTTCGAGGGGATTGGGTCCTCCGACGTATTCCATATCTATGACAGACTCCCAAAGCAGTACCAAGCAAGGAGGTGGGAAAAGAATTTAGAACACAAATTTATCATGCCCAATCAAATTGCGGAATAAAGGACTGCCTTGCCTAAGGTCAGATCCTGCCCTCGGATGGAATCGAGGGAGTAGTGACGTACAAAAGTATGTACTGAAGCCCAGGTGGCTGCATCACAGATGTGACGAATAGGAACACCCCTCTGCAGGGCAGTAGACGCAGCCACTCCCCTGGTAGAATGGGCCCGCAAGCCAGCCGGAGGGTCCTCACCCGCCAAGCGGTAATACTCGGAGATAGCTAAAATAATTCAACGAGAAAGTCTGTTTCGTCACAGCTTGTCCCAAACGCTTTCCAGCGTAACCAATGAAAAGTTGATCGTCCACTCTGACCCGGGACATGCGTGAAATATAAAAGCTCAACGCTCTCCTAGGATCAAGCCTATGGAGCCTCTCCTCTTCCTTACCAGGATGTGGAGGAGGATAGAACGCCGGAAGAACAACCTTCTGGCTCAAATGAAATTCTGAAACCACCTTAGGAAGAAAGGAAGGACGAACTCTAAGGACAACCCTGTCCTTATGAAACACAGTGAAGGGTGGCTTAACTGAAAGTGCCTGTAAATCACTCACTCTGCGAGCGGAAGTAACCACAACCAAAAACACAGTTTTCAGAGTTAACAGTCTCAAAGGGCAAGAATGCAAAAGCTCAAACGGAGCACCCATAAGAAACTTAAGAACAAGGTTCAAATCCCAACCGGGCACCAGAAAAGGTGACGGAGGGAACACATTAGGGAGCCCTTTCAAAAACTGAGAAATTAAAGGAATCTTAAAATAGGAACATTCTTCAGACGAGCGCTTAAATATGGACAGCGCCGCCAGGTAACCTTTAATGGTCCCCACTTGCAAGCCCCTGTGGGCCAAGGAAAGCAAAAAAGACAGAACCATGGGAATGTCGCACTAAAAAGGATCCACATTCTTAACTCTGCACCAGTCGCAGAACTTTCTCCAACGGCAACGGTACAGAGACTTTGTTGCCGGCCACCTGGCCGAGAGCAACACCTCCATCACGCCTTCAGGGAGTCCAATCCTTATACCTCAACCTTTCAGAAGCCAAGCGTGAAGGTTGAGGGATCTGACCTCTGGATGGGGAACCTGACCCCGCTCCTGTGAGAGCAGATCGTCGTAGGGAAGACGACATGGAGGGCAGATGGACAAGTCGAGAAGGTCTGGGTACCACGTCCTCCGGGCCCACGCCGGAGCAATGAGGATCATCCGGGAACCGAACCTCCATAACCTCCGCAGTACTTACGGGATGACGGGGGCTGGAGGAAACGCGTACAGCAGTGAGAATGACCACGAACGTGTCTCCTAAGGCTCCTTTTGGAGGAGATTCCCACGAGCAGAAACTTTCGCACTTCCGATTGACACTGGAGGCGAAGAGATCCACTTGAGGGGTCCCCCAAAGGGCGAAGATCTCCAGGAGAATCTCCTGAGCCAGCTCCCACTCGTGAGAGATCGCGCTCTGCCTGCTCAGAGCGTCTGCCGGCTCCGTTGTCATCTCCGGCCAGACGAACAGCCGAGATCGAAACTTCCTGCTGTATGGCCCAGAACTCGAGCTGCATGGCCTTCCTGCACAGAGGAAGTTAACCTGCCCCCCCCTATTTGTTGAGGTAGTGCATGGCCACCATATTGTCCGTTAGAATCAGGACACTCTTTCCTCGCACAGTCGGCAGAAAAGCCTTCAGGGCTAGCCTGACGGCCCTCAGCTCCAACAGATTGATATGGAGTCTAGACTCCGACGGAGACCAACGACCGCTGACTGGCAACTCGTTGGCATGAGCTCCCCATCCCATGAGGGATGCGTCCGTCACGATCGTCACCTCTGGCCAGGGCAGCCAAAATGGGGCCGCCTTCATCAGATTGCCTTCAACTGCCCACCACAGAAGGTCCTGGGCGACCGAGGGCGGCACCTGAACAGGGTCCAACAACCTGCCGGAGGACAGACCACTGGAGCTTGAGTGCCCATTGCAAAGATCACATCCGCAACCTGGCCTATGGCACCAGAAGAATGCAGGATGCCATGAGGGGTATACACGCATTTCGTCGACCACTTTTTCATCGTGGTACTTTTCATCGCCAACATTTTTTTTTAAACATTTCTATAGGGGGGGGGGGGTGGTGTTTGTGCGGGTTGGGGTATGATTAAGTAAGGGGGGGTTTGCGGGGGCGCAGCCCCCCATAAAAAAATATAATAAAATAAAAATAAAAAGGTTGCCGATGAAAGGGTCGGCGATGAAAAGTCCCACGATGAAAAAGTGGTCGACGAAATAACGTAGAACCCCATGAGGCCGAGCAGTCTCAAGAACTCGGACGCTGGGAGAGTCTGGGCAAGCTGAAACTTGTGCACCATCTGCTGAATGTGAAGAGCCCTCAGCTGGGGAGGAAAACACAGCCCCAGGGATGTGTCGAGCACTGCTCTGATGTACTGGAGCCGCTGTGTTGGCGTCAAATGGGACTTCTTTAAATTGAGGGAGAAGCCCAGCTTGTGAAGGGAGTGGCAGGTGACGGACAGATGATCCAAGACTTGCTCGGGAGAGCTCCCCCTGATCAACCAATCGTCCAGCGAGGGGTAGACGTGAATCCCCCCCTTTCCTGAGATGCGCTTCCAACACCATGAGCTTGGTGAAAACCCTTGGGGCGGAGGTCAATCCGAACGGCAGGACCAGAAACTGAAAGTGCGAGTCCCCAACCGCGAACCTCAGGTGGTACTTGTGCTTGGGATGGATCGGCACATGGAATTAAGCATCCTTGAGGTCGAGAGACACCAACCAATCCTGAAGTTGAAGGGCCTGGAGGACTTGAGAGAGAGTAACCATTTTGAACTTGTCCTTCCTGAGGAGTTTGTTCAAACCGCGCAAGTCCATGATGGGTCTCAATCCCCCGTCTTTCTTCGATATCAAAAAATAAGGGGAATACCATCCCTTGTTCCTCTCCGCTACAGGCACCAGTTCTATGGCGCCTTCTCCAGCAGGGCTTGAATTTCCTGCGCAAGGAGCGGATCCGGACTCTTCAAAGAGGTTCACAGGTGGATTGTTGAGAGGCCTCTGCCGAAAATGAAGACAGTAGCCATGGGTTATGATCTCCAGAACCCACACATCTGAAGTAATGGCACGCCACTCTACAAGATGCTGCGCCAGCCTTACCCCAACCGGCGAACCATGGGACCTGGCCTCATGACTGAGTGGTAGCGGCTGCGGCGCTGCCTGAGGGCAAAGAGGCAACTGCCTGAGCGGCCTTGGCACCTCGAGTACCTTGTTTTCCACCTCTGGCACTCTTACGGTGGCCTCTTTGACTGACAGCTCCTTTTGCTTTACTGAAGGACGAGTAATAGCAAAAGGAACCTACCCTCCATTGTTGTTCCCTAGGACGAAAAGGCGCAGGTTGTCGAACTGCAGCGCCCAACGACTTCGCTGCAGCTTTGGAGGTCCTCAACCTCTCAAGGCTCTCGTCAGCTTTGCTGCCAAAAAGATGTTCACCGTCACAGGGCATGTTGAGGAGCCGGGACTGCACATCAGGAGCGAACCCAGACTTCCGCAACCACGCAAACCTGCGTATTATGGTGCTCGCCACCATGGACCGGCTGACACAATCTGCCATGTCCAAACCCAACTGAACGGCCTCACACATGGCATCCTTGCATCCTCAACCATAGCAAGGAAACCATCCGTTCGTCCCCTTCGGGAATATGTTCAGCCGCTAATGCAACACAGTTCCACAGAGTGTGTGTGAAACGAGACAAGGCACATATGGAGTTGGCCGCCTGAAGCGCCATACCCCCTGAAGAAAACACTTTCTTCGCCCAGCCGTCAAAACGTTTGTCGTCCCTATCCGGAGGGATGCTAGGATACGACGCCTGCTTTGCCGGGGCCGTAGCCGCCTGCACCACCAAACTCTCCGGAGTGGGGTGCCTGGACAAGTAGCAGGGGTCGCTACTGGCTGGACGGTATTTTCGCGACAAAGTCTTGCCCCCTGCCGGGAGACTCTCTGGAGCAGTCCAAGCCACGGCCACCCTTCTCTGCAGAGCCATATGAAACGGCAGTACCGGGTCAGTGGGGGGACCAAGATCAAGGATGTCCGTGAGATCATCCTGAACGAACTCCCCTGGGGGAGCCGACCATCCCAAGTACTCGGTGACCCGAGACATAAGGCGCCGGTATGAAGAATCGGCATGAGTGCCAGGCTCTGGCCTACAAAACCCCACCTCCGGAGAGGTATCCAGTCCACTGGCATCATGCAGTGACTGCCTCAGGTCATCAAACTGGCTATGGCCCAAGAGAAGCTCATCTGGTACCGTAACAGGAACCAAGCCTTCATCAGAGCCTTCATCACCCTCTGAAATGTACTCCAGGCGGTGAGAGGAAGACACCTGGGGACCAAAGCAATGCCTGACCTTAGCCAGAGCCTTTCTAGGGGCTAACCCAGTGCCACAGGGCCCCTCCGACACCACCGCCTCGAAAGGCGTTGAGGGCGCCGAACGAGTCGGCGCCAGCGTTGAGAGAATCGGCATCGGCGTCAGCTGCAGCGCCGCCAACATCAACAGCATCAACACAGGCCTCGAAGGCAGAGCTCCGAGCGTGTCTCTCGACGACCTAGGCGCCAACAGTGTCGACGACCCCCTCGGAGGAGGAGCCTTGAGAGAAATCGTCGACGACCTCGGCCCCACAGGCGTCGACCTCTTCCTCGAAGACGGCACAGGATCACGCGGTCACGAGCGCGTCGAGGACCAGGACCTGGAACGGGCATGGCGAGAACGGCTACCCTTATCCGAGCGGAACCTTTCCTGCGAGCCATGCCGACCACCCGAGCCCGAAGGCGTACGAGTGGTGTCTCTCGACCGGTGCCGACCGACCCCACTCGGAGGCGCGGACCAACTGGTGCCCTGCGATTCAAGAATCGCTAACACCTGCTTCCCAAAGGAAGTCCATTCCTCCGATGTCGCTTGCATGGTGGGATAAGAAACCAGCCGACGGGCGGAGTCCTCGGAAGAGGACGGGGAAGGCGACCGATGCCGGCGCTTCCGGGAATGCCTCGAAGAGGCAGAGGAGTGGCGAGACCGACTCCTGGAACGAGACCCACTGGACTTCCGACAATGATGCGGAGAATCGCCTCTCGAGTCATCCGTCGAAAGCCCTGTAGACCTCGACTTCCGGGGCTTAGAAACCCGACCTACCGACAGCTTCTTCTTGCGCTCCCGCAAGGCCTTGGCCGTGAGCGACTGGCAGTCGACACAGTCGTCTGTATCGTGGGCCTCCCCGAGGCACAAGAGGCAGGCGTCCTGCGAGTCCGTGACCGACATCTTGGACCCACAGTCCCTGCATGTCTTGAAGCCCGGACGCGGGGTTGAAGACGAATTAGACATCGTCACGAACAGGTTTTCACAAAAACCGAACAGGTTCAACGAACCGAGAAGAATACAGCAAACTCCAAAGAGTTGAGGCATACCGAGATTCACGAAGCGAACACGTTTGCGGAAAAAACAGAACTGAGGCTACGGGCGTCGTGTGTCCCACTTATCACATCGGGTGACGTCGGCTATCGGAGGAGGTCCTCGGGAGCGGCGCATCGACGCAGGAGATTTTCTGAAGCAGCACAGCTGTGGACATTACCTGTCATAGATATGGAATATGTCGGAGAACCCAATCCCCTCGAAAGCTGTACCTGAAATTCAGACTGAATCTATTCGAAACAAAGGAAATCTGGATTCAAAGAAGAACGATTCATGCTGAAAATACAATGTGCAGATTCTGCAATCAGAATGTGGAAAATCTAAAACATCTAGTCCTCTTCTGTCCATACCTAAGACACACGAGAACAACTTTCCTGGGGAAAGAAATGCACAAATGTATGACCTATAGTAGTGAGGACTGGTGGTGCCAAATGCACAACAGTGATGGAAAAAAAATGAACCCTTGCACTCACGAGGTACTTAGCAAATTTACAATCTAAGTTGGAAGCAGAGAAGATGGCTTTTAGTGAATAAGTCTAGAGCTTTGTACATAACATCTTCATTCTTGTCTTTTTTATTTTATTAATCATAATGTGATAATTTTATGTAAGTACTAATTGTTGTAGTAAGTTATGTTTCCATTTCAAGTTTTTTTTAAACTATATGAAATAAAAAAATATATATATATAGAGACAGCAAGACATGCGCTTACAAATTGCCCAATGATGAAACCCATCTATGTTCATTGCTATTTTAATTTTGTAAAAGATCTGGATGATATAACCCATGAATAGTTCTAGTTAAACTGCTTGTCTGGATATAGCCGTAGTAGGATCATTGCTATAACACAAGTATGGAAATGTGTAAATAAGCAACTACGTAAATTTGAAAGTGACGCAAGACTACTGGAGGAACAAAGTAAAAGCCTATGTTTCTAAATCTTGGGTATGTCTCAGACTATGTGCTGAACATAGGATTCATATATGTGTATTGCTCCTTATGATTCGACAGATGCCTAATGAAATTCTCTTTATTATCACTACAAATGGACCGTTGTCAGATGAATTGATCTGTACTGGTATTTTACTAAGGATATGTAAATGTGTTCTATCCTGCTGCATGATATCCTCTTTTTATATAACTTAGGTATTTTTTTAAATGTGGAAATACTTTTTCGATTTTTAATATTTTTTTCTTTTCTGCTGTAATAATCTTTTGCTGTTTAAGAATTAAGCATGTGAATCTTTTCTTTTCTAATTATTTTTACTTAATGTGTTAAAGTTTTCTATTAAACTGTATACACAATAAAAAATTAAAATAAAAAGATGCCTATGGAGTTTGTCAGACTCCACAACCAAAAGAAACACACAAGTGTTCAGAATCACAATAAAAAAATGAGAGTGTGGGATAAAGGGTCACACTCTCAAGGTTTAAAAAAATCAAGTCCTCAAAATCCAGCAAAGTTGCAGGGGTTCTCTAAGGTGGAGGGAATTAGCACATTTCTGAGAATTCTCCCGAACAACTTCCATTGCTGCTGCAGGAACCGACTGCCAGGGAGAGGAACACCAGAATCGAGTGAGTGTCTAAGTCAGACCCGAGCTCCAGAAAGACCTTCCGGACTCCCATGAAGCAAACTGACCCAACCTGAGCCACCTCAACAGAGTGCTGGACCCCAGATGCGAGGAAAGTCCATTAAGGTAGCCGAGAACCGCAGTGGTGCTATTTGTGAGAGAAGCTGAAACTGAAGTGCCGCTGATTTGAAGTTTGCCCATTGCTGCTGCCAACCTTCAATTCGTAGTGCAGGAGTCCTCAGACGTCCCGCCTCTTGTCCCCACGATCGAGGCCCAGGAACAGGATCAGCAGACCTACACAAGAACAGAAGCCAGCTGGAACCAATTTCTTCTAACCAAAGGTACTGTAAAACTAAGGGGACTTAACTTTTGTTGTGTAGCCTTGCTAGTTCTCATTTGAGACTTGTCCTGGTTGCTTTTGCAGAGTTGCTTGCAGCTTTGCTCATCATAAGCCTCCCAGCTTGTGGCCCAACAGTGATTTCTTTTTCTACAAAACTCTCTAACATTGTGCATGACTTTTTACTTACCTTCTAGAAGTGCCTCAGCTCCCCTAGACTTTGCTCAATTGACATTGGCTGTTTTGGCTCCCTGAAGACTCTTCTAACCTCTGACTTTGTGTTTTGATCTGTCCCTCCAAAAGTAATAATTCTTTACTTGTAGAGCTGGGAAAGGGCTAATCTACATTGCACTGGGGTTGTGGGGGGTTCAAAAGTTCTTACCCGTTTGAGGAACTTGTTAACCATTGTTTTCTCCCTTAACCTTTTCCTTTTTGACATCAAACTACGCATTGCTCCAAATGCACCAGTGATCTATCAATGTACACAGTGTCCTAGTTATTGAAATCACCTCAGGGTGTAGGAAGTGTCTGTGTGCCATCCCAAAAGGGTATCTACTGATTTTATTGAAACAGAGTGTGTATTTTGAAGTATATTTAAGTGTTACATATTTGCTCCCTTCTGAAGAAGGCTTACTCAAACTGACTGTTTACATTAATGAATACTTGTTTAATCAATAAACCTTGAGTGTAAGTGTTATTTGGATACTTGTCACTGTGAAACTCTGTGTTGCAAACCCACAGCTCACATTGACCCCTCTTGGGATAAGCCTGGCTGCTCAGTCACTACCAGCTTGTGTAGTACAGACTTCTACCGAAGGTTGGGTTGCTATTGCCAAGAGGACAAGGCTGGTGCAGTCTCCCACAGGGTACTGCAAACAATCTTGCCTAACACTGTGCCTCCTCAGTGTCGAGTAGTAGCAGTTCATTGTACTGGAGTTGATTGTCAATAGGCCAATCCGCTACCGGCTGGTCCTGGTGGTCTGGCGACTGGATCACGTAAATGTCGTCATCATAAAACTGGTCTTGACCATAGATGTCCCCCTGACACCCTGGGTCTGCTGGGTCATCATAATCGCTCACTTGGTATCCACGGGGGCGCCACACGATACTGGATGGAGGTCTAAGCGCTATTCCGGACCCCTCTCTGCTTGGTTACGTGCCAGACGTTGGGATGCAGTTTTAAGGCCCTTGGGGCCAGTGTGAAGGGCTTTAGCCCCACTGCTGCCAGGGGGCTGTTATACCTGAGGTGGTCAGGGGCACTGATCGTGACAGAGGGGTCTTGATATGTGTGAGAGCTGTCTTGGAACGTCGAGGCCGGAGTGCCTAGAGCAGAGGTGCTAGGCTGTGGCTCAAGATGGGCCCTTTTGGCAGGGGGTCGACGATGATGGTGTTCGTTGGGAGCTGTCAAGCAGCCATGCGGCAAGGCAAACAACAAAGGAATGAAAAAGTCTATAATTACAACTTTAGCTCATCAAAGGCATCTGCCTGGAAGCGAACTATGCATTTGCTACCGACTTCAGCGGAAAAAAACAATCTGAGGGACCTCGGCGAGCGAAGGACCATGGGTACAGTACACACAATAGGGATAGTATTACTAAATACGCCCTGTCGACGTCCGATTTTGAGTTTCGAAAAGAAATCAAGTAATACTCTGCGACTTCCACCAGATGTCGGACTATGCAGAGCATGTGATCCAAGCAGATCCACAAGCTCCAGAAATACTTAGTCAAACAAATCCTCTTTTTAGGTTTAAAATAGTTATGGACCACATAGTAGGCACGAAGAAGTTTCTACATGCATTGTGTACTCTAGGTTGCCACTACAACTTTGTGGCAGAACCTATTTGTGTTGGAAATCATATGCCCGTAAGTGACAAGAGAATACTAACTGTATCTTGGTGCATTTAGGTCTCGGACCGACGGGAAACGCTCACTGCACAAGTCCATTTGTACATGATATTTAACGAAAGAACTTTGAATACATCACTCAAACAACTTAATACATTTACTTAAGTCTAGAAACTTTGGTAAGCAAAGTTTGTTCATGTAAGCCGATCGAGACAGTTTAAGATTTAAAAATAAAATATCAACCGTAAAAAAAGTCACTTTCACTTAACCACTGCTGTTCCCTTTTTATAGCAAACACCAGAGATACCATGAAAAGTTTTTCTGTGTTAATTGTGCTCATGACAGTGAATATCATTGAGTAGCGTGTTATGAGATTTGTGGGTGGTTTTTCTATATAGTCCTTAATTTTCCACGGTAAAGGGACTACTGTGATTTATTTTTAACAAAAGTAAGGAATGAAAACGTGTCTTCAATTCAAAGGTTTGCATTAGAATTAACATTATAGTTCACAAATATTAACTGAAAAAAGCCAAATATCCCCATACCTCGTGCACTGCTCCATCGTTGAACGAATAAACTGACCAATCAGAGACAGAAATTGCTCAGTGTATCGCGAATTAAACTGCTTTAACAGAGTGAGGATGCCCAATACCAACGGAGGCCAGTCTACCGGATCTGCAGGTTTTCTGCATGCCATACCTAAATTGAAATGGAGAAAGGAACAAGGTAGAGTATATTATTACATTTCATAGTTAAAGAAACATGTATTGTTTTGTCACCTTCTCAAGTGTCTAAACAATTACTAAGCTGATGTCAGAAAATATATTTTAACTAACAATTTGACATAGATGACACGCAACAGTTCGGCTAAAGAGAGAAGCGTTAAACCAGGAGGAATCCATTGTGACATGCCAATTGGTCATAAGTGGCTTACAACTGTCCTGAAAACTAGATTTGGGTTAAAATGGGACAATCATTTTGTGACATATCAATTTGTCACTTTGTTACCCTACAATCTCTGAGAGTTCAATCAAATCTATGGGATTTGCACCAGCTCGAAAGGGATAGGATCCCCCTTCCTCATCATAAATAGGACATGCATGCCATTGTGGGGAGCGGGCAAAACTCTGTCACATCTCCAGCGTCAGTCGGCAGCGCTATATAGGGTTCTGCGGTCAGTAGACAGATGCCCCGAGACGCAATGGTGTTTCCCTTTACTGCAATCTTGTAGCGTCTCAATGCAGAGTTCCTGCCGGCTCTTCCAAGCACAGTGGGATCCGTCGGCTTGACCAAAGCTGAAGTAGTCCGGGCTGATGACGTCAATGCAATGGCCCTGGTGTCGGGCTATCGGGGTCTTTGCGAAAATGTCAAGCATCTTCAGCCTGAATGCCTCCCATTCCTCTGGGGTAGAGGACTGGATGGGAAAAGGTACCTGCAGAGCCTCTTCCTCTTGGCCGACCATGGAGTGGTGACTCCTCTTTTTTCTAAGAATGATGCCTCAAAGAACCGACAGGGGATCGTAACCTCTTGCAGGGTTTCTTCCTTTTGCCGTTTTGGACTGGCAAACGTTCCTCGTTGCCGCGGTCCATTTCCGGCGACCTTGAACGGGTCCGCTTATCGCCTTTTTCCATGTGGAAGAAGGTGGTAAGTTTAACTTCACGCTCTCGTAGCACCTTCAGGTGCATCGATTGGCAGAACCCGCAGTCTTGCGTGTTGTGGTCTTCATCAAGGCAGTAAAGGCAGATACATTGTGGATATGAAATGGACATTTGATGCTGCAATTCAATGTGAGGGATCAGAAATGAGAGGCGGACACAAAGAGGTCATATTTTCATTAACAGACACCATTATTACAGATAAGGGTTTGATAAAGATCTCTCTGTCCCTATCCTAAAGAATTTCTCTCTACCTAGCAAACTAAAACTAAAGATCAGTCTGTGCCAAGTTGACAAATTATATAAGTTGTCCTTGCGTCCTAAAAAAAACATACTAATCTGATCCTCACACTCAAAAGGAACTAAAAGTGTAAGGAAAATGTCTCTGACCTAGGTTCGGCCGAAAGTGTTCACAATCAAAGCAAACAGATAAATCCAGCATAGATACTATTTGCCAAGGCGAACCACTTGGATGCAGAGGGCGGTACCCTTCCCCTGGATATTTCAGGGAGGGTGGCAAAAAAATGCTATCGACTATTGAACCCCCACTGTTTAAACTGTGACTTTGACTAGTAATGACTCCCTAAATGCAGGCCCACCGACTCAGTCAAGGACTTCCTAACTTTTATTACTCTGACCAAGGTTTAGTGATCTAATAGGTATTGGGTTAGTGCCTTACACTAGTTCTGTAGGACTCAACTGGTGTCACTCACACCCACTGTCACCCTACTATTCCACTATATCGGATTCCTCTCCCTTAACTCCTCCCCACCAATCTTTTGTCCCAGCTCCTCTTCCTGCCACTCTAATCCTCCTCCTGCCACACTATCCCTCCGCCTCCCACACTACTACTTGGTCACCTTGCTTTAACCCTGCATCAGCCTTCTCATATTCACACCTTAAACTACACTCTCTCGACTGCTCCAACCTTTCCCTCCTCCCTAGCCCAGGTGTCCATAACAGGGAAGATTGCATTAGCGACCGATGTGTCATGTCCGCTGGACCGCCTGTTGCCTAATGGCGCTGGTATCTCTGCTGGCGCTTCCGTCTGGGCACTTTGGCTCCCAGCGAGAGCTCACAGTCTGGGCAATGGCATGCCGGACGCAACCATGTTAGGGCCACCATGTTGTGGGGCATTGTGCGCACCTTATCGGCCAAGCACTCCTGGTTGCCATCGTAGCATGTTCTACCCACGGCACTCCAGAAGCTATTTAATCCCGGGTTCTCAGTCAGTCCGGTGTGTCTCAGCGTTCCTTACGTTGTCCTGACCCTCAGTACATCATTCTGTTACTTGCCATTCTATCTGCTCCCTGTCCTTTTGGTTTTCCTGCCTTCTTCTTATTATTATCGAATGCATGGGCGGACCCACGCAGGCGCTTCTCCATCCGAAAAAGGATGATGTGCACCTAACCCACCAATCAACACACATCCTTCATATTCTCACAACTCCTCCCACCGCCCCGTCTGCCTCACAAAATCCAGCAGCCCAAGTCTTCCTCTCCTTTTGCTCAGTCCCAGTCCTGTCCTGTCCTGTCTACCTTTACTGTCAGCCTCTTGTCTGTTTATCAGACCTTGCTGGTTCTGGCGCGCCCCTGGAAGCGCCTCAGAAAGTGCCTGTTAGGAGCCTGGAAGGAGCATGGAAGGAGCTGGGAGGGAGCGTTGTGAGCAGCCTGCTACAGACCTAATGGACTGCTGTTACGACTGGATCTGCATTCTTATGACTTGTAGTTGTTCCGTCCTTTTTTTCGGCACACTTCCTATTTTAGGCACAGGCACGCGCCCCCGGAAGTGCCTCAGAAAGTGCCTCAAGGAGCTGGGAGGGAGCGTGGTGAGCATCCTGCTACGGACCTAATTGACTGCTGCAACGACTGGATCTGCATTGAGTCTTGATGCTATCAAAGTATCTTCTTTTTGACCTTGCCACAACTTGTCAAAACATTTTGCCAAAAAATATTACTTTTGCTCCTTTTTTCCATTTTTTCAGACTCGTGGTGGCTCCGCCCCTTTTTCCGGCACACTTCATATTTTAGGCACGGGCCCCTGCGTGCGTGCACCTGGAAGTGCCTTACAAAGTGCCCGTTAGGAGTCGGTTAGGCACGTGAGGCAAGTTGGCTACTGAACAGCTGCTCTATCTGGTTTGCATTTCACTTTATTATGTTTAGCTCAGATGTGGCCTACAATCAGAGGTGAGCGGCATATATTTATCTCTGATATAGGCATTTTGCTGCCTGCATTGTGTCGTGCAAGCACTATTTCACTGAAGCAGCGGCTGCGTCAAGAAAGTGGGTTGGGGAGGAGGGTGTATTGGTCGAGGTGTTTGCTTGTCATATAACTTCCTGTTCTAGAAAGCAAATGCTGACAACCCCATTGGTTAGTCACACAGTTACGTGCTTACTCCATTAACACGGTTGTTGAAAACCTAGTAATAATCATTACTCGCGCAGCCGCGCACGCCCCTGTGTTTTATGCAGCAATAGACCCATTATTGTTTTGTATCTTAAGTATTTTTGAGGCGCAAGAGTCCGACAATGGTTATAGATTTGACGAGTGGCACACGCCTGAAGGAGCCTTCTTCAAAGGCGCCACCTCCCGCTTCTACATTGCAATCAGGACTTCCAATGTTTATTCCAGAATCACAGGAATTGCTTGGCTCCTGCTTCGCGTAACCCACCGACCACACAGACAGAAGCCCAAGTACACGCTGCAATTACACCGCAAAACACGGTTAACACATTCACAAACAAATTCACACTCAAACAAATGAATGACGTCCAATTAAGGCCGTTGGTAATAGCCAACAACTTATCTTTCAACAACAATTACCTCGGAACATCTCAATTTGCAGCTTCAACTCTCTGGGCATGACTGCCAGTTCTTCACATGACAAGCAGGCTAGCACTGATAGGGGCATGCCCCGGGTGCTGAGTGATCTGAATGGCTTAGGGTCAAGTGAGGAACAAACTGAGCAGACTTATGTTCTAACTCCGCATGGAGAACGTTGAAGGCAGTGTGTGGGGGCCGCAGTGGCGCAGCTCCGGCAGGAGCGAAATGAGATGCCACACATCATCAGTGCTTCGCCCGGAACTGCCTCCCTCTCGCGGGGGCGGGGCTTTTATTAGGACGCCCTGCGTCACCGCGTTGCGGGTCGCAGGGCGGATACAACACAGACTAGGTGCCCGCAGGAACAGATTTTCTTTTCTCCACACGATATAAACACAGATGCCTAATGAGCCTGGACCTCAGGCATTCCCAGTACTTACACGTATACTAAGGGGCACAACACCACCCACTATGCCATTAGAGAAATTAAAGTGTCTAATTCTGATATCTTAGCGAAACTTAAAAAGGTAGAAGGATACATGCTGGCGCAGGAGTCCTTTTGCCTTTACCAAACGTCCTTAACAAAAAAGGCCCAGCAGACACATCTTAGGCCGTCTGCCACTCAAACTTGCGCCAGCATTATAAACAACAAGACCACTCAAACATATGATACGTTAAACACCTCAAGTGTCCGACCTAGGTCTTATGCAAATGTGGTGGAGGGTAGCGCCTCCACCAATACCCTCCCAAAGGACAATGAGCACATAGGTCTTGTTCAAGTTGCCAAAATGCAACATGATAGAATCCTGCAAATCGAAACAACTTTTGATCGAGGCAAACATTGTTCCTAAAGGTAACTACATACTGAGATATGACAATTCTCTGACGGCTGTCCATGATAATATGACAGTTTATGAACCCCCTGACAGTCCAATGCCACTCATGGATCTTCTGAAGCATCAGCCCGCCGAGATGAATGTTGCTGCCGAAAACCTTGAGACTGCGTCAGACAATGAGGTTTCTTATTCCTCAAATCATTACCTATCACGCAAAAGGTAAGAGACTTGAATTTAAGAGCACAAAAAAGAAGGCTTATCAGAAAAAACAAAAATATTAACAAAAATGACTCTTCAATCAAAAAATCTTAAAACTTACCTTTGGGTAACATAAAGGGTCACAACTCTAATGTCAAGAATGCATGCAATATTTCACTTGACAATGTGACTCTTGACTTGAATCAACTCAATGATGAAAGTAAAGTTCTGTTACAGTTGTTATGGAGAATTCTCATTTTATGGCTAATTTCCCTTACCTATAGAGTCCCCCAGCAGCTTTGATGGATTTGAAGGGTTTGTTTCTTTTTACCTGCTAAGAGTGAGACTCTTTTTCCCACTCTTAGGCATTTTTGCTATGTGTGTTCTAGGCTATTTTTGTGTTTAATGCCTATGGGATTTCTCTCCCCCATAGGACCCATCTTTATTCACTTGTGTTACACAGCACCCTCAGTGCAGTGACACAGGGGTGTCGTAGCGACCCCCAAACATAGACTCCATACCCTGGGACTGACTACTGTCTCTCAGGGCCTGTAAAGTCCCCATTGACTTAACTAGTCAATTTCTATGAACTAAACCAGTACAACCCATCTTACTATGGAGGTACTGGAAGGGGTTAATAGTTTTTCCCCTATGTTCATTTTCGAGAGGGTACTGTACAGTACCTCTCTCAAAAGTTTCTGGCTGGTGGCAGTGGTTACTACCATAAATATTCGACCGCAAAGATTTCTCAATGGGATTTTCCCATTGTTCGAGGCTATCACTTTTTCTTTCTTTCTTACTTTCTTTTCTTAAACTTTTATTTATTTGGAAAGCAGCTTCATGGGGGCGTGGCTTCGAGCCGACGCGATGCAGTCGCTCCTCTAAAGCCGCCGTGGATGGCCCGCTGCTTCAGCTAAAATTGCACGGTTCCTGGGGCCTATACAATCCATCGACACCAGCTATGTGGATCGGAACCGATGGGGCACTAGCGGCTCAAAGATGAAAGCTGGGAGAGGGAGCACTATGTCCGTACTCGTCGTCTGAATCGCAGTCCCCCCCTTTGCGGATCAGAGAATCCAAGATGGCGGACGCACGTTTGATGGCGGCCACAGTCAGGAGTCGGAGGCGATCCTCCCCGTAGCACCCGAGCCGGAGGGGACAGACGGACATCCGGATAGCCAGACAAACGGGGACTATTTCCATCGGCCGGCGAGGGCCCCCCCCCCTGGAACCAGCAAGGAGCCCCGCATACATCGGCCCCGTTTTGACCCTCTCTTTTTTCCTCCTGGGGCGCCCCGGCCCACACGCCCAACAGCTACACATCCAGCGGACGGAGATCTACGCGGCTGCGTTAGTGGCCCACCTGGATGATCGGTGGGAACCACCTTCCGGCTCATGGACATATGTAACGGCCCTAGAGGCGATTCAATTCCTGGAGCGAAGATGGGAGACCCTCCCCCCAACGGTTGGCGGCGGGAGCCCCTTGAGAGATTTAAGGTAGGCCTAGCTCGCATGCGCTTATCACTGAGCTCTTCCTGGGGCGCCCCGGCCCACCATCCTGCTCCTCTTCACCGCTACATCGCTCCCGGCGGCCATTGTCTGGCCTCTAACAACTAGCGCAATGTCCAAGCAACAAAAGACCACCAAGACTTCGGACATAGCAACTCTGCTGACCGCTTCCGACAAAGCTAAAAAACAAGATGCCTCCTCCACTATCGCACGGGAATCCCTAGATAACAAGGGACCTTTGGCGACCAAAGAAGATATTCGTAAATTCATGGCGGATATCAAATCAGAATTCCGCTCTTAATTGGTGGAACGCACAACTAAATTGGAAAGCACAGACAAAAAGGTCTCGGAGGTTGAACAAAGAGTAGGAGTTGTTGAGGATCATATTCAAGACCATGCCTCAGCGCTCACGGAGGTCCAACGCTCAATCAGACTATTGCAGGACAAATACGACATCCTGGAATGCCGGCAGCAGATCGCAACCACGATCACCAATTTCTTTAAGGAGAACCCCAGTGAGGACACCTCTACCGCCAACACTTGGGACACAATGAAGGCAGTAGTGCGGGGTGAACTGATTGCGCAAGGAGCGGCCTATCATAAACACAAGCGTCAAACTCGCCAGGGCCTTGAGGAAGATCTTAAAAATGCAGAAAGGACCCATAAGGAGAAGGGCTGGACCCCTAAAACTCAGCGGGCCATCCGGATAGCACAGAAAAAGATCGAGGCCCACTATGCTGAACACACTGCCCACCAAATGGCAAAAGCAAAACAGTTTTATTATGCTAAAAACAACAAAGCAAATAAGCTACTAGTGGGCAAACTTGCCAAGGCGAAGAGGAACAATACAATTGTGGGCCTGCAGGACCAACGAGGCAAGGTCCATTACGCTGACCAGGACAAACTGCAGCTCGCTGCGGCGCACCTGACTCAGGTGATGATCGCTCTGGCGCGGGACATGGAGGAACAGAAGGAATACTTACGGGGTGCAGCGCTTCCCCGGCCAAAAAGAACAGCCCGTGACTCTCTGGAGGCGCCGATTACTGACAAGGAGGTGGACGAGGCAATAAAAGCTCTTAAATCCCAAGCCCCTGGCCCGGATGGCTATACAACCAGGTTCAACAAGATTTTCAAACCCAAACTATTAGCACCTTTGGTACAGTTGTTTAACTCTTTCAGGACCACGGGCACTGTAACCCCGTCCATGCAGGAGTCAATTACGGTCTTACTACCTAAACCTGGGGGCGATCCGAAGAACCCTGCATCGTATAGACCCATTGCCCTGCTCAACATAGATGCTAATATTTACTCTAAAATCCTGGCATCTCGTCTGTCTCGATTCTTGCCGGAGATAATCAGTGCGGATCAGAGTGGCTTCCTCAGACACCGCTCCACAGCCGACAACATTCGAAGAGCCTTGGATCTGGTGGAACTCGCCTCCCGAGATTCCCGAGAGTTGGTGCTCTTGGCCCTGGACATGACTAAGGCGTTTGACAAAGTGGATTGGACTTTCATGAGGCTCACCCTTGAGGCGTTTGGATTTGGCCCGGAGTTCTGCACCATGACGCTGCCAAATTACAAAGCCCCCAAAACCCTTCTCAGAGTTAACGGCACCCTCTCCTCCCCCATCAACCTAACTTTCGGAACCCGACAAGGATGCCCGCTGTCGCCACTTCTCTTCGCTTTAATTATGGAACCGTTTGCCCAACGGATCAGGTTGAATCCTGCAGTCGAAGGCTTTCAATCAGGCCCGGCGCACCACAAGCTGGCCCTCTATACATTCGATGTCCTCCAGACTATCATGAAACCCCGCTCCTCACTCCCTCAAGCCCTGGCTGAGATATCGAGCTATGGCAGGGTCACAGGCTCCACAGTCAACTACTGGAAATGAGTCGCCATGGGAATGGGCTTGACCCGAGAAGGCCGAGAAGCCCTGGTCCCGCTGTGCCCAATACAATGGTCGACCAAAGGAATTAGCTACCTGGGAGTTCAGATCCCGGCCAGTCCAAGCGAGACTTATCGGGCTAATTTTCCCCCATTATTTACAAACTTGGAGGCAGACTTGAAACGCTGGGCGACACAGGAGATATCGCTGATGGGCCGTATTACAGCCTGTAAAATGAACTTACTACTGAGATTTCTGTATGCATGCTCCACGCTCTCGGTGCCGGTTCCAGCGCCAGCCCTTCAATGCTTATAGAAGAAAATGATGCCGTTTATTTGGAGGGGAAAAAAGCCCAGGATCCCTAAATCCCTGATGCTGGGCAACGCAAAACTGGGTGGGCTCGGGGTCCCCGACTTGCAGAAATACCAAATGGCGGCTCACCTGTCTGGTATCCAATCATGGCAAGTCCTCATCAACCACCCTACATGGGTGGACCTCGAACAAGCGCAGTTGCCCCTCCCGCTACGCTTTCTCCCACATGTCCCCCCTCCGGAACGGCGACAGTGGCAGAATCTCCTGGCATCCACCAAACACACCATTTCGGTGTGGGACAAGGCATTGAAAGAGAAGAGGATCCCGACAGGGCTCAGCCCCCTCTCCCCAGTGTTCATGAACCCGGCCTTCTCTCCTGGTCTGTCTCCCCGGAATTTTAAGGCCTGGATTGCAGGAGGCCTAGAGACCCTGGGTCAACTTTTTGAAGGGGGCCAACCCTGCGACTTTGAGCTATGCAAATAACTCTTTAGGATCCAGGAACGAGATAGGTTCACATATACCCAGCTACGCCACTGGTGCACCCATCCACAGACTCGCCAGGCGGCTACTCATCCCCCCACAGCCATCGAATTGACCCTTAAGGAGCTCCCGCCCCGAGGAAGAATCTCCACTCTATACAAGTGCCTCCAAACGGACTTCCTAACCTCCAAGACCCGGTATATGGCCCTATGGGAGGCAGACCTGGGCCATCCGATTGAAGACCAACAGTGGGTTGACATCTGGTCCCAGGCTCACACCTCCTCATCATGCATCACGAATAGAGAGTGCGCCTACAAGATCCTCCTCCGGTGGTACTACCCTCCCCTAAGACTCCACCACATGAACTCCACGATCAACCCTCAATGCTGGTGGCAGTGAGGCCAAATAGGCTCCTTCTTCCACATGTGGTGGTCCTGCCCCAAGGCCCAAAGCCTTTTGGAAACAATGCCTGGCGACGATAGCGGACATCACTCAGGTGCGTCTGCCCTTGGCCCCCGAACCTATCCTCCTTGGAGCACCGATCACCAGGATCTACCTCAGGTCTGGCCCCAACACCAAACTATTATCACAATGCTTACTTGCGGGCAGGAACGTGATAGCCCACACCTGGAAAACGACGAAAGGCCCACTCATGCCTTTTTGGTGGATGAAAGTCTGGGACATCCTGATCGCCGAGAAGGTAACAGCTGCCGGAGCAGGCACCTAGCATTGCTTTTGCAACATCTGGGGTCCGGTATTGGAGTTTGACCAAAGGTTCCCAGCCCTGACTTTCAAGCCCCAACTGGCCAGGAGAACTATTCAGGTTGGAGACCCTCTACAGGGAAGTGAAGAAGGAACTTGAGACCGAAGGGTGGGGTGGGAGGAGCGTCAAATGGTATTACTGTATGCTACATGTCGCAAGTGATTAAGCTTTGTATTGCCGTAACCTGCCTGTTTAAAATAAACAAGTTTAAAAAAAAAAAAAGAAAGCAGCTTCATAGCATAGTTCTGTTACATATATGCACATATCAGGCAGGCAAATATCACAAATCAAGGCGATGGCATAGGTGTTACATCAACGTCAGGCATTAAATTACATAAATATAGGCGCAAAAGTGTCCATATATCCTTGGGGCGACAAGGTGTCGGGACCGACAGTTCCTCATCATCGTTTACCATACATAAATCTTTCAGGAAGTTAGCTCGGGTTGGTGCAGTTACGGATTTCCAACATTTCAGGATACATCGTTTGGCAACAATACATGAAATATTAAATAGTCGTCTTGTGGTTTCCTTCACTTTACCGATGTCTCCAAACAAATACTTCAAGTGGGCCAGGGTCACCGGGCTTGCCGTTATTTCCTCGAGAAGTCCCGCCACCTCCCGCCAGAATTCCATAATTAAGGGGCAAGACCAATACATATGATATGTTCCAGCATTAGGGGCATTACATTTTGGACAAGACCCTGTACAGTTTTCTACAAATTTGACTAGTTTAGCAGGGGCATAGTGCAATTGATTAAGGATTTTTAATTTTATCAGCCGGAGGCCAGAGTTCATCGACACAGATTTGGTAAGTTGACAGTAACGGGACCATCTGATGTCAATCAGGGTGCCTGTGTCGCGTTCCCAGGTCTCTTTAATTGCGTGAAAAGGAGTGTGTCTGCACCAGGGAGTATAGCATCGAGACCCCCTTGCCATGACCATCTCTAGATACCACAGCTCTAATACATTCATGTGTCTGAGGTTCCAGTGGAAATGTTGGCCATCTAGTAGCGAAAGTTGCCCTCATTCGGTGGAACTGTAATCGTTTAAGCTGGCCCCCTCCCTCCGCATCGACAAAGTCTTAAGTTCACAGAAAGTGCCATCAGGGAACATGTCTCGCATCCTGAAGAGCCTGTTGGGGGTCCCACGATTGCTGGAGGGCCCTGTCGAAGGTTGGGGAGATACCAGGAAAGTTCCACAGGGGAACCTCCGGGTCGTAAGGAGTCTCCAGGCCGATCCTTTTATAGATCCTGGACCATGCGTCAGTGGTGGCACGTACCGGGCCAAATGGGCAAGTGTCCTTGTAGGTGGAGTTGAAAATAACGGAACATATATCGTTGGGGCGGGCAGCGTGTTTTTCAATGAGTACATGTGGGACTGTGTTCTCAGGGTCGAGCCAATGCTTCGCAAATTGTGCCTGTGCAGCTAAATAATACAGTTCAAAGTCTGGGGCCGCACTACCGCCCTGTGCATAGCGTTCCACCATCTTAGCCCAACCGAGCCTAGCCGCCTTCCCATTCAAAATAAAGGCGATGTGAGTGACTTGAGTTTCGTAAAAAAGGGTTTACCGGGCCAAATCGGGATGTTGTTGAAATAGTATAGAGGTTTAGGCAGGACCACCATTCTAAGTAGTACCACTCGGCCGTATAGGGACAATGGAAGATTAGCCCACAACTGGAACTTGGTCGTCAGGTTTAGCAATAGTTCACCATGATTTTGTGTGTATAGCGTTTGTTTGTCCCTGGTTACCATGATTCCCAAATAGCGTACCTGAGTGGGAGCAGACTTAAACCCCCTTATCTCGGATAGGTCTCCAGTGTTCGGGGTCAGAGGAAATATTTCGGACTTCGGGACGTTGATTTTGTATCCCGAATAATCCGAGAACTCATGTATGTCTGACATTATATGTTGCACATTCTCCTGTGGGTTCCGGACATACAGTAGGGTATCGTCCGCGCATTGTGATATGAACTGTGGGGGACCGGTCATCCTAAGGCCTCTATGTGAGTGGTTCTTACAAATATATTCAGCCATTGGTTCTATAGTAAGGGTGAAAAGTATAGGTGAGAAGGGACAGCCCTGTCTAATTCCCCTATGTAGCAAGAATGTGGAGGATAAGGTATTATTGGTTAGGACTTTGGCAGACGGCTGAGTATACAATAGTCGCACACATTTAATGAAGTAGTGACTAAGACCAAATCGCTCGAGCACCAAAAAGAGGTATGTCCAAGAGACGGAATCGAAGGCCTTTTTGGCATCTAATACCACAACCGCTGCCCTTGCAGTTGGATCGATCTGTGCCATCACGCCAAACAGGCGCCTTAAGTTCAGGGATGTTTATCTCGCTGGAATAAATCCAGCCTGGTCCGGGTATACCAGGATTGGCATGTACGGCAGGAGTCTGATGGCTAGTACTTTAGCAAAAGTCTTCACATCGGTATTAAGGAAAGGGATCTGTACAAGGCCATATCTTGTGCCGGCCTTCGGGGTTTCAGGAGGACTGTGATAATCGCTTCACGCATCGACTCCGGGAGGACACCCCGGTCCATAGCTTCCTCCCAAACTTTCAATAATAAGGGGGCTAGTTCATCCTGAAATTCCTTATATAATTCAGAGCCCAAGCCATCCGACCCGGAGGCCCGACCACCGGACAGGGATTTAATAGCTGCGACAAGTTCCTCGACTGTGATGGGTTGGTCCAGTATGCTTCGTGTCTCGGGGGTTAATGTTGGGAGGTCTAGGTCATCCAGGTATCTGAATGTATCTTCCTTGGTTTTTACATCGTGATTGAGTATAGAGAGGAGTAGAAGTCGGCAAATGTGGAGTTGATGTCCTGTTCTTTATTAACCATTACACCAACCGGTGTCTGTATGCTGGCAATCGGATTGTGATGTCTATCGGCTCTAAGCATATTAGCCAGGAATTTGCCCGCCTTATTACTTTCCCCGTACCTGCGGGCTTTAGCTGGGGCAGACATGTATAGGACTTCCATATTGGCCAACTCGTTGAATTCCTTAAGTGTAACGTGAATTCTCGACAGGATTTCTTTATCAAGTGTGGTGCTATATTCAGTTTGTAACTAGTCTATTTTGGCTTTGGCTATACCCAGTGCCCTGCGCACAGATTTCAGCATGCCCGTGGACTTGCCCAGTATGGTTCCCTGAATCCAGACCTTGAAAGCCTCCCAAAGCGTAGCATAGGTGCTCACCGAACCCTCATTCAGTTCCAGAAATTCCCCGATCTCAGTATGTAGGGCTTCACAGATATGGGGTCTCAGGATTATGGGGGCATCCTCCATCTTCTAGCCAGAGGTGGGGTGTCACCTAGGTCAATGTCGAGTGTTATCAGTGAGTGATCTGAGGTGGTGCGGGGGTGTATATCGCAGCCAGAAACCGTTCCAGCCAGGGACAAACTAATAAGCCAGAAATCTATGCGCGCGTGGGAATCATGGACTGACGAGTAGAAGGTAAATTTCTTCTCATATGGGTGTAATGTACGCCATGCATCTATTATATCGGACTGTTCCATCAATTGTTTCACGACCAGTGCAGCTTTGGAAGTAGCCCTATGGGTGGTTGATGATCGATCTAGGGAATGGTTGAGTATTGTGTTAAAATCTCCACCCCAGATTATTTGTGCCTCCCCCGATGTGGACAGCATATCCATTATTGTACAGTAAAATTGCGGGTCGTCCACATTGGGGCCATATGTGTTAATCAGTATTATCTGGCACCCCGCTACCTCCCCCCACACGAGTGCATATCTACCCTGAGGGTCTATCTTACTAGAGTGATGTCTGAAACACAGCTTGGGATGTATAAGTGTCAGTACTCCCCTAGATTGAGCTGAGTATTCCGTGTGGTATCTATGGGGGCCCCATCGTGGCAGGAACTTCCTGTTAACACTACCTAATGCATGTGTTTCTTGTATAAAAAGAATATGAGGGTTATGGCGCCCAATATATGCTGCAATCTTCCTTGCTTTAACCGGGTTGTTAAGCCCTCGGATGTTCCAGGATAGCAGTTTAATGTTTAAGACGTTATTAGCCTGTGTCATAGGCGTACCTAGAGTCGACCGTGTGCCTGTTGTATTGCCACATTTTCAAGTAGTGCGGGTTCCCCGCTACAAAACAGCTCTCTGATTTTACCGGTATAACTTCCCCAAACAGACCTGGCATATTGCCAGGGATAACCTTTTCACGATTTCCCCACCAACCCCCACCCGCATCATCAACCCCAACCCGATGATGTATCCCTTGAACCATAACTTGGGAAGTCTCCTGGGGGTGTAAGCTGTACTCACATGGCCGCCATCCCAGGGGGCTCATGGCCCTACTTCAAACAAGTAGTAATCAGGGCCACCTCGCCACCCTCGGTTTTAGACTTTATACCAATGCGCCATGGACGGAAGGCCGTCAGCCGACGGGGTCTTCCAGTTCCACAGCAAGCTTGGGTGGGAAATTCTGATTTATTGCCCGGTCTTGGGCGGGCAGGGGTTGGAGGCTTCGACATAGGACATGGCCTACATAGGATTTTCAAAAAAATGTGCTCAGCCTCCATGTTGAATCCTCATTTTTGCTTGGAAGACGAGCGAGTAGGGAATCTGACGTAGTCTCAATTGTTTAACTGGTTCATAAGATCTTCTCAGCGTTTGCACATTTGTCGAAAAGTCTGGATATATATGTATCCTGTTCTCGTAGAGTAGAGTGCCTTTTTCCCTGGATATTCTCAGGATAGCGTCTCTGTCCCTATAGTTGAGGAGACTGGCGATTATCGTGCGAGGTGATGCTCCAGGTATGGGAGGGGGTGCCAGAGTACGGTGGGCATGTTCCACCAGGAAATGGTCTGAGAAGGAGTCAGGGCCCAGAAGGTCTTTCAAGAGGGACTCCACTTGGCGTTCCATGGACCCCCTGCCAAAGGTTTCGGCCACCCCGACTAGATGGATGTTATTCCTTCTGGACCGAGATTCAAGGTCCTCACATTTATTTAGGGTTTTTTGGAGGTCACCTTTCAGTTGGGCGATGTCACCGCTGTGTTGTTGTAACGCTCACCCGATTCCCACGGAGGCGCTGACCGAAACTGGACTGCTACAGTTGCTTCTATGACTATGATGAGGCGTAGAACTCGGAAGACGCTCTGGGCAGGACCTCCGAATATTGACTGTCTGGCTTGTAAGGTGAGTTTTCTGCAGGTGGAAGAAAAAGGGGTAATTACAAGATGGTTGAATAAGTTCTCCCACCAATCTTCTGCTTTTCTCACTTCTTGGTTCTCGACTGGTCTCCACGAACTCTCACCTTTGGTTTAGTAAAGCCGAGTTCTCCATCCTGCTTCTGGTGCAGGGGCGCGTGGAATCCAGTTACGTCACTGGATGATTTCAGTGTTTAGGCTCAGTGTCCTTTTGTGGCTTGTAATAGTCCTTCAGGTGCCGAGGAGCTGTTGGCGGCACCACCACTGCTGTGCAAGAAGAGGCTCGTGAGTATAGAAGATCTGAGGCCGCTTCTGAAGGAGCACCCTTTTATAATGTCCTTTTCTGTCTTTCAGGTGCCGAGATACTGTGGGCGATGCCGCCGCTGTTGCACGTGCGGTGGCACGTAAGTATAACTGAATTGTGGCCGTTTCCAAATGGGCGCCTCTGATAATGTCTTTTCCTTCCTTTCAGGTGCCGAAATGCTGAGGGCGATGCTGCCGCTGCTGCGCGTGAAGAAGCGCGTAAGTATAACTGAGTTGCGAACCCTTCGGCTCGGACACCACTAACAATGTCTTTTGTCTTCCAGCTGCTGGGATGCTGCCGAAGCGAAGGCCGCGGTGAACTCCGGTGTGATCACGGATGGATAAGGTAAGCGAGCGCAGCTGCAAGCGTGTTGCCCTTTTTCTAACCTTATGTCTTTATTTGCAGGTTGTCGGAGACTGGACTCTTGTGGCTGAATTCTGGTGAGTAGATGTTCCTGTGCCTTTTCTTCATCCACAGGTTGCTGCTCGAGAAGCTGAGGGTGTGTCTGGACCTGGAATGCAGGAGCCGACTCGGTGAGCGTCCTGCTGCTGTTGCAGAATAACGCGAAGCACGTGAATTCTATCGGGCGTGGTTTAAATAGTTGAGAAGTGCTTTGGTGCGTATTCTTCCTCCAGCCTCACCCAGGTAAGAAAAGAGTTCCTGTAACAGAGGATTGGTCCCTCCCAGCCAGTGGCTGGGACTTCACCCAGCTTGGATTGTTCTAGGTGAGTATGCAGCATGGTCTGCCACAGGTAGGTCCACCGAATCACTACTGCACACTTTAAGAATATGAACCCGGCGCCCATGGCGCCGGGACTGTGGTTCCTTATGAGCCTGGCGCCCAGAGGCGCCAGTACATGGTCCAGAGGGCCCCTGTAGGGGTCTGCTGGAACCGGGGGTGTGGATGATGAGCCTGCTTCCGGGGACGCTGGGCCAGTCTTGGCTCCTCGGGAGTAGCGCTCATGACAGTTGTATTATCGAGTCCTCATTGGTGCTGATCCTATTTTCCGCCTCAGTGATGTGTGTGCTTTCCTGATCGACCCTTGCCTTCAGAAAGCAGATTGTCGCCCCAATATCATCCAGTTTGCCATTAATCGCTAGGAAGCCATTCTGAACCATTGACATTAATCGGTACACTCTCTCGTCCATCGTGGGTTCCAGTTGGCTGTCCATTGGCTTTGGTGGTGGTGTGGTGGACCCGTGAGGTTGGGAGCTAGCAAAAGAGTCCATTCGGCCTGTTTTCTTGGAGCCCAACCCTTTCTTTTCGTGGCGGCCCATATGGTGGGCCGAGTGGCTTGTGTTCTCCCACGTCCCTCTGTTCTCTATAGTGGTATTATCCGTTGTCCTTAGATGGGGCGTAGAATGTCCGTGCACCTTGATAGCGATCACTCCTGCCGCCCAGATCGGGCTTGTGAAGTTCAGCCGTAGAGAAATTAAAAGGCCGGGGCTGTGTTGAAGTTCAAATTCCAAGGGTGAGCTGTAGGACGAGCGCCAGGTGTTTATTTGGGCTCTGCCGGCTCCTGAGGTTTCGTGTTTCCAATGTTTCCTGTGGATGCCCTACTGCGGTCTTTTGCCAAGGACAGAGGTTGTGGTGTGTCTGTATACTCAGGGTAATGCTCAGTGTCAGTATGCAGAGCGGCGTGGACCCTAACAGTAATGCAGACCCTCCGCCACCAGTTATGGGTGTTTTCAGACGTTCCGGTGGCCCCAGCAAGGATTGATCTTTAACCTGGATGGATACTGGTGGGAGCCCTCCTCTCAGGCGACAATCGGCGTCTTGTGCAACACCGCCCCCTGTGGATTACGCTCTCCCAAGTGGTATCCCTCTCCGTATGTGCTGCGATCATAGTGCTTGTCGTAGTTCTGTTAGGATGTGGGTTAACTTTCTGAGGGTCAGGCCTCCCTCTCAGCCGGATATGTGATATGATATATGATTTTTCCTTTGGTTGTCAGTTGGTTAAGGATGAATTTCCCCCAATGGTCGTGGTGCAGTCACCCCTTTCTGTCCTAGGGTCCTGGCGTTCGTTTGTCCGTCCCGTATAGACGCGTATGGGTCACCAGCCCGTTTTGCTCTGCAAGGGTTTTACTGCAAAATGCAGGGTTGGGATCGGGGTTTTCTGCCAGTAACGTGGGTACTACCACCACGGATCAGTGATTGGGTACACAGTCCCACTGAGGAGTTTCCGTTTTTTGTCCTTCTTGCCCACTTATATTGTTGTCAGGCAGTGATACTTTTTTTTTTCCACCCCCTCCTTTGTGCTTCCTCTCATGCACTTACTTGTATTTCGTGCCTCGCAGATTATATCAGCTGAAGCGTTATGTAGGGAAGCGCTCTGTTACATTCCCCTTAAGCCGTCGCCAATGGGGACGAGATTGTCCGCTTGACCGTCAGCCCCGCCGCACAGCAGGATCATTCAAAGCTCGGTGTGTGGTCCCACGTTGTCTCCGCAGTCCCGAAGGGCCGCTTCCATTCAGTGTAGCTGCTGCCCAGCGGGTCCCCAGCTGCAGCGTTTCAACGGTTCATAGCCGTGTGAAGTCACCGGCAGGGCGCCCCACCGCTTGGGCCAATCAGTCCAGGGATCATGTAGTCCGCCGACTACCCTACCCGTGCAGGGTATTACGGATCTCTGTGCACCTGCAATCCAATGTTGTCAGTGTTCCGCTCACTCCGCACGCTTTACTTAGTGTGCGGCCCTCGCAATGCGTCACGGCCCCTCCCCCAGCGGCCCCACAGGGAAACCTCCTGGAACTCGTGGGCGGCCCGCGCCGTCATTAGGGCACGCAGGATTTTCCACGCTGTGTTACTGCGGAATGGCTGTTCGTAACGGCTTAAAATTTTAACAGCTTGTGCATCTGGTTGTCAGCTACTTGCCGGTGAGTTTTCCTTGCTTCGCGGCGGCCCCGATACAGGATGGTTGCGTTTAAGTATTCATACGGGCCGGAGCTCTGGAACTAGGCGCCCATCTTAGATGTGTGCAACAGCGCCTCCCCCACACCCCCGAGGCTACCACTTTTTCTGACAGCCTCTAACATACCACCAGTGCATTTTAATATTAACTTTGCTCCGGTGGGTTATTTTTGCCAGAACTTTTATATAACTTCTTTCTCGTGTCTTTCTCTACAATCCTAACCCAGGTTGGGGATCCTTTGTTCGTCCGTTTGGCAGGGTTCTGCCCAGAAGCCCTCCTTCCGACGCCACTGAGTCTGGGGTGCAACCCATGTCGCAATCTATCCTGATAGGCTGGTGGGTCTCCCGCCAAGATGACCACTCCACTGCGTGAGTGACAGCTAGGCTGTATAAATGGGGCTCTTTTTGCATAAAAGCAGGGTCCTGAGGACTGGAAGAGCAAGACGTCGCCACTGAACCACCGGTGAAGCCCTGCTGCAGCGTCTCACCACTTTTCTCCACACGACGAGAGGAGATCTTCATCTGAAAAAGCCTTCTTCCCTTGAGCTGGTGGGGCCAACCAGTTTGCCAATTGCCTTCCCGAACCTGCTGTGGTCGAATTGCCAGTGCCCCGCACTTGGAGACCGGATAGCCAGGCAGCTATCCACCCAAGCCGCGATTAAAAGGAGCGTACCTTTTAAACTTTGTTGGGCAGCACCGCGGCTGGTTTCATCCCTGGGTAGTGCAGTAACTCGAACCTTCCTCCACGACGAGAGCCTCTCTTCCTCTGCTGGACCCCTCGAACTGCAGGAACTACCAGGAACAACCGCCACCGCAGGAGCCACTTCTTCACTTTAAAGGTACATAGTTCCGCCAGGCCGCCCTTTCTCTGCAGTAGCTCTAAAGGTGTTTTAAATCCTTTACCTACCTGTTGGGTTGCCCGCCCCCTCTATTAACGTTGTCTTTTCAAACTTTTGCAACCACCATTTCAAATATCGTTAACCAAAGACTTGACTGCAGCTACGAGAACATTTTGCTCCTGGGCCCTTGCCCTGTACCACTAACTTTGGCACAGGCCTATTGACTCTGGTCACATTTTTTAGATCTGCCTTCTCGAGATTGATTCTCCATTCGAACTGTGTGGTGCACCCCTTTCTTATAACTACTCTTTCTTCCCACTGCTTAATCATTGTGAAGTGCCATTTTGCTCAGTTTTCATTCTAAGTATTGCTTATATGAATGCACTGTCTTGCTGAACTGGTTCACAATTGATGGGAAGTGTTGCTAGGGTAAATAAGAACCTATTCCGGAATAACTTGTGTTTTCCCTCCCATGTGAGGAATTGTTAGAGGATCCCTTGTGTGGAGTTTCCACTGTGCCGTTTTGCTCAATTTTCACTCTGGTTCACTTGGTCTACAATTTATATAGGGAGTGTGTATATTTTTCCTTGACTTAATTTAACTTGCTTGATATACGTGTTTGATTAGAAGTGTATAAAATAAATATATATTTACTTTTTAACTACAAAGCTTTGGTCAGTGTTTCCTTGTTCCATAGTCTAGTGTGCCTAATGTGTAAACGCTGAATACTGCTCATCTCCCTCTTGAGATAAGTCTGACTGCTCAGCCACAGCTACCAACTAAATCTTTGTGGTACGGACTGATACCAAAGCAGATTTATTGCTCTCACCTGTAGTCCTAATCTTGTGTAGTGCTCCCTAAGGGAACTGCACAGGATTCTGCCTAACACTGGTGTACAGCGGTGAGGATACAAGTATTGGATTTACATTTTAGAGTTCTGCTAGTGCTTTGGTTCAAATAACCACAAGGCTAACTATCACAACAAGTTTATTTTAAACAAATCATGGAAAGTTACAGCCAGGAGACCCTCCTTACTAATCCTGCTGATTATTTAAGGGATCTGTGTAGACAGAAAGGTCTTCCTGTCAAAGGCAAGAAACAAGAAATGATTGATAGACTGTTAGAGAAACAAAGTCTAGATAGTGGTGCTGTAGTGCCCACTACTCCAGCAAATGTAGCAAACACTAATGAGGTTAATATTGAAGATGGTATTGCTGAGTCAGATGAGGAAGAGGAGGATAACAATGTCACCCCCTCTGGCCCTCTGCCTGCTCAAAGGCCTCAGCCTGTGGCTACTGGACCCTTAGCAGGTCCCACATTAAGTCCTGAATTTATCTCTCTAGAAAAAATGAGACTTGAACTTTAATTCAAAAGAATTAGTGCCCAAACTGAACAGAGACATCAAGAACTAAGGCTCAAAGAAATGGAGCTCAACCATTAGCTTGAGATGAAGAAATTCTCTTTGGAAAATGCTTCTCTCCCCGAATCTTCTAGATCTTCCAGTGCAAAAAGACCCTGGATGCCTAAAGAGATTGTGGGTATGTATGAACCTAAGTTGGATGTAATTAGATTGGCTTGCTATGTTTGAATACAACATTACAGGGAATCAGTTGATCCCCTGGTAATTCTCTAGGCTCTCCCTGTTGCATCTGATGTGGTAATGGAGTTAGGGGGAGGTGGAAAAGATGGATTATGAATGTGTAAAACTAGCTTTGATAACTAGATTTGGGAAGACTACTTCCCAGTACCTTAAGAGGTTTAGGGCCCTCAAAAAGCATGATAGTACCCCTTGGGCTACTTGGGTGAATGAGTGTTTGAAGAACTTAGAGGGATGGATTAAGGGTTACAGAGTTAACACTTATGAAGGAATGAGAAATCTTGTCATGATGGAGTCCATCTATGATGCCCGCTCTCCTGAGCTCAGACAGCACTTGGCTGATTCAAAAGAATTAGATTCTAAGAAACTAGCTAGGGCTGCTGACTTGTGGGTTGCCAACAGGGCCACTCACATAGATTCAGGGGTAACTCAGAAAAAGGATGAGAGAAAGCAGCCAAAGAAAGACAACAAAGAGAATTCAAATAATTCCAATCCCAAAGAGGGCCCCAAACAAAATTCTAAGGGTAAGCCACAGGGGAAACCTAATCAGGCTAGTGTACCTTCTAGTCCCAGACCAGAAGGAGGTCAGAACAAGCCACCATTCATAAAGACATTTGGAAAATGTTATGTTTGTGGCTCTACTGATCATGTGAAAGGGGATCCCAGATGTAAGGGTAAACCTTCTGGGGTCCACACTGTCTCCTTAGCCTTCGCTCCAGAGGAGGAAGTACATATGGTCAGTGGAAACCTTCAGCTACTGATCTCATTGGAGTCTCAGCTAGTGTATCTTTAGTATCTCTAGGGTTGTGGGAACAGAATTTAGATGTATATAATTATATCCCTCCTAATACTAAAGAGTATTATAAAGACAGTGTCCTAGTCAATGGTCAGGAAACCCCTGCCATTAGAGACACTGCAGCCAGCATAACTGTGGTCGACACATCTTTTTTCAAGGTGGAGGATGTTGCTAAGGCACCCAAACGGCTCACCAAGTTAGCTGGAGGGCCTGTGCAGATGCTTCCCCTATTACCAGCTCTCATCCAGTGCAATGAAATGACTGTCAGGATGCCTGTGAGTGTACAATCTGAAGTACCAGGAAGGGTGCTGTTGGGCAATGATCTGAAAGACCTGGGAGTAGTGTTAAGTACTCCCAGACCTCCTAGTAAGAGATTACAGGAGCTTACCAGACCTGCAAGGGAGAGGACCTTGAGGGGCTCTCCTGAGGAGATGATGGAAAAAGAAATCACTCCTACTCCACTGGAGTTACTATCTCAAAGCAACCAGAAGCAAAGGGGAAACCCAAGGCTTCCAAGAAGAAACCAGCAGAAGGCACTCCAGTGCTACCAACCAGGAAATCTCCTAGGTTGGCCAAAATCACACCTGCGATTCCTCCTCCGGCTGAGAGTGAGGTACAACCCTGTGTGGATAAACTAGAGCTTGAGGATTCAGATCTAGTAGGAGGCCAGGAACTCATTGGAGATCTTGACCCTGTGGACAATCCTGAACTGCAGTCTACTGGCAGAAGGTGGACCCCAAAGGGTAGACTTCAGTAAGGGACAAAGAGAATGTGCATCTCTGGAAGGTCTTCGCCACCAGGCAGCTTCTCAGCTTGAAGGGCAAGAGCCTTGGAAGTACAGGTTACACTGGGAAGATGGCCTCTTCTATAGTGAACCAACAGAGTCACTCCCTGAGGACTACAAAAGACTTGTAGTATCCCAAGCAAACCGACTCCAATTCTTGCAACTAGCCCATGAGATACCTTTAGCTGGTCACTTGAGCTTCAAGAAGACCAAGGAAAGGCTCTCTCTCTACTTCTATTGGCCTAAAACGGGGGCCGAGGTAGATAAGTATTGCAAGAGGTGCCACACTTGCCAAACCTCTGGTAAGAGTGGCTCCAAGAACGCGGCACCTCTAGTGCCTCTCCCTGTGGTAGGAGTACCATTTGTGAGGGTAGGAATCGACATTGTTGGTCCCCTTGATCCTCCAACTTCTTCATGCAACAGGTTTATACTTGTTGTAGTATACCATGCTACTAGGTTCCCTGAAGCAATTCCTATGAGGAATGCTACAGCTCCGGCTGTGGCTAAGGCCCTCCTTGGTATTTTTACCAGGGTTGGGCTTCCTAAGGAGGTAATATCCGACAGGGGGTCACATTTTATGTCCCACTACATGAAGGCCATGTCGAAAAACTGTGGAGTTACCTACAAGTTCTCAACAGCATTTCACCCTCAGACAAATGGATTGGTAGAAAGGTTCAACAGAACCATGAAGAGCATGATAGGAGCTTTAGAGGACCCCCCTTAAGAAAAAGTGGGATCTTCTACTGCCATGCCTTCTCTTTGCATATAGAGAGGTCCCTCAGGAGGGGGTGGGTTACAGCCCCTTTGAACTTCTCTATGGCCATCCGGTTAGAGGTCCATTGGCCCTGATCAAGGAGGGGTTGGAGAGTGCTCCTTCCCCCACGCCAGTCAGAGTCACTGACTATGTGATAGGACTCTGGAGGAGAATGTCACACATGATGGCTGAGGCAAGTGATGACTTGAAAGCAGGTCAGGCTCTGGTCAAGCATTGGCATGACCAGAAGGCCAACATGGTTGAGTTCGCTCAAGACCAGCGAGTTCTTGTTATGGTCCCAACAAGGCAGAGGGCCTTGCAGGACAAATGGATGGGACCCTTCAAGGTTGTGGGAAAACTTGGAGAGGTGAACTATCTGGTGGACTTAGGCAATCCTAAGGAGGCTCCTAGAGTCTTTCACATCAACCGTCTAAAAGCTTATGTCTCGAGACCAGAACTGGGAGCCTTGCTTCTAGCTTCAGCTGAAGAGGAGGAGGAGAGTGAACCTCTACCTGACCTCCTCAGAGGCAAACCTTTAGATGAAAAAATAGGAGTTAATCTCTCTTCAAATCTGACACCTGAGCAACAGGAGGAGTGCAAGGTTTTGTTGAATCAATTTGCCCCCCTTGTTTTCTCTAGCACTAGGCTTGACCCCTTGGTGCCAGCATGATACTCAAACTGGTGACTGTTTACGTGTCAAAAGCAGGGGCTACAGGATGTCAGAAAATGTAAGAACCCACATCAAAGGAGAGGTCAACAACATGCTTGATCTCGGGGTAATAGAGCCCTCTACTAGTCCATGGTCTAGCCCAGTTGTGTTAGTACCAAAGGCAGGATCCAAAGAGTTGAGATTCTGTGTGAACTATAGAGCTCTAAATGCAGTCACAAAGACTGATGCCCATCCTTTGCCAAGGACAGATGAGCTGGTGGATAGACTTGGTTCAGCCAAGTTCCTCAGCACATTTGATCTCACGTCAGGCTATTGGCAAATAGCCCTGACTGACCATGCCAAGGAGAAAACTGCATTCTCCACCCCAGTTGGCTTATACCAGTTTAAGGTTATGCCTTTTGGATTAAAGAATGCACCTGCTACATTCCAAAGGATGGTTAATCAGGTTCTGAATGGGATGGAGGACTTCTGCAGGACATACTTGGATGACATTGCAGTGTTCAGCCCTACTTGGAAAGAACATGTTGACCACCTAGGATATGTTTTGCAGGCTCTGGAAAAGGCCCATCTGACCATAAAGGCAAGCAAATGTCAAATTGGTCAGAGTAAAGTGGTCAACCTTGGGCATGAGGTAGGAGCTGGTGAAATAAGGCCTTTGCTCAGCAAGATTGAAGCTGTGCAAAATTGGACAACCATTTCTACTCAATCCCAGGTGAGAGCCTTCCTAGGCCTCACTGGGTATTACGGGAAGTTCATTGAGAACTATGGGTCCATAGCTGTTCCTCTGAATGTAATCTCTTCTCCAAAGTTCCCTAAAAAGGTCAAATGGAATGAGGAGTGCAATCAGGCCTTTGAAAGCCTAAAGAAAGCCCTTTGTCAAGCTCCAGTTCTCAGAGCTCCTGACTACCACCAACCCTTCATTGTACAAACAGATGCTTTCAATATAGGTATAGGTATAGGTGCAATATTCAGTCAACTGGATGAGAAAGGTAGGAGCACCCCATTTGCTTCATTAGTAAGAAACTGAAGTAACCTGAAACAAGGTGGGCACCTATTGAGAGAGAATGTTTTGCCATTGTGTGGGCTTTGAAGAAGTTTAGATCATACTTGTATGGATCTACTTTCATCATTCAAACAGACCACCAACCCTTGAGATGGTTAATGCAAATGAAAGGGGAAAACCCAAAGCTGCTAATATGGTCAATCTGCCTCCAAGGGTTTGATTTCACCATTGAGCACAGGTCAGGATGTCACCACCAAAATGCTGATAGTCTCTCTAGGAAGTTTATAACCAACTAGAGGTAAGAGACTCATCCAGGAGTTAATGTTAAAGGACATTTGTACCGCGCACTATCACCACCGGAGTGGTCCCCTGGCGCTCTGGTGGCTCTGAAAGAGGGAGGGAGAGGTGGGTTAGTGGGTGAAGGCTGGAAAAGTGCAAGATTGCAGTGATGTGCTGTTGGCAGCCTCAGCCCGGTGGTTCCGTCGGCTGGGCCTGGGGTGTATGCGGCCGGTAGTCGTCGCGTGCTGATGTGCGAGTCTGTGTGTTTTTGTTTTGTTGTTGCAGTGTAGTGAAGTTTGTGCGGTTTGTTGTGCTGGAGGTTTGTGGTTGTGTTTGGTTTGGAGTTTGAGAGGTGTATGCAGAGAAGGAAATTGTTAGTGGTATTGGTTAGTTGGTATCTCTACCCTGGATTGACCAGTTGGGCTCGTGTAATTATACACGACGGGGTGCTTGCGCACCCTGTGCCTCAGAAGGTACGTGCTCGTTTTGCATTCGAGGCCCCTTGAGCATTTAGCTGTCCCCTCCGTCCGCTCCCTCAATAACTTTGCATGCTCCTCACCCCCACCCACATGACCAGCGCACCTGCTAGTGTCCGTACTTCAGATTGTGTGGTGATTGGTGGTATCTCGTCCGTTCCACAACCCCATGGTACCTAGTTGTAGCTGTACGGGCGGTGGAGGATGGTAAGGATTGGCTGGGATTGTTGCCTCCGTCTGCCTGGGTCTCGCAGGTGGACCCCTGTGTCCAGCGTCAGCCCTACTGGTGCTCAGAGTACTTCTGTCGGTTCTGGGGCCTTGTAAATGTCCTTTCCTGTTGAGTGATTTATCTTACTGCTGTTTTGGTTTTAGTCTCTGGTGTTGAAGAGCCAGGTTTTTAGTAATTTTCTGAATTTAAGGTGATCTTTGGTGTTCCTTATTACTTTTGGGATGTTGTTCCTGGTTTTCGCGGCTAAGTGGTAGAAGGCGGCGCTTCCGAGTTCTTTCTTGATGTAAGGTTTTAGTTCTAGTTGGATTTCGTTGGTTGACCTGAGCAGTCTCGTTGGCTTGTAGATTGCCGTTTTCTTTTGTAGGAATTCTGCTCCTTGTCCGCAGATTGCCCTGCGCGTTATGCACATTGTTTTGAAGGCGATACGGTGATTTAGTGGGAGCCAGTGTAGTGTTTTTCGGTCCGGGGTGGTGTGGTCTCTTCTGGATAGTTTGAGGAGTAGTCTGGCTGCTGTGTTTTGGATCCGTTGTGGCTTCTTCAGTAGGTATTCCGGTATACCGAGGTACAGGCTGTTTTCATAGTGGATACTTGACATGAGGAGGCCGACGATAGTGAGTGTTTTGTGTGTGAAGGAGAGGAAAGGTAGTATTTTTCTTGCCGTGTGGAGGAGGAAGAAGCATTTCTTGACTGTTGCGTTTATTTGCGGTTCTAAGGTTAGGGTGTTGTCCATCAGGACTCCCACATTTTTTACTATCTTAGATGGTGATGGTGCAGATCCCATTTCCGTTGGCCACGGGATGGCGGTTTCCTTCTCTTGGTCTTTGGATATGATCATGATTTCTGTTTTTCCTGGGTTGATTTTCAGGTTGTTGGGATTCATCCAGTTGAAGACTTCTTTTAGACAGTCGTTTAAGTTTGAATGATCGGCTTGGGTGTCTTCGATCTTGTAGATGATTTGAGTGTCATCTGCGTAGTTGTAGCATTTGATGTTGTGTTTCTTGAAGATTCTGATAACTGGGGTTTGGAAGATGTTGAAGTACAGTGGTGATAGTGAGGATCCTTGTGGTACTCCACAGTCGTTGACTCGTGGGGTGGATTTGAAGGGTTTGATCCAAACGGTTTCAGTTCTGTCTGCTAGGAATTATTTAGTCCAGCGTAGCGCTGTGTCTGTTATGCCTATGTCGTCTAATCTTTTGGTTAGGGTGTCATGGCTAACTGTGTCGAAGGCTGCGGAGAGGTCGAGCAGAATAAGGGCTGATGTTGTGTTGGAGTCTGCGTTTGTTTTTAGGTCATCCCAGATGGATAGTATTGCTGTTTCTGTACCTCTTGTGGGTCTGAAGCCGACTTGAGCTTGGTCTAGCAGGTGGTGTTCTTCAAAGTATTCTTGGGTTAGTTTGTATACGTAGGTTTCGAGGAGTTTGGCCGGGTGGGTAGGGGATGTTGGAGATTGGTCTGTAGTTGGAGAGATCATCTATGTCCCCGCTTGTGTTTTTCAGAAGTGGTTTGATGTAAGCCGATTTGAAGATCCTTGGTACAGTTCCTGTTGCTAGTGATAGATTTAGAAGGTTTCTGAAGTATTCTGCTGGCGTTCCTTGTGTGAGGATTGATTTGTAGATGTCTGGGGGACAGGGATCCATCGGTGAGCCCGCTTTCTTGCTGTGTTTTACCAGCGTTGCGAATGCCTCTGCTGATATTTCTGGAAAGTTATTGAGTTTGTGCTGCGGTTCTGAGTTCGGTTCGTTTGGTTGTATGTCGCTGCTGGTTAGCCTCTGTTGGATGGTTTGTCGGATGTCATTGATTTTTTTTTTTTTTAAGTGGTCTGCAAGGTTGTTGCATAGTTTCTCCGAGGGGGTTGGGGTGTTGTCACAGCCTGGTGGGTTTCTCATTTCTTTAATGATGCAGAACATTTCTTTTTGTGTGTTGGTGGCATTTGTGATTCTGTCATCATAATGCCTTCTCTTTGCCTTTTGAATTTCCTTCTTGTATGCGCGAATTTGCTTCTGGAACAGTGTTTTTTTTGTCTGGGTTGTAATCTTTCCTCCATTCCATTTCCATCTTTTTGTTTTCTTTTTTCATGGTGCTTAGTAGTGGGGTAAACCATTTTGCCATTGCTCTCTTTTTTGATGGTGTGAATGGTTTTTCTGGGGCCATCTTGTCAATTGTATCTGCAGTCCATTTGTGTAATATATCAGCTTTCCGTCTAGTTCAGCTAGGTCTAGTTCTGTTGTTGAGGGCTTGGTTAACTCCAGTTGTTCGAATAGGCTGCCTTTTTTGACGTCTTTCCAGTTTCTTTTGGTGGTGGTTGTGAGTCTAGGAGGTTGGATGCAGACTTGAGTAGGCAGAGTGATTACGAACAGTATTTGTATTGGCGGTGCCGTGGTGATGAGTTTTTCCTCGGCGAAAATTGCATCCAGGGTGTGTCCTGCCGAGTGAGTTTCCCCTTTTACTAGTTGCCGTAGTTTCATGGTGGCGAGTTGTTCAATCAGTGAGTTTTGGGAGTTGGCATGACTGTCTTCGAACCAGATGTTGAAGTCCCCCAGTATGATTAGGTGTTGGTGGTTGACGGCTATGTTGGTTATGGCTTCTATGAAGTTGTCGACGAAGGATGCATCATAAATTGGGGGTCTGTACACCAGGATGAATGTGATGTTGGTTTTTGGGCTAGCTGTTAGGTGTATGACCATGGACTCGCAGTTGAGGATGTTGAGTGGTTTGTCTGTTCTTATTTTTAGCTGTTCTTTAAATGCTATTGCAATGCCTCCTCCTTTTTTGTTTTTCCTGTTTATTTGAAGGCATTTAAAGTTTGCTGGAAGGCAGCTTTGGAGTGTGATTTTGTAGTTGTCATCCAGCCAAGTGTCTGATGAAGAGGATGTCAATGCCATTGTCGTCCAGTAGGTCGAATATCTCTGTAGAGTGTTTTGACCATGATCTTGCATTTATTAGATTGCAGTGGAGTTTAGAGGTGTAGTTTGGTTTGGCTTTTTTTGTTAGGGTCGTTTTCTGATCTTGTTCAGGAGCAGGTTTCAGGTTGTTGGCATCCTCGAATAGTTCTTCTAGGTTTAGTCTAGGGTTTTTGTTTTCATCTGGTTCGTCTTCCAGGGGTTGTGGTTGTGGGTTGGGGGTTCTTCTTGCTTTGGTGATGTAAGGTGTTATTGCTTCAGTTGTGTGCTTGTTGTATCTGGTGGGGTTCGTCCTTCGTGATTTTGTTAGGTTGTTTAATGTAGTTGGTTTTGGCCTTGCGTTGGTTCGATCTGGTGAGCAGGTCTCAGCGAGGTATGGAGTTGGGTAGAGGGATTTGTCTCTTCTTTCAGTGTTGGTCTGATTTTTGAACCTGTCTGTGGGGGTGTGTTCTGTTGTTGCGGTTCTTAGTTGCAGTTTCAGAGTGTTTGTTCTTTCTTCTCTTCTTTCCCTTTGGGTGGGTCGTTTGCGCGGCATTGTACGATTCCCATGTTGTTTTAGTCTTATTAGTACTTGGTGTGGATGAAGTCCGCTACCGGTTTTAGTCTTTGTTTGCGGGTCTTATTTTCAGTTGATAGTGTTGACTATTTGTTTAGTTGTTGTCTAAGGGTGGAGTTAAGGGTTGTATAGTTATATAGTTGGGTTTTAACAGTGGCTCTCTTTGGTCTCCGTCTCCCTGAGCGTGGTTCACTGTGGTGAGCTAGCCATGTATGTTTAGGGGGGGGGCATGCGCTGGCCCTGGAATGACTTTGAGGGGCGCAGCTAGGGCTTACTTCCTCGATGTAGTCAGGGCATCGAAGCCCTGCTAGGTTTGAGAGACAGGACTATAAATGCAGTCTGAGTATGATACAATGTAATATGGCCTATCAATGCAATTAGCGTGTCATACTATGCAATTCGCAGACCGAGCCTCAGCTGAACTTGATAGACCTGTATAGTGGGAGAAAGGCCTACCAATGCAGTTTGGAGAACAGACAATGCAATTTGGGCACGGCGGCCCTGCTAAGTTTGAGACACCTGTATAGTGGGAGAGAGGCCTATCAATGCAGTTTGGAGAACAGACAATGCAATTTGGGCACTGCAGCCCTGCTATCAATGCAGTTTGGAGAACAGACAATGCAATTTGGGCACGGCGGCCCTGCTAAATTTGAGACACCTGTATAGTGGGAGGGAAGGCCATCAATGCAGTTTGGAGAACAGACAGTGCAATTTGGGCACGGCGGCCCTGCTATCAATGCAGTTTGGAGAACAGACAATGCAACTTGGGCACGGCGGCCCTGCTATCAATGCAGTTTGGAGAACAGACAATGCAATTTGGGCACGGCGGCCCTGCTAAGTTTGAGACACCTGTATAGTGGGAGGGAAGCCCATCAATGCAGTTTGGAGAACAGACAATGCAATTTGGGCACGGCGGCCCTGCTAAGTTTGAGACACTTGTATAGTGGGAGGGAAGCCCATCAATGCAGTTTGGAGAACAGACAATGCAATTTGGGCACGGCGGCCCTGCTAAGTTTGAGACACCTGTATAGTGGGAGAGAAGCCTATCAATGCAGTTTGGAGAACAGACAATGCAATTTGGGCACGGCGGCCCTGCTAAGTTTGAGACACCTGTATAGTGGGAGGGAAGCCTATCAATGCAGTTTGGAGAACAGACAGTGCAATTTGGGCACGGCGGGCTATCAATGCCTTTTGGGGCGACGAGGGGTGATCACATTGGTAGACATTGGTTTAGCCTAATGGCCAGGTATCTAGGGTAGTGCTGTACCTCTCCTGACCCCAGCCCCCCTACCTTACTGGTCCTTGTAGTTGCTGGTTGACGGCTGGCCACTGGGTTGGCTTCCCCTGCGGACACCTGCTGACACTTCCTGGAGTCACCTCTGTTGGAGTCCCCCTTGGCCTTGGGGCCCTTATCTGCTGGGGGCTGCCGGGCAGAGGGCTGCCCTGGGAGGACCGGTGATGAAGTGTGGATGCACCAATGGGAGGGAGGGAGGGCGGGTCGGGCGGGCGGACTGGGGAACCAGGAAGGGGTGCGGGGAGGGAGGGGATGCAAGGGTCTGCTCCTGGGCACGGGCCCACAGGTTACAAGGCTAAAACAAACACCAGGTGGGTGTTTCAACTGGGCACACACTCACTGCGCTCCAAGGGTCTGCAAAAGGAGCCGGTGGGGGCCTTGCAAGTCGGTAGACTCGGCGTAGGAACTGGATGCACCAATGGGAGGGAGGGAGGGCGGGTCGGGAGGCGGGCGGCCGGACTGGGGAACCAGGAAGGGGTGCGGGGAGGGAGGGGATGCAAGGGTCTGCTCCTGGGCACGGGCCCACAGGTTACAAGGCTAAAACAAACACCAGGTGGGTGTTTCAACTGGGCACACACTCACTGCGCTCCAAGGGTCTGCAAAAGGAGCCGGTGGGGGCCTTGCAAGTCGGTAGACTCGGCGTAGGAACTGGATGCACCAATGGGAGGGAGGGAGGGTGGGTCGGGAGGCGGGCGGCCGGACTGGGGAACCAGGAAGGGGTGCGGGGAGGGAGGGGATGCAAGGGCCTGCTTGTTAGGCAGAAACCTGTGCAGTTCCCTTTGGGACCACTGCAAAAGATTTAAGACTACAGGTGTTTGGCAGTAAACCCACTTGGTAGCAGTCTGTACCACACAGATTCACTTGGTAGCTGTGGCTGAGCAGTCAGACTTCCCTCAAGAAGAGTTAGGCAGTATACAGAGTATTCACAATAGGTCAAAAGAACACAGTAGAACAAGTGAACACTGACCAGAGCTTGGTGTAAAAGAGATATAATTATTTATTTAAAACCACATCTAGAAAAACACACAGGCACTAATGTTAAGCAGTTAAAAACACGGTCACTAAAATATATACACTCCCTTAGAAGAATGTTAGACAAGTCTTAAGTAAAGGCCCACTTATTTGCAGACAGCGGTGAGCGCTTAACGCAGATGGCACTCTAATAATTCGTTTTAAAAGGGAGAGAAAAGCAGGGTATAATTTGAAACAGATCCCAACCCTTTCACAAGAACACAACAAGAGAGGAAGGCAAGTAAAACCGTGAAGTTAGAGTTCAGAAGGCCGGATCCACTTTAAGAGGATCAGAACGAAATGTGTCCAAGGTCACACGGTTGAAGTGCACAAAAGTCTTGCAAAGGTTCAGAAAGAGTTAGACCGAAAGAAAGGGACCAGTTAGAGGGTCAAGGCGGCCATCCCAGTCCAGAAGGTTAAGGGATTATTATTACCTTGTAGCAATCTTTAGAAAGGGAGGCCTGGCGGACACAGTACCTTAAAGTGGTGAGAATACTCCAGCGGGGGCAGTTGTTCCTGGCAGCGGATGCAAGTCGGTGCTTCGTCCGGGGGAAGAGAGGATCTCGTCGGTGTTAGGGAGAATTCTCCGTTTAGGCTGAATTTCATAACCTAGCGAGTCCCCCAGCAGCTTTGCTGGATTTTTGGGGTTTATTCTTTTCTCCTGCCAAGAGTGAGACTCGTTTACCCTCCCTCTTGGACATGATTTGAGTGTGTCTCTTTGACTCTAGATGTGTTTAATGGGCTATGGGGTCTTTTACTCCATAGGGCTTCATGTGTTTTTGTGATGTGTGTTACACAGCACCCTGAGTGCAGTAACACAGGGGTGTCATAGTGACCCCCCAGTATAGACTCCATACCCTGGGACTGACTACTGTCTCCCAGGGCATGTAAAGTCACCATTGACTTTACTAGTCTCAAATTCTAAACAGAACCAGTGCAAACCATCATATTGTGGACGTACTGGCCGGGGCAATTCGATTGCCCCGGGGTCTGTTAGTCGAGGGGCACGTCTCCGTCCCCCCTGATCGAGTTTTGGCTGGTGGCAGTGGATACTACTTTTTATATTCGACCGCAAATATATCCCTATGGGATTTCCCATTGTTCGAGGCTACCAACTTTAATTATTTAATTCCTATAGCCTCGAACATACCGCTGGTTTATTTATTTAATATTAATTCTCCGGTTGGTATTTTTTGCCAGAACTCTGTTCTAAAATGGCGTTTGTGTTCGCTTCTGTGACTCAAACCCAAGTTGAGCTCTTTGTTCCACTTTTTGGCGGGCTTCTCACAGAAGCCCTCCAAAGTGGTGCCACTCTGTCTGGGGTACTTAGGAGGGGTGGAGAGGGATTTAGGCACCCTGGACTGAGTTGCCTAGGCAACTCAAGTCGCACTCCGTCCTGATTGGCCCAAGTGGTGAGCCGGTCGGCTCACCACTTATCATGTTTGAGTGACAGCTAGGCTGAGTCAATGGGGGTTTTCTGCATAAAAGCAGGGCTTTGGGGACTGGAACTTTAGAAGTCGCCACATGACCTAAGAATCCGACGAGGGAGAAGCTGAGCTGACCTGCTACGACAACACCACCGGTGGAGCCCTGCTGAACCGTCTCACCACTTTTCCCAACGCCAGAGGAGATCTCCAGCCCGGAGAGTCTTCTTCCTTCGACTGGTGGGGATAACCAGTCTGCTTCCTTTTTTGCTTCCTGGAGCATCTCGTGGCCGCCTTGCCTGTGCCAAGCACCCCGGCAACCGGGATACCACGTTTTACCACTACCGCGAATCAAAGGGTAGTACCTCTAACCGGAAAACTCTGCGGCTGGTTTCTTCCCTGGCAGTGCAACGACCTTCATCTTTCCTCCACGTCGAGATCTTGTCTTCCTCTGGACGACGCTGCGACTTGCAACCGCTGCCAGGAACAACTGCCCCCACTGGAGGATCCTTTCCACATAAGGTACCGTGTTCCGCCTGGCTTCCCTTGCAACTGACTGTACGGGGTAGATTTAGCCCCCGGCTTTCGACCCTGGGTTAGCCTGGGACACCCTGGCTAAACTTTTCTGAAACCTAACTAAAACCTTTCTGAACTCCCTGCAAGACTTTTTAAGCCTGTTGTCATTGTGTGATCTTGGGTGCATTTGTGCCCTGCTCTCTCCAAGAGTGGGCCCGACCGATGGACTTTGGCTCACAAGTAACTTTTGACTTTCCTGCCTTGCTTAAGAGTTCCTAAGTATTAGTGTGGTGTATTCTCCTACATTCTGCCTTTTTCCTCTCCCTTTTTCGTTAACTTATTGGAGTGCCATCTATAGTTAAGCGCTTACCTCTGTCTGGAAATTAGTGGTGTTAACTAAGACTTGTCTGATAAGGAATAAGGAATGTATATATAATAATAGTAACTGTGTTTAGAGTGATTTACAATAATAGTGCTGGAGTGTTTCAATAAGTGTGTTTTTAAATAAATAATTATATACCTTGATACCAAAGCTCTGGTCAGTGTTTGCTTGTGCTATTGTATCTGAGTGCCTATTGTGTATACTTTGCATACTGCCTAACTCTTCTTGAGGGAAGTCTGACTGCTCAGCCACAGCTAACAGGTAAATCTGGGTGGTACAGACTGCTACCAAGTGGGTTTACTGCCAACACCTGTAGTCCTAAATCTTTTGCAGTGGTCCCCAAGGGAACTGCACAGGTTTCTGCCTAACACTCGGGGAGGAAGATAGGAGTCCGTTGCACCGCCAGGGAAGAAACCAGCCGCGGAGTTCTCAGGTAAAAGGAGCGGTCCTTTTATTTGCGGTCCAGTGGTAAGTGGCTATCCGGTTGCCGGGGTGCTTGGCACGGGCAATTCGACCACAAGACGTCCTGGGATGCGAGGAAAAGAAGGTAAACTGGTTGTACCGACCAGTCAGGGGAAGAAGCCTCTCCAGCCGGGAGATCTTCTCTGTCGTCGGGAAGTGGTGAGTCGGTTCCGCAGGGCTCCACCGGTGGCGTCGTCGTGATGGTAGGTTGGCTCAGCTTCGCCCTCGTCGGATTCTCAGGTCCTGTGGCGACTTCTGAAGTTCCAGTCCCCAAAGCCCTGCTTTTATGCAGCACACCCCCATTCATCAGCCTAGCTGTCAATCAAACATGCTAAGTGGTGAGCCGGCCGGCTCACCACTTGGGCCAATCACACGAAAGTGCGACTTGAGTTAACAAGGTAACTCAGTCCAGGGTGCCTAAACCCCCTCCCATAATCCCTGTGGTACCCCGACAGAGTGGCACCACTTTTGGAGGCTTCTGTGGAGAAGCCCGCCAAAAAGTGGAACAAAGGGCTCGACTTGGTTGGAGTCACAGAAGAGAACACAAACGCCATTTTAGAATCGAGTCCTGGCAAAAAATACCAACCGGCGAATTGATATTAAATAAATAAACCGGCGGTATGAGGCTATGAGAATTAAATAATTAAAGTTGGTAGCCTCGAACAATGGAAAAATCCCATAGGGATATATTCGCGGTCGAATATAAAAAGTAGTATCCCCTGCCACCAGCCAAAACTCGATCGGGGGGGACGGAGACGTGCCCCCTCGACTAACAGACCCCGGGGCAATCGAATTGCCCCGACCAGTACGTCCACAATATGATGGTTTGTACCGGTTTCTGTTAATAATTTGGGACTAGTAAAGCCAATGGTGACTTCACATGCCCTGGGAGACAGTAGTCAGTCCCAGGGTATGGAGTCTATGGTGGGGGTGTCACTATGACACCCCTGTGTCACTGCACGGAGGGTGCTGTGTAACACACATAGGAAAAACATATGAGACCCTATGGGGTAAAGAACCCCATAGCCCATAAAACGCATTAACAGTCAAAGGAACACCAGAAATCATGTCTTAAAGTGGGAGAAAAAGAGTCTCACTCCTGGCAAGAGAAAAAAACAAACTCCAGAAATCCAGCAAAGCTGCTGGGTGACTCACTAGGTTAGGAAATTCAGCCTAAAGAGAGAATTCTCCCTAACACTGCTCCTGGGCACGGTTACAAGGCTAAAACAAACACCAGGTGGGTGTTTCAACTGGGCACACACTCACTGCGCTCCAAAGGTCTGCAAAAGGATTAGATCCTCCTGTCCCTTAGTCTGGGGGGGGGGGAGAGGAGGGCGAGTGTTAGGGGGAATTCTCATTTTATGGCTAATTTCCCTTACCTATAGAGTCCCCCAGCAACTTTGCTGGATTTGAAGGGGTTGTTTCTTTTTACCTGCTAAGAGTGAGACTCTTTTTTCCCCACTCTTAGGCATTTTTGCTATGTGTGTTCTAGGCTATTTTTGTGTTTAATACCTATGGGATTTCTCTCCCCCATAGGAACCATCTTTATCCACTTGTGTTACACAGCACCCTCAGTGCAGTGACACAGGGGTGTCGTAGTGACCCCCAAACAAACTCCATAACCTGGGACTGACTACTGTCTCTCAGGGCATGTAAAGTCCCCATTGACTTTACTAGTCAATTTCTATGAACTAAACCAGTACAACCGATCTTACTATGGAGGTTGTAGAAGGGGTTAATAGTTTTTCCCCTATGTTCATTTTCGAGAGGGTACCGTACAGTACCTCTCTCGAAAGTTTCTGGCTGGTGGCAGTGGTTGCTACCATAAATATTCGACCGCAAATATTTCTCTATGGGATTTTCCCATTGTTCGAGGCTAGCACTTTTTCTGACAGCCTCTAACGCACCGCCGGTGCATTTTAATATTAACTTTGCTCTGGTGGGTTATTTTTGCCAGAACATGTATATAACTTCTTTCTCATGTCTTTCTCTACAATCCTAACCCAGGTCGGGGATCCTTTGTTCGTCCGTTTGGCGGGCTTCTGCCCAGAAGCCCTCCTTCCGGCGCCACCGATTCTGGGGTGGGTCCATTGTGTGGGAGGGGGAGTAGGACCACTGGACAGGGTTGCCTCCGCAACCCATGTCGCACTCTATCCCGATAGGCTGGAGGGTCTCCCGCCAAGATGACCACTCCACTGTGTGAGTGACAGCCAGGCTGTATGAATGGGTCTCTTTTTGCATAAAAGCAGGGTCCTGAGGACTGGAACAGCAAGATGTCGCCACTGGAACTAAGAAGCCGAAGAGGAGCGAAGCCAAAGACATCTGCAACGACTGAACCACCGTTGAAGATCTGCTGCAGCGTCTCACCACTTCTCTCCACACGACGAGAGGAGATCTTCATCTGAAAGAGCCTTCTTCCCTTGAGCTGGTGGGGCCAACCAGTTTGCCAATCGCCTTCCCGAACCTGCTGTGGTCGAATTGCCAGTGCCCCGCACTTGGAGACCGGATAGCCAGGCAGCTATCGACCCGGACCGCGATTAAAAGGAGCCGCCAGGCCGCCCTTTCTCTGTGGTAGCTCTAAAGGTGTTTTAAATCCTTTACCTACCTGTTGGGTTGGCCGCCCCCCTCTCTTAACGTTGTCTTTTCAAAATTTTGCAACCACCATTTCAAATATTTTTAACCAAAGACTTGACTGCAGCTACGAGAACATTTTGCTCCTGGGCCCTTGCCCTGTACCACTAACTTTGGCACAGGCCTATTGACTCTGGTCACATTTGTTAGATCTGCCTTCTCGAGATTGATTCTCCATTCGAACTGTGTGGTGCACCCCTTTCTTATAACTACTCTTTCTTCCCACTGCTTAATCATTGTGAAGTGCCATTTTGCTCAGTGTTTTCATTCTAAGTATTGCTTATATGAATGCACTGTCTTGCTGAACTGGTTCACAATTGATGGGAAGTGTTGCTAGGATAAATAAGAACCTATTTCGGAATAACTTGTGTTTCCCCTCCCTTTTGAGGAAGTTAGAGGATCCCTTGTGTGTAGTTTCCACTGCCATTTTGCTTAGTTTTCACTCTGGTTCACTTGGTCTACAATTCATATAGGGAGTGTGTATATTTTTCCTAGACTTAATTTAACTTGCTTTATACTTGTGATATATGGTTTTGATTAGAAGTGTATAAAATAAATATATATATACTTTTTAACTACAAAGCTTTGGTCAGTGTTTCCTTGTTCCATAGTCTAGTGTGCCTAATGTGTAAACACTGAATACTGCTCATCTCCCTCTTGAGATAAGTCTGACTGCTCAGCCACAGCTACCAACTAAATCAGACTGATATCAAAGGGGATTTATTGCTCTCACCGGTAGTCCTAATCTTGTGCAGTGCTCCCTAAGGGAACTGCACAGGATTCTGCCTAACAGTTCAAAGAAACCAATCCGCAGGTGCACACTTTGCACTCTGTGATAGGGAGAATTCTCTCTTTAGGCTGAATTTCCTAACCTAGTGAGTCCCCCAGCAGCTTTGCTGGATTTCTGGAGTTTGTTTTTTCTCCTGCCAAGAGTGAGACTCTTTCTCCCACTCTTGGACATGATTTATGGTGTTCCTTTGACTGTTAATGTGTTTTATGGGCTATGGGGTCCTTTACTCCATAGGGTCTCATGTGTTTTTACTATGTGTGTTACACAGCACCCTTCGTGCTGTAACACAGGGGTGTCATAGTGACACCCCACCATAGACTCCATACCTGGGACTGACTACTGTCTCCCAGGGCATGTAAAGTCACCATTGGCTTTACTAGTCCCAAATTATGAACAGAAACCAGTACAAACCATCATATTGTGGACGTTCTGGTCGGGGCAATTCGATTGCCCCGGGGTCTGTTAGTCGAGGGGGCACGTCTCCATCCCCCCTGATCGAGTTTTGGCTGGTGGCAGTGGATACTACTTTTTATATTCGACCGCGAATATATCCCTATGGGATTTTCCCATTGTTCGAGGCTACCAACTTTAATTATTTAATTCTCATAGCCTCGAACATACCGCCGGTTTATTTATTTAATATTAATTCGCCGGTTGGTATTTTCTGCTAAGACTCGATTCTAAAATGGCGTTTGTGTTCTCTTCTGTGACTCCAACCCAAGTCGAGCCCTTTGTTCCACTTTTTGGCGGGCTTCTCCACAGAAGCCTCCAAAAGTGGTGCCACTCTGTCTGGGTACCACAGGGGTTGTGGGAGGGGGTTTAGGCACCCTGGACTGAGTTACTTTGGTAACTCAAGTCGCACTCTTGTGTGATTGGCCCAAGTGGTGAGCCAGCCGGCTCACCACTTAGCATGTTTGACAGCTAGGCTGAGTGAATGGGGGTGTGCTGCATAAAAGCAGGGCTTTGGGGACTGGAACTTCAGAAGTCGCCACAGGACCTGAGAATCCGATGAGGAAGAAGCTGAGCCGACCTACCACGACGACACCACCGGTGGAGCCCTGCGGAACAGACTCACCACTTCCCGACGACAGAGAAGATCTCCCGGCTGGAGAGGCTTCTTCCTCTGACTGGTGGGCACAACCAGTTTACCTTCTTTTCTTCGCATCCCAGGACGTCTTGTGGTCGAATTGCCCATGCCATGCACCCCGGCAACCGGATAGCCACTTACCACTGGACCGCGAATAAAAGGACCGCTCCTTTTACCTGAACTCTGCGGCTGGTTTCTTCCCTGGCAGTGCAACGGACTCCTGTCTTCCTCCCCGACGAGATCCTCTCTTCCCCGGACGAAGCACCGACTTGCATCCGCTGCCAGGAACAACTGCCCCCGCTGGAGTATTCTCACCACTTTAAGGTACCGTGTCCGCCAGGCCTCCATTTCTAAAGATTGCTACAAGGTAATAATAATCCCTTAACCTTCTGGACTGGGCTGGCCGCCTTGACCTTCTAACTGGTCCCTTTCTTTTGGTCCAACTCTTTTTGAACCTTTGCAAGACTCTTGTGCACTTCAACCGTGTGACCTTGGACACATTTCGTTCTGATCCTCTTAAAGTGGATACGGCCTTCTGAACTCTAACTTCACGTTTTTACTTGCCTTCCTCTCTTGTTTTGTTCTTATGAAAGTGTTGGGATCCGTTTCAAATTGTACTCTGCTTTTCTCTCCCTTTTAAAACGAATTATTAGAGTGCCATCTTCGTTAAGCGCTCCTCGCTGTCTAAAATAAGTGGGGCTTTACTTAAGACTTGTCTAATATTCTTCTAAAGGAGTGTATATCTTTTAGTGACCGTGTTTTTGAATTGCTTACTATTAGTGCCTGTGTGTTTTTCTAAATGTGGTTTTTAAATAAATAATTATATCTCTTTTACACCAAGCCCTGTTCAGTGTTTACTTTTTCTACTGTGTTCTTTTGACCAATGTGAATACTCTGTATACTGCCCAACTCTTCTTGAGGGGAGTCTGACTGCTCAGCCACAGCTACCAAGTGAATCTGTGTGGTACAGACTGCTACCAAGTGGGTTTACTGCCAAACACCTGTAGTCTTAAATCTTTTGCAGTGGTCCCAGAGGGAACTGCACAGGTTTCTGCCTAACACTCTGCCACAAACACAAGTCAAACTTCCAATTCTCAATTGATAGACCAACCCTGTTTTGGCTCTGTAGTGTTTTTCTGGTCTATCAGGCCGTCTGACAATCATACATTTTCAGATCACCCGCTTCTGGCTACAGCAGCCATTAAGCAGACGCAACTATCTAATCACTTAAGAAGGTAAAAGGTGGCGAGCGGCTAGAACTCCGCACAACAAACATCTGTGATTCTCAAACAATCACGCAGGTAGCGGATTTCCAAACTTTAAGAGAGTTAGTCACGCAGGCAGACACCCCATGTAGTGAAAAGCAGGGTGCCTGTTCCAAAAGTGCAAAAACTGTCAATTCCATCACAGACACCACTGATTTGGGGTCTAGTTTGCCCCCAAATTCTGATATCAATGCCCGCAAAAAGGACGACATATGCTCCTTTCCTCAGGGCGTCTCTGCAGCCTCTCTTGAGATGAAGGATTGTAAGAAAGAGACAGCTCTTGTTACAGCCAATGCACCCATTCTTGCAGATGTGCTACCTCACATGAACCTTATTCTTGGTTGGGTTAGTGATGTCAATCTCAAATGGACAAGAAAGAATTAATTGCGCATTTTTGATAAAAGTTTTCCAGCAAATTCCGCTTTGCGAAATTTAAACAGATGATGTGGAATGGGTAAAACTAGCACTACACAACAATCAGAATGCTTTGCAAAGTCCAACAATCCTCTATTATTTCCAAAATGTTATGGGATCAGCGAACAGACTTGGCTCTGCTCGGCCTAGAAATCCAAGTATTTAAATCTAAGGAAGACTCTTGCACTTTCATTGAGACTATTCCAATCACAAAAAGCGACTGCAACAACTCACAAGTTGCAGAACAACTACCCACATCCCTTAATGACGAAATGTTAGGCCAACTCGCCTCATTCACAAATGCACTAAAGGGACTGGTGTGGATTGAGCCTTATATGAAATCTTTGATGACTAACAGTAAAAGCCTTTTGCATACCTATCACATATCTACTTTCTGTAAAATCATGGAATTGCTGCGGCTTTAAGAATTTGTTTACTTGGCTCAATTCTTTGCACAACAGAGTACCTCTTCCATTGTCTTAGTACAAGAAACTATGCACTTAAACATTCATGTAGATGGATGCACCGCCTTTGCGCAAACCAGCACAGCACGTCCATGCCGGACGTCATGTCATCCAAGCTTATTTTTGCGTCAGATAGATTTTTGGTCATTGAAGTGCTTTCAAACGATTTTCAGCTGTGTTTTTACTCATGTCAGTTTATTGAAATCCCGCGAGTACACCCCTGGCAACTACATTAGCAAATCTGAACTTTGTTCTAGAAGAAGCATTCATTCGCAATCACGATTATGAGATCATCATTGGTGATGATTTCAACACCACCCTGATTGGTGGGGATTCTAACCATATACCCAGTCACAGCAGGTCTCACGGCTCGTTGTCTCTCTTCAGACGTTCCTGCTGGGCGCACTTTTTGATGAGCGGGATATCCATATTATTCCAACTGCATTAAATCAACTCACATGGCAAAGAGGGTTGTCTCGTTCTTCCATTGATTATAAAGGGGTCTCAGAACTTGATAGGCAGTAGCCAATCCATCATAGTCACCAACCCGTGTTTGGGTGATCACATGAATTTAAGTTGTACTTTAAACTTAACTGTCAAGCAATATCACCAATCTTCTGCATTATCATTGGTGGAAATGCAACGACACGCTCTATCAATTCAGTGGAACAAAAAGCTTTGTAGGTCTCTATCTGCATTAGTTAGTCACAATCTACTATCTGTGAATGATGACTTGTGTATGGGAATGTCCAATGAGTTCATAAAGGCCCAGAATACGCAGATGATTCATTTCCACTTAAACAATCTAGCTCTACAGGTGCGCCAGACCAGTTACATTCCAATAAATTTAACACAGAAATCATTTTATTAAAACGTTCTAAAAACAAGGACTTAAGAAAACTTAAAAAGGCTACAGGCTCGATGTCTGTATATTTAACTGCAAAAAAGTCCATGCTGTTAAAATACAAAAATCATCTAAAAAAAATAAAATGTGAACGTTACATGGAGGACAACCAATCCATGATTCGTCATATCTGCAAGTTCAATACCAAAAACACAGGCCATCATGAGAAATCCAAGAACAAAGAGTACAGATATGTTAGCCTCAGCAATATCGGGAGAGACTTGGACTGATTATATTAAATCCAAATAGCAATCACCTCAGGGATATGCATTTGTCGACAGACAAGATTTTGCTAAAAACATGCCGTCTCATTGCCCTTGGTCTTTGGAAAATGTGCAATGGGCCATCCAAAAACTTAAATACTCAAAAGCCGCAGGGCCAGACGGTATGCCTCCATGTGTCCACAAAGATGACCCACTTTTCTACGCCTCGATTAAAAAAAAATATTTGATCTCATTTTCAAAACTAAAACCATTCCTTCGTCTTGGCTGACTGCCATCATTCCGCTACACAAGAAAGGTCCCATTGCAGAGCCGTCCAATTACAGACCTATTGCACTCATTGATGTATCAACCAAGGTCTTTGCCACTCTCATTCTCAATGAACACCACATTTCCATCCAACATATATTATCACGCTTTCAGGTTGGTTTTAGAAAATCAATGCACACCACATCTCTTGGAAACCTCTCCCCACACACAAGCAAGTCCAATTTACATGGCTTCTCTCGACATGTCCGCTGCGTACGGCAGTCATAAGGGGCCTCCTGTAGAACAAAATTATTTCATATGGCATTCCTATGCACATCGTTGGCATTATATCTTTGCTTCATGCTCATACTAGCTACAGAGTTCGTATTAACCAAGACGACCTGCTAACAGATGCTATTCCCACTGAAGTAGGCGTAAAAAAACAAGGATGTAATTTAGCGTCAACATTGTTTAATCTAGATCTTTGCGACATAGACAACATTTGTAACAGTTCTGAATTTCTCCAGCCAAATTGGGTGGTTTTTGTATGCATTGGTGAGCTTTCGCTGAAGACGTGATCCTGCTTGATCGCACACCCTATGGGCTCCAAAACAAAATAATTATTTTCCATCTATGCTCAAAAGTATCATCTACAAACTAACTCTGCCAAATCGAACAATTATTTTTACGAACAGAAAAAAAATCTGTGCATTCAAATGGCCGATTGGTGGATGTGAAATAGAGCGTTATATAGCTATGCGTTACTTGGGGTACAATTTATGCAATTCGAACTCACTTGTAATGTGGCAGAAGTCACTCAATACCAAGGTGGCTCAATTAATATCGTAAATGCGTTTGATCTTTCATAGACATTGTAAGTTTTCGCTTATGCCCATATTGGATTTTTATGTCATGTAAGTGGAAGCAACTGTTCTATTTGGTTTTGATCTGTGTCTCCTGGACATTGGCAAAATTCTAAATAAGCTTCAAGGCAAGATTTGGAAAAAGGTTCTTGGGCTTCCTAATGCCTTGCCAAACTATTCTCATACATGAACTTGGTTTGAACTCACTAGCATCTACATTTTATTGGAGAATGCTGACAAATTACACAAAAATGTTGCAACTACCTGCCAACTCTTTGTATGAGGATTTAGCTAAGATGTTAAGCAATGCCTATCCAACTTTCATTGGTCGTTTTGAGTGCAAAATTAAATCAACTCTTTGACAAATCGAGATGGTTCCCATAGATCTCTCACCAACCTGTTTGGTAAAAAATAAACAAATACAAATAAAAAAAAAGTATTGTGAACACTATTGGTTGAAAGTAATTGAGTCCATTGCTGGGTATAAATCTTAAAAAGAATACGTGCAATGTGTACATAAAAGACAGACGCTATTGATTTATTTGCTATGTTTTCCATACAACAAGGCCAGAGATCTCTTAAGATTCAAACTAGATTTGTTTCATACAAATGCTCATATTAAGAGCTGTTCCACAAACAAGGGTGTTCCCTCTGATGACTCTTGTTGCTTTTGTGCTCAGAGCAACAAGCCAGAAACATTAAAACACCTGGTTATATACTGCAATCATTGGGAATGTAAAAGAAAAGCATCTTTTGGAAAAAAAATATGATGAGGACTCACCTTTTTCACACAATGTTTTCTCTTACTCAATTGTTATACATCATTCAGGAACGATTGAATGAACATGAAAGGGATAAATAATATCTTATAGGTGGGGACATTCTTGATCAGACTTGATACGTAAAATGGAGAGCAATATCGTGGTTTCTTTACGTCCGACTGTGTTTTCAGTGTTTAGGTCTCATTTCCAAATGCATATGTGTAAGGTTCTTTTACACAATAGTTGTTATGCTATGAAGCTTTAGCGGAGGACTTGGAATTCAATCTCTAAAAGTTAGTTTAGATGTTTACATCTATGTCATGTACCCAAATGTACTAATTTGTATTGTTACTACTCTTGTCAATCATCAACCGTGAGGCGAGGCATCTTCTGTATTTGACGCACAGTGAAGAATATAGGTGACATTTTGTTCTGACTATGAGATTTTTGTTTAATGTTGAATAGAGCCGTGCTGTTAGCTATTAGGAAATTTGTCATCTTACGGTTTTTAAACTAATTGTGAATTCATGTTTTAATGTAATGTTTTTAGTATGGTAATAAAGGGGGGAGGGGAAGATTTGCCTTCTAGATTTCTTGTCCATTTCTGTTTTTACCACATTGTGTATTATGTATGTGCTTGTAAAAGGTCTTGAAACCAAATACAAATTTAAAAAAAAAAAAAAAAAAAAATTGCCTTGCTGGTTCTTGCCTCCCTGCCCTTCCCTTTCTCATGCTTGGAGACTGCCACCTATATATTTAGCCTGCCTACGGCTGCAGTACCCAGCCAGCCTTTTGACCATCCAGCAGCTTGTTACTATTGGCACCTACCAGCATTACAATCAGCCAACACCTGCTGGGACACCAGTTTGTGTTCATCTATCTACCATCATCGGCTCCCCTGTCCATGTTTTTACACTGTACTTGTGCCACGTTAATCAGGGGAAGCCGGACCGTGGCACTGGGAGGAGTTCCAAGGGGATCCTGAGTCACTACTCTCTCAGGAATATTAATTTGGGACACCTCTTAGAATCATTCTTACAACGGCTGGACCAGAGAGACCACGAAGATCCATCTCCGGAACAAAAAGGTAAACCAGGCAAGCGAGATACAGTCCTTGACACGGTGACACTGATTCTTTTGGGTTTCTTACTTGGACTAATGCCGTTGCCCTACACCGATGGCAACCTAACTCCCTAGGGGCCTTCTAGTCGCCCCTTTCCTAGCCCCGTTTTGTGTTCCAAGGGATTTTTCGGGATGGTGCTTATTGCACATGGGGTCTCACAATCTCACCTGGCATCCCAAAATGATGTTCTCCCTGTTGGGGAGAATTCTCAGAAATGTGCAAATTCCCTCCACCTTAGAGAGCCCCAGCAACTTTGCTGGATTTTGAGGACTTGATTTTTTTTACATGGAGAGTGTGTAACCCTTTTTCCCACTCTCTCAAATATTTTAATGTGATTTTGTACACTGTTTCTTTTGGTTGTGGAGTCTGACAAACTCCATAGGCATCATCTTTTACATTGTGTCACACAGCACCTTCAGTGCAGTGACACAGGGAAGTCTTTCAGATGTCCCAAAGTATTAAATCCATTCTCTTGGTTAAACTACTGTTTCCTAGAGCAGTAAAGGGAAATTGACTTTACTTACATTTGTAACTTTCTAGAACCAGCACACACTATCTTACAATAGGGTGCTGGAGGGGTTACCTAATTTCCCCTTTGTCTAACTTCTCATGTCACATTTTTTATGTTACCCTTTTCTCATTGAATGGCTGGTGGCAGTGGTTTTCTTTTAACTCGATGGTGTGCATTTACTGCAGGCTGCGTTAGCACCTACAGTAGAGCACCCAATGGTGCCATTTTTGTCAAAATGACCCCGGTCTTCTTTTTTCACCATTTCTTTGTGAAGAGGTCCTTCTTGAGATTTACGAGTGAAGCCCGCCTCTGGCTCCAGGATGTTTGGGGTAGGCAGGAAGCGAGGGAGGTGCCCGAAACTCCCTGTGCTTAGTCTCCAAGGAGACCCAAATGCACTCTGTGGTGATTGGCCAGCTGACTGTCCGGCAAGGACAGCCACCCTGCTGGGTGACTGACAGCTAGGCTGTAATGAATGGGAGAGAACTGAATAAAAAGCGAGCATTTTGGCTTGGAAGGCAGAGTCGACCACTGGACGAAGGAACCAAAGAAGAACTTGAAGAGAACGTCTGCTGCAACTCCTGGACCGTTGGTTTGCCCGGGGAAGCCCTGCGGCAGTGCCAAAACGCCAAGTTCGCATTGACAGAGAAGCCCCTGCAAGGACGACTTCTACCCTTGAGTTGGTGGGACCAATCAACTCCAAAGAAAGCCACCTGGACATCCATCTTGGAGCTGGTTGAATTTCCACAGAGTTGCTGCTGGAAACCGTATAGCCAGGGAGAAAAATACCAGATTTTGAGCTTTGTTTTTAAGCTGGCCAAGTGCCCCTGGAAGATCCTCTGGACTCCCAGGAAGCAGGACTGACCAAGCCTGATTCACACCCTCCCCCCAGCCCCCAACAGAGTGTGGGACCCCAGAAGCAAGGAAAGTCCATTTCAACAAACAGCCAGGAACCGCGGTGTTGCTATTTGCGGTTGATGCGACGAGCTGGAACACTAAGCCACTGAAAATGAAGTTTGCCGGTTGCGAGTTTTGACCGTCCCAGTGCATTGCAGGAGTCCCCGGATGTCCTCTCTCTTGTCCCCACGACTGAGGCCCAGGAACAGTGAGACCTGCAGAGCTGCACAGGAACAGGAGTCATCTGCTGCATATTTTCTTCATCTTTAAAGGTACTGTACAAAGTCTGAGAGAACTTACCTCTTGCTGTAGAGTTGCTTGCACCTTCCACTACTCGCAAGTCTAATCAGCTTGTGGCCCTACATTTGATTCTTCTTTTCTCCAAAGACTTCTAAAACATTGTGCAAAGACTTTTCCATTTACCTACCAGAGATGCTTCATCCTATATAAGACTTTTGCCCATTGACTTTGGCTTAGTCTTTTGTACTGAATGACCCTTTCTGGAGGGATCCAAAAGTATTTGCCTGCTTAAGAATAATTGTGGTCTCTTGTATGTTCTAACTAATCTTTTCCTTTTGACTTATTACTATATGATTCTAAATGCAACAGTGCTATATTAATGTCTCCAGCACCCTAGAAATTGAAGTCACCTGAGGGTGTAGGTAGTGTCTGTGGGCCATCCCAAAAGGGTATCTACTGATTTAGAGATATTAAGAGTGTCTATTTCATGAAGTGTATATGAGTGTTACTATTATATTGCTCCCTTCTGAAGAAGGCTTATTCTAACTGACTGATAAATTAATAATTGTTTGTTCAAGAAACCTTGAGTGTCAGAGTTTATTTCAATACTTGTAACTGTAAATCTCTGTGTAACTCCACTACAGCTCACATCGACCCCTCTTGAGATAAAGCTGGCTGCTCAACACGCTACCAAAAAGGTGTAGTACAAGCTTATACCAAAGGTTGTGTTCCCTATACCTGTAGTCAGAGTTGTTTGTAGTGTTCCCAGAGAGTACTACTGCATACAAACTTTACCTAACACTCCCCACCAGACTACTATCCCTTCAACCTTACACTCTGCCTTCCTGGAATCAGCCAAAATGACCTATTAAAAATGTCTGAATGCATGATTTGGCAGCATTTCGGCCGTTTGGACATGCTGAACGGCCGAAAAGTTCAACCAGATCACGCATTCGGTGCTCGGGGCTGCGGGGGCGTCTCCCCACCCTTGCTCACTATATTGTGAGCAGTGGTGTCCCCGCAGCTGTCCAGAAAAAATAATTAAAAAAAGTAAAGGACCCTGCGCCGCCGGTTCCCAACCACAGAAGTGAAAGGGAACAGGCGTTGCAGGGACCCAGCGAGTCTGAAGTAAGGTAAATAGGGGGGTGGGTGTGTTGGGGATGTGGGCCAAGTCAGAAATGTTCAAGGGGGAAAAAAAACAAAGGTTATTTCGGAAAAATAATCTTCGGTCTTTTCTCCCTCGAACATTTCTACCTCAGTCTTTCAACCCCAATCATGCCTTCCTACCTCCACCTTCTGATGTTATTTTATTTCTCTCCTCTCATTCTTAACTTTTCTACTCAACCACTAGTCACAATCACCATCTCCTGCTACCACCATAATACTCCCTCCACTGCTCCTACTTGCTCCACTTCCTCATCACCACTAGCTCTCTGCTACTATCACCTCTCCAATTTTACTACTAATCCTACTCTGCTCCTAGCACTTCAACTAACTTTCTGCTGCTACAACCACTTCTCACTCCCGCTACTCTTCCACTAATCCCACTACCTCTACATCTCCCCCTACTCTACCACTACTACACTCACTCCTCTAACCCACGTATAACCACTCCACAGATCCACTCAACAACCTCTGCACTATCTGGAACATCCTCCTCGACCTCCTGTCCTCAACCAACTACTTCCCACAGTAAACCATCCCAGTTTACCTTCTGAATAGCCCACACTCTCCCTGGATTGACCACGCACCCCAACCAATTATTTACCTGATGACAGGGATGTGACAGTGGAAGTGCTGGGGAAGGCTTCAAAAAGCTAAGCCCTGTCCCCTTATCGACACAGTCCTTCCACATTTTATTTTTTAACAACTTTATTTATTACGGTTACAGCTTTAACTTAGCATCATTACATGAGTTATTGTGATTCCCTTAGCAGCTAGTATGCATGTAGTAGGCCCATTCCCACCTCCCATGGTCCCTCCTCTGCCGCCCCTTTAGTCTATGATGCTCTGGTGGGTTGGCGACCCGTCTGGGCTTTGGGGCCCCAGAAAGTTCGATATCAAGCGGGATTGAAATGTTAAACGCCGGGAATCGGGAGCGATAGTCCAATACCGGGGCCCAGCAGTCGGTGAAGCGATGGAGAGCCCCCTCCTTCGCCGCTGTGACTTTCTCCGCCACCAAAATCTCCCAGACTTATCCACCAGAGGGCTAGAAGCTGACCTTCCTGAGTCTTCCACTTCCGCGCCACTGTAATCTTAGCTGCTAACAGTAAGCGTGTCAACAGTTTGGCGGATCGGCCCGTTTTAGGATAGCAGTCCGGGCTCGCCACCCCGAGAAGGACTACCTCCGGGTCCATCAGGAGTTTACGTTGGGTGATGTCTTCCGCGATCTGCAGGACCTCCCTCCAGAAGGTCTGTACTGTCGGGCATCCCCACCACATGTGGAAAAAGAACCCCCGCTCGCTGCAGCGTCTCCAGCAACTCAGGTCAATGTCGGCATTGCAGTGGTGCAGGCGGACTGGGGAGTAGTACCAGCGGTGGAGAAGTTTCAGGAGCGCATTCCTTATTTGTGACGCATCTGGATGTCGAGTTGATCCTGGACCATATCTCCTCCCATGTCTGGTCCTCTATAGGGTGACCCAGGTCCGCCTCCCATCCGGACATGTATGGTGGCCTGACCTTCAGCATGTCCTCCTGGACCAGGCGGTACAGTTTGGTGATCTGGCCTCCACCTGTGCTTTCTCCTGTCGCCTGCTCAAGAGGGTGGAGGTCCCGGGTAGCCACCCGGCAGACCGCGGGCTGCGATATCCAGTGGCAGAGTTGGATGTATGCGAGCCTCTCTCCTTCTGTCAGCTGAAAGCGGGTTTTGCATTCCTCAAAGCTGAGTGGGTTGTTAGCCTCGTAGAGTTGGGAGAGGGTTCGCAGGCCTCCTTCGATCCATCGGTTGAATCGAGCTGCCTCCATTCCTGGCCCAAAGTTGTGGTTCCAGACGACTGGGGAGAGCGGGCCCAGATCCCTGCGTACCTTCCTGTTCCATCGGGCCCATGCCCATGCTTCCAGGTTAGCTTTGGTGGAGATAGCATCTGAGGTCCATGGCGGGGGGGGGGTCCGGGATGTGTAGCAGGGAATGTAGCTGTGGCTGGCATCTGGATTGTTCAATGCAGGACCATTTCGGGGGGCTTCCGGATTCGCCCAGGCTGCAGCACTCGCCAGTTGGGCCGCCAGGAAATGATTCATCTGGTTAGGGAGCCTGAAGCCCCCCAATTTGGCGGATCCTGTCATGACCCTCATGGGTATCCTGGCTCTGCGTCCCCTCCACACGAATTTCGCTAGCTTCCTCTGTAGATGTTCCAAGGCCTGTTTTGGGGGGGGGCAGGGGGGGACTGGGAGAGCGGAGCACAGGTACAGCAGTCTAGGGAGGAGGTTCATTTTGCACGCTGTGACCCGGCCCAGTAGGGAGATCTCTTGGCTGTCCCATCGTTGGAGGTCCTCCTCCAGTTCCTTGAGAAGCGGGGGGAAGTTAGCGGTGTACAGCTGTTTCGGGTCGGCTGTGAGGCGTATACCCAAGTAGGCCGTTGAGGAGGAGCTCCATGCTAGTGGGCAGAGGGCCTGGTGGTCGTTTACGAGAGGGGTCCCCAGATTGACGCTCAGTGCCTCTGATTTGGAGTAGTTCACCTGGAATCCTGCCACTCCCTCGAAGGCCTCCAGCTCAGCCAAGGTAGCGGGTAAGGAGGATTGGCAGTTGGTGATGGAGATCATCACGTCGTCAGCGTATAGGGAGATCTTGAATTGTTCGCCGTTTATTTCTAGCCCAGTGATCTTTTCATTGGCTTGTGTCCTTTGGGCGAATGGTTCCATGACCATAGCAAAGATCAGCAGGGAGAGCGGACAGCCTTGTCTTGTCCCACAAGAAAGACGGATCGGGGGTGAAGTCTTCTGGTTCAGGCGAAGTGATGTTCTCGGGGCTTTGTAATTTGCTAGCACCATTTTCTGGAATATCGGGCCAAACCGGAATGCCTCCATGGTGAGGCACATGAAGTTCCAGTCCACCCAGTCGAATGCTTTGGTGGCATTCGGGATCAAGACCGCCAGGCCCCGATCTGTTGGGTGTCCTGACCCACGTTTGAGCTATCATGCTGCAACTTTTGGTGCTGTGGGCTTAGAAAATCCAAGATGGCCAAAAAGCCCACAAGTGCGCCAGAATCCAGGAGAACCACGCAGTTTGTGCGCACACCAAAATGGTTACCTAACTTGCCACCCACCAGTGTACAGAAAGATCTTTGTTAACAAAATCCACTGTTACTGATGTCAAAAAGTTGCTGAAATCGTGGCTCATTGGACCACTTTAAAGATTCAACCCTTTTGTGGGGTTCCACATAACCATCTTACTGTAAGGAGCCCCATCAAAACAATGTTAAGCAAGGATTATTTACTACCATGTAAGAACCATTCCTGTTTAGAATGCATTAATCCAAGAAAGATCCCAAAATTGCATGCAGTACCAACAAAATCCTCAAGGCGGCGCTAGCGGTCTAAACTCTGACAGGAGAACTGAGTGCAGTTGCTGACAAAGGGATTTGACTCAGCTGACTTCAAAGGCTGCATATAAATTAAAAATTAGCCACCTGCTGTTCCCAGAGGCTTGAAGCCTGGGAAACCCTCTCACCTCCAGAGATTCACACCAGGAGTTAGAATCTCACATGACCTCTTGATTGATAGAAGGCAGACTGGCTGGGAGCCTCCTGGAGACCACACAATAGGCTCTTGCAATTGAATAGGATATGTTGATTTTGACTGTTTCCTGTCAACAAAGGCCTGCCTGCCAGAAGACACATGTGACTGACCCACCCAAGTCTTGGAGGTGGACTCCAACACTCTGAGAACTGAATTGAAAGCAAAATATATATTTTACAGAAACACTGATAACTCTTTGTAATCAAATGACAGAAATGTACAACTTTGAGAGCCTTAATTTAAAAAATGTACCTTCAATTCAAGCCCAAACTCCAATTTGTGTGATGTTCTGGGGCAAAACCCTGCTATGTATGTATACTACAGACTCTGTGTTTAAGCTAGAGACATGGTAATTTACTGGAGTATGTATGGACAGGCCGTGTACAGGAGTACAAATCTGGAGAAAAATCTGATGTTGCAAAACCACTAAAAAGCACAAAATATTGCCATTTTTGAACGCAAGCCCCCAGGAAGAGCAGAGTTGGAACAGGGGATACCTTATGTGATGGGTGCATGTAATTTTAAACAAATGTGTACCTGTGCAAATATGTCTTTTGGGTCAAAATATAGATTGTGTGTAATTTGACAGGGGTGGGTTCTCTGTATCATAAACAGACCTCATCATGATGACACTTCATTTCATTCCCCCAATCAAGGGGAAGAGGAGGAAGTGGCCAATGACAAGTGGAGAGGGGTAGGGCCTAGGAGGCTAGCCTCTCCACCCACTTTCAAAACACATAAAAGCAGACAGTCCGGACAGATAGGGACATTCAATTCCATTTGCTGCAACGCGCTCTGCCGGACCACACAACATCCAGAAGATACTAGATTCAACACTTAGACTTTAAAACTCCAAAGAACTTGATTCAGAACTCAAAGCAAGGGCCTAAACCCACAAACTGAGAACTCTTCTCAGTGGGCCTCAGCATCCAGCAAACCTAACAGCGATAGCAGCATCCAGGAGCCGTGCAGATCAGCGCTGGGTCCAGAGAAAGCTGTGCAGAAAGATCCAGAAGCAGTGCTGTACCCAGAGAAAGCAGAGCAGCATCCAGAACCAGAGGCAGAGCAGAGCTGACCCAGACCGCTGTTCGCAGAACTAGAGAGCTGACCCAGACGCTGTGCGCAGAGACCGTCCGTGGCGAGTGAAGAAAACCTGACCAGATCCGTGGCGAGGCCCATTCTATTTCTAAATATATTGTGAGTACCTAGCAGAACTGAGCAGAACCAATCTCTTAGTTAAAATAATATAATTCAATCTATTTTAATCTAACCAGAACTGTCTCCTGTCGCCTGTCATTTGCAAAGCTGTCACCTGTCATTTGTAAAGCTGTCACCTGTCATTTCTAGTTGCTAGCTGTAACTTGTCACTTTGAACTTTTAAAATTTCAAATCTGAAAAACGACCTTTACCATATCGCCATATCTCCGTGACCGTTTGTCTTAGAGTCTTGCAGTAACTTTCCTCTGAAAGCTGGGAATCCTGGCTTTTCAACGAACCTATAACCGCATTCCTACTCCCTATACTTTTGCCGCAATCGTGAAAAACGCACTCGCGAATTTGCCGCGATTTGCAAATTTCTCCACGGGTGAAAACAGCAGCTTCCTTGCTTTCATTTGCCAAAAATTCGTTTAACCTGCCAATCATTCCTAGAACATTGCTAAAGTAAGCCTGAACTAATTTAAACCAACTAATCCTCAACCTGAACCTCCAGAGGGAATTAGAATCATTTTAGCACATTTTCCAATATATCGCTATCACATATAAAAGCATTTTGGGCCTGTGTTTCAAACTTCTGTAGTCTAAGCTTGCTGGGGTGAACTGAATTACATTTGATTGCATTTATGAGAACTGTGTGCTTTCCTTCCATTTCCTTGCATTGCATAAAGGGGGGAGGGGATTGCCAGAGAAAAGTGATTACATTGTTTTGTTGAAATCATAGAGTATTTTCTGTATTGCATTTTCATTCAACATTACATCCATCTGAACTTATATAAAGCATTCTCTACCACCTTATTCTTCTGTTCCTATTCACAAGTGTGCTAGTGCCAGACTATCCATTATTGATTACTGCTCAGATTAAGTGTGATATCCAAGTATTAATTTATCATAAAGTGTGATATATATATATATATATATATATATATATATATATATTGTTTAAATTCTCCAATAAACCTTTTAACTTGCAAAACAGAACTACTTCTTGGCTCAGTGGGGTCAGGGGGATTCCAAGAGAGGGGTGTTATATAGGGGCAGTCATCCAGAACGCATGAACTGGACATAAAGATATATCAATAAGGGTTTCCATTCAGTATCCCAGACTAGGCATTGACTTAGCTGTAGTGTTGAATTGAATCCTCTTACAGATGTCCTTGGGTCACGACCTCGAAGAGATTGAGCGCTCAACGGATGTTGTCCATGGTGCTGCTCCCTCTGCTGAACCCCGCCTGGTCCTGGTCTATGATGGTCGGGAGGATTTGCGCCAGCCTGTTCGCCAGTACCTTTCAGTATGCATTGGCGTCCACATTGGGCAGGGTTATCGGTCTATATGATGCGCACTCCTTTGGATCTTTGCCGGGTTTCAGTAGCATAATTGTGGTAGATTCTTGCATAGAGGGCGCGATAGTGCCCGATTCCCGGAAGGAGTTAAATAGCTCTGTCATTGGGTGCAGCAACATGGGGCGAAAGAGTTTGTAAAATTTTGGTGGAAAGCCGTGGGTTTCAAATTTTTGAGTACTTCCTCCACCTCTTCGGGTGTGATCGGGGCTTCCAGCGAAGCTCTGTCTGCTTCCGAGATGTGTGGGAGCCGGGCGTCTGCTATATACCGTTCCTGGAGGGACTGTGGGCGGGGGGCTGAGGTCAGAGTGTCGGTTAGATGAGCTGTTGCCACCCTCAGTTTCGCTCCTTCCCCGTACAGGGTTCTGCCCTTCGGGTCTCTCAATGCGGTGATGTGGTTCCGTCGGCGGGTCTTGGCTAGTTTGTTTACCAGATATTTATTGGCTTTATTGCCATTTGCGTAGTAGCTCTGTTTTGTCCGGAGCAGGGTCTGGGCTGTGTCCTCAGCATAGTGGGCTTCCAGCTTTGTGCGGGCCAGTCTGACCCTCTTGGCCGCTTTAGGTGACCACTTACATTTTAGGGCCGTGTCAGCCTCCCTCATGTCCCTCTCTTGTTAGCCTCTGTTCATGGTACGCCTCCTCGTATATGCGGCAGCCTGAGCCATCAGTTCCCCTCTGATTTCGGCCTTCATGGCTTCCCATCTTGTTGCTGTAGAGGTGAGGTGGGGGGGGTTCCTTGAAATAATTGCCAATTGCCTTGGCTATAGCATCACGTACCGTCATATCGTGCAGCATCGGTTCGTATAGGGACCATCTACTCCGTTCCGAGGGTCCGGGTCAAAGATCCTTGCAGTGAGGAGAATTGGGGCGTGATCCAACAGAACCCTCGCAACTATCTCCACGTCATCTGTGAACTGCAGGAGCTGAGGGCTGGCCAAGATGAGGTCGATTCGGGATGAGAAGCAGTGGACATGTGAGAAGAAAGAGTAGTCCACAGTGTCTGGGTGGAGGACCCTCAAGGTGTCCACCACGTCTAGTGCTTTAAACAGGCGGCAGAGGCCCACGGCCAGCCTGAAGTCCCTAGATGATGGGGGGCCCGACCTGTCCAATGAGGTGTTGGGTACCCCATTGAAGTCCCCCCCAGGACCACCTGGCCCTCGAGGAAGGGTAGGAGAGAGGACTCCAAGGTAGCGTAGAAGGCCGCCTGGCCATCGTTTGGTGCATAGACCGCAATCAGCGTGTGGAGCTGCCCGTAGAGCTCCCCTTTAACCGCCACAAATCTGCCATCTGGGCTATGCAGGGTCTCCTTCTCTCTAAAGGGGATGCCTTTTGCTAATATAATCGCTGTGCCGCCTTTCTTGCTGGGGCCCGAGGCCAGATATTACGTTGGTTATGCTCGGGGACGCAGTCTAGTGAAGTCCTCTGCTAAGTGGTGGGTCTCCTGGAGGAACCCCACCGAGGCCTGAAGGTCCTGCAGGTGCCTGAGGATGGATTTCCGTTTTGTGGGAGAGTTTAGGCCCCCTACGTTTAGTGAGATGTAGCAGAGTTCGGAATGCTCCGGTGGGGGTGGGGGGGGACAAGGTCAGTAGGTGGCCATTATGGTTCAAATGGGTGGAGGGCGATCCTATGCTTAGGGGGCCCATTGAGGGGCCAGAGTCTGCACGTATCAGCTGCAACCGAGTTTCAACTTTCTATAACTCAGGGCCAACCGGGCCCAGCTAACCAAAGGGGCGGGGGGGGGCCACAACTAACAATACCAGAGGAACAAAGGTTAACCCAACTGGCCCAGATGGGCCACGGGCCAGAGTGACTGTCCAGCCACTCGGCTGTGGCATTGCCTGGGACGCCTGGGTGCCAAGAGTGCAGGTTTCGGCCTGGAGAGCTGAAGGTTAGTTACTGGTCGTGTGCGGCGCGAGTTTTCCCTCCTTTTGGAACTTTCTTCCAGCGGCTATGCTGGGGCTTTGGTGTTGAGCTGTGTGGTTTATCCAACGGGGAGGTAGATGTTGTTACGCTTACCTGGTTCCACGGGGGCGCCACCCAGCAGTTGGGGTTCAGATGTCCCTCCTTGCGATGCCCAGATGCGACTAGCGGAATGTTCAGGACTGGGCAACTGGGGTAAACAGCCTCCCACCTCCCTGTAGGTCTGTGACCCTTCTGGACTTCTCCTCACCTTGTTTTAGATGTTGGCGGGTTCTCCGTCCTGCTGTCTTGGTAGGGGCGCGTTGTGCTTGGTCAACAATGGCGATCGAGTTGCTTCACTGATGCTGGCCCGTCTTGAGTCTTTCAGGTAGGTCTTATTGCTGTGAATATTGCTGTTCTTGCATGCCTTTTAAACAATGTCTTTTCTTCCTTGGTACGCGGAAGTCCTATATGTGGCAAGGCGGAATCTGTGTTTCGCCGGTAAGTATGGGTGTTTTTGGAGCACCTTGATGCGGTGAGTAGGCGCTATGCGCTGCACTCAAGATGCCTTGCCTTTGCTAACCTGTTATCTTTTCCTCTCCACAGGTCGCGGTACTCGGCCGGAGTATGGAATTTCCGTAGGGATGCTGATTGAGGAGCGGTTGGCGAGGTAAGCCTTTTGGCACAGTTCATTAATTGTACAATGTCTAATGCCTTGTTTCTTCTCTTTTACAGGTCCGTCGATCCGAAGGAGCGCTGGTTCCAGGATGGTCGGGAGAGCTGCAGACCGCTGGCGATGAAGTTCAGGTAAGCTGCTGCCTTTTCTCACAATGTCTTCTCCTTTCCTTTGCAGGTGCTGTTCTTCCAAGGTTCGTGGCTGAAGCTGAACACAGTGAGCGTTACGTTGCAGAAATGCGAACTAACGCGAAGCGTTTCAGTCTATTCGGGTGTGGTTTACATAGCTTCAAGAAAGAAGTCCAGGTAAAATAGTCCCCATGGTACCACACCCAAAATCACTACACTGCAAGCCTGGTTTCAAGGAGGCAGGTTATGAGGATGCCTCCACATGACTGGCATTAATGAAAAGTAGTTCCCAAGCACAAGTCCATATTCAAACATGAACCTGGCTCCAAAGGTGCCAGGACTGGCCCCAAGAAGGCCTAGGTTGCAATTTCTTGGGTTTAGTGGGGACTGGAATCAAGACTCTCCCTGGCCCATAGGTTGGCAAGGGGATCTTCAGAGTGTGGGTCGTGACAGATGTATCTTCCTCGGGTGTCGAGGGCTCGCATCCCATAATGCTGCCTGCGTCCTCTAGGGCATGGATTACCCTCGTTTGGCCTTCAAGAGAGAACTAAAGCGAGGCCGGGTAGAGCCACCGATACTTGATTTTCCATTCTTGCAGGAAGGTTAGAGGTCGAAGGGCTCTCCATCTCTGGACTGTGGAAGTGGCTAGGTCCTGGAACAGCTGTATGGCGGTTGCCTGGTATGTCAGGTCGCCTTGCGAGCGGCTTGCTGTCATGATCTCCTGTTCTGTCGGGAAAAAGTGGACTCTGGCGATTACTTCTGGGCTAGCCACCGATGCGGAGTTCCTTTGGCCTCGCAGTCTGAGTGCGATCGAGTAGGAGTAGTGATTTATCGCAGTCTGGCAGGAGAGTCTGGAAGAGGTCTCCAATGTAGGCAGGGAGGGCCTGGTCCGGGATCGAGGCGGGCACCCCTTTGATAGGGATGTTGTTTCTGTGTGTCCTGTTTTCCAGGTCTTCCTGTTTGCGATGCATAGTTTTGGCGTTGTCCTCTAGCGTCTGAATTTTCTGTCGCAGCTCTGCAATCTGCGCTGAGTGCTCCAGGACTTGGTCCTCCGTGTCCCCGACCCTATGCTCCACCTCCTCCACGCGGTTGTCCAGGCCATCTATCTTGGTTGTGACCTCTGCCATGCAGTTGCGGAATTCCGTTTTGATATCAGCTAGGAGGCCCTGGATATCGTCCTTTGTAGCCCACTGGCCCTGGGCTCTTGTGGGCGAGGAAGGCAGGGTCGCGGGGGCAGGGGGCGGCTGCTTTGGTGTCTCCTTCAGGTGAAATAGATTGGCTATGTCTGCTGACTTCGGGCCCTCTGCCTAGACATCTTGGTGTCCGGGTCGTCGACTACGCAGATGCGCGTTATCCAGCCGGTTGGTGCTAGGGGAGGGTGATTCCGGGTGCGACCCCTTCCCCGTCTCAGCTGGGTGCGCGCATCTCCAACTGTGTGTGCCAGGTTACCCTCTGTCAGGTTACCAGGTGAACGCTGGGGTCCAGCTCCTCTTCACTATTCCAGGTCCGGTTGGTCCAGCTGGGGGCGCCGGGTTAGAGCTGGGATCACGCCACTGCCAATAGCTGCTGGCGCCCGATGCAGGGCAGCAAAGTGTTGTTGGCGCCCAGAGTGGGGTCCCGGGGTGGGCGTTTGGTGCCGCTTATTCCAACGCCTGTGAGTTTTCGGCTGCTTTGCCAGGCTCGTCTGGCCACCTGTATGCCTGTTATTCCCAATATTGCCTGTGGTGCGATGGGGCTGTCCAGGCGGATCCTCCAGTGTTGTCTATGTTGGCGAGGGACCACCTATGTCCGGTGCGTGGTCGGGATCCCACTGCCAGGCAGCCGAGTGCGGTGAGGATGGGCTGGAGCTGTGTCTCCGCAGCCCTCAGGTGTTGTGCGGATAAGGGGGGGGGAAGGCCCCCAAGGCAGTCTGTCTGGCCCTCGGAGCTCGAGGTGAAGAGGCCCAGAGGGACTGCTGTCTAGGGTGGAATGGGGCCAAGAAGGAGGAGGTGTCTCAGGCCTCCCCCAGGCAAATGTCAGGGCCTGTTGGCTTGTTGCGGGGCCAGGGGTGTGAAGCAGTCCAGATTCACTGGTGGGTCGGCTCTGGCCGGTGCAGGGCCTGGGCTGGGGGGGGGCTAACACGCTGGCTGGGGGCCCCTGCAGCACCCAGGGGACCCTGGGATAACACAGCAGGTCCACAAGGACTCGCACAATAGGCAGTCTTCTGGCCGGTCTCGTTAGGTGTCCTGTTCTGGGCGCACTGCCCTGCTGTGGTCCCAGGCAGACGGCGGTCCGGACATGCCACTGCAGCGAGTCTCGGCGTGGAGAAGGACCCCAATGCAGCTGGGGGACAGATCTACTCCGATGCTCCCCGACATCAGGCGCGGTGCGGGCCGCAGGGCATGGCAGGTCAGCTCGGCTTTGGAAGGGCCTGGACCGGGGTCTGCCTTCTAATGATAGCAGTCTTCCGGGATCCCACGTCGCACCAGTAGCAAACTCTTGGTGGGCCAGAGTCTGTCAGCATGTAGGGTTAAGCTCGAGGCAGCAGCTTCAATGGATCTCACCTCGCGAAGCTCAATCCCATCGGCAGTCAAGAAGCCCAGCTCCTCTGAACTCTGCAGCAGGAAGATATGCAGTAGCCTCGAAGCTAGGAGCAGCTCCAGTGGGCAGCGGCAGCACTGGGGCCGGAATCAGGTTGTCTGGAACCCACCTCACGGCGCCCTTCAGTCACCCCTCTGGTTCCGCTTCGTGGAGGGGAGGGGGGGTGGCAGGGAGACCCTTGGTGCGAGCACGCCGTGGCAGGCGCTGGAATCGGGGTGCCCCCAGTAGACCGCTGCAAGGCCGTGGATGGTAGGAAGCTGCCACGGTGGCAGGCCCCAGATTGCCGGGTTGTCATCCAGGGTGCTCCGCGCCAGGGCCACCGGATGATTCTAGGCTGGGCCACAGACGCTCCACCCAGTTGACACTGTACCCCACCGTTCCTGGGTGTCGGGGTGGCTGTTTCCTCGGCTGACCGTCGGCTGCAGGATCTGCTGTCTACCCTGCTGTATGTCGGGCGGGAGGCCGGTGAGGCTATGCAGAGGCCGCACTGGCCATCCTCGCTCCCCCGGCTCGATGTCGCCATGTGGCTGCCATCTTGGGCATCGGAGCTCGGTCCTGACACAGACCCTGCCAGTTAAGCGTTTTTCAGCTTCCTCGCTCCGATTTTCCTCCAAACTTGGCCAGCAGCCGCAGGTGACGTTCCGCTGACTTCCCATATGTCTCCATGCCAGGGATTGTGCTTATAGAGCGGGCATATGGTGGCAAGGCCCGGGCGTCCCACAGAGCTTTCAATGAGGCGTCCGCATTGCCAGAGCCTCAAGCCACGCCCCCGTCCTTCCACATTTTAAGTCTGGTTGACATTGTGGTCCATGGGGAACAGTTTTTCCCTCTTTTTACTCAGGCCTTCTCGCAAGCCTATCTTTAATAAATGATTCCCTGGTAGTGTAGTGGGCTTTATTCCTCTTTATTCATGGGCTCCGGCTAGTGCCATCTACCAGAGCCCTGCTGTTCTATTTGATGCCATATCTTACACGGAGGCCACACTAATCAGCGGCCAGTGTTCTGCCAGCCGTCTCCCGCCGCCCGCTTACTCTTCTCTCCCCAGTTGGCTCTGTCCAGTCGGTGCACCTCGCGTTACTCCTCTGTTTGGGGTCTGCTGCCCTCTATAATGCTGCAGCAGTCTCCCATGAGGTGCAGCCGTTGTGCCGCTGGTTGTACCGATCAGGGTCGCAAAGCCCCCTCTTTTTAAGATGTCTGCTGGGATGCCGACAGCGCCTTCCCGTCTGCTGGCTCCCTGCAGGAGACACACCACCATCACTACAGGTAGGAAAGGGCTGTGGGGGGGGGGGCCTGCCTGCATGCACCTGGACATCTTTAAGGGTGTTAGGAGTCAGACGAGAGTTCTGACAGGGGTGGAGATAGGCCACACACTGCAGAAACACTCACTCCTAAGCCAATGTCTCAATTGCTACACACACCTCTTCCACAAGCTGCTGCTTCCTCCTTCTGCCTCTTGGTCCACTACCTCCATCTCCTGTACGTTAACCCAAACAACTCACACTTCGTTTCATGTCCCCAGCTTACATTTCCCACCCTCTTCCAGTATGGGCTAACTCTCGCAGGCCAATCTAGCTTGGTCCCCTTCCAGGGTGTGTATGCAACGATTGTAAAACACCCACTGCTTCCTGAAGCTACGCCTGTGCTCAATAAATGCCACAATAATATGTGTAAAGAGTCTTGAAAAGAGGGCCAATCCTTGCCCACTTTCTCTACGCAGGCTTGCTGTTCCACAATAGCGGCCTGGAAAGTTGCTTGTTCCAATTCATATCAGGGCACCAGGGATTGGGCACCCTGATGATAAGTCCATGCATGAGGGCTCTGCCCCCTTTTGGGTCACCAGTGGTCCAGTGTCTCTAATGCCAATGGGAGCCGGTTAGTATTATGTGGCAGCCTGCTCCACTCTGTAGTGCCTGTTCTGTTAGCTAGCCTGCTCCTCTGTCTCCAGGCTTGGTGTATCGTTCAGAGCGGGCCTGAGTTTGTCGCTGCTTCGAGGCTGGGTCAGTAACGACTTTGAGGCTGCTTCTGGAGTGATTCATTCTGTATAAACTTGCGTGATGGCCACTTTGCAGTTTCTCCAAAAAACAAAGAGACAGAAAAGCACTGACGGCCTGATGCAAGGCCTGATATAATCGTTTGTACAAAACATTCTGGCACAAGGGGGGGCAGGATAGGGATTGCTTTCTTAATATGTCCAGTCATCACTCTAATGACTAACTCTGCACTTTTCCATAGACCTCCCTCCTCTTGACAAGGCCATGCTACTGGCCCTGTCACACAAACTAGGAATTTCGCATTCGGGGGCAAAGACCCCCGATGGGCCACAGGCACTGATCAGTGCCCCAAAACAGATGAGTTTAGCAAGTTAAGTAAAGCAAAAAGGCTTTATGTATGTCCAAAAGTCAGGTCAAGCTCAAAATAACAGCAATAGGTTGGGGCGGGGGGGGGGTTGAGGGGGGTTCCATAGAGATCTACGGATGGAAAGCAGCAAAAAGAAAATCTTTCCCAACATGTATCAAGGCTTAAAAGCTATAGACGGCGGAGCCCAAGTCTCACTTAGAAGGACACAGTTCCTTACAGGTCGCAGTATTCCCTGCAGTGCAAAGGCCACGCTAGCAAGATGGATGAGAAAAGTAATGGAGAAGGCACAAATAAACTTGAACCAGTTTGGCTTGAATGCCATGAGGGCTGCACTGGCCTCTAAAACCTTCCAGGTGGGAGACTCAATCTGGAAGATCAAGAAGGAGGCAGTTACCTGGGCAGAAAATCCACTTATTTATAGCATCTATTTTAAGCGGTTATTCATATGCGGTTATGAGCAGTAAGTGGCTTTGAACATCGTGCCATAAAGGATAGATTGCCTTTAGGCTTGTTTTAATATGATTATGCTCTCTTATAAGCATGCCTAAGCCATCCTCAGCAAAGCAGCAACTGTGCAGGAGCGAGTTAGATAATTCCAAAGGAGGAAATATTTCCTATTAGCACCAGGGAAATGGGTTTCTGCCAATACGATGGCTTGGAAAGCAGGAATTCTATTCCAAGCCATCAGGGTGGTTTTCATGTACCTCGCACTTAGAAAAATAAAATAATAAATCTTACTTGGATATGCCAGAGTGAGCCCTCCTTGATGGTTTTCCTTCCTTCGGAGATTGCCTAGCGGTCACATCTTCTACCCTCATTCCAGATCGAGCTCTTTTCTTACTATCCATCTTTGTTTAGTTTGAAGTGTAAAAGCTGTGCAAGATCTTTAGGAGCGCTATGGTTAGTAACTCAAATGTGTAACCCCATTTAAATAAAACAATGCACCTAGGTATTTTTCCTGGATGTTAACAGCCTTATAGCCGACCGAAGAAGGCTTTACCAGTTGAAGAACCTGCTGGAGCTTGTAAAAGGCCTAGCAACAAACAGCCGGTACACAACTCACTATGGTAGGCTAGATTGCTAAATTAGCATTATTTATCAAAAAAATGCGACTGGCCAAGCACAGGGATTCACAGTTCTGGAGGACTCTTTGGTGAAAGATTTTCTCTGTTGCACCTTTCCCTCCATTGATTTCAATGAGACAACCTCCTTTTTGCTGCCCTCACTTTTTGAAGGGAAGTAAAGCCTTCAGCTTCACTTCCCTTGTCTTTTGCTCATTGTTATGTGGAAACTGTCAATACTGAGAAATTTTGTTTCTCTTTGCATTCTTGTATTTTGGCAAATGCACACCACACCTTACAGCGCAGTGCAATGGGGATACCTGGTATCCCCATAACTTTTCATCTTAAGGGTTTTTGGTCCCTTTTTATTTTTGCCAAAGACAAGCTGACGGCAGCAGTAAAATGTTTGCAGTTTTCTTTTTATTGTACTTGTAGACTTATGCGTTTTCTGTGAACGGCTACTAAAAAGGTGGCTACCACCCTAAGATGTCCGTCCCACAAGACTTTTTGGTTGTTATTTGGCCCTATTGTAGTTTGACCTTCATACCTCCACAGGTCAGGCAATCCCATGTAAGGTCATGCACTTGCCTGGGAAAGTAAAGCTGCTGCTTTCGCAGCCTAGTGATCCTTTGTGTGTGAGCCCAAGGGAGGTGGTCTGGGTCTGTCTGGTCCCAGTCCACATCGCTCAGTGCCAGAGAGTCTGCTATTGGACGGATGTGAAACACTTGCTGCCTGCTCCGATTCTGAATAAGAGGAGTACTTCTGAAGATATTCTGGAGATCTAGGTTGGAGCCAAGATTCCTATGATGAAAAGCAGGCCGCTGACGACACAAGGACAACTTCTGCAGTGGACCAGCATCCTCTCCAGTCACTGGCCCGGTGAAGCCTTGCTCCTCTGCAAGATCTCGGAAGTCCCTCAACAGTACTTCAGCCTTTGGACTAGTGAGACCAACCAATCTGGACGCCAACTCGAGGTTGCATGCCCAAATAACCTTCACAAGGGTCCCTGGACTGCCCGGTGGACTCACTTGCTCCCTCATTGGCTGGTATTGTACGATCAGACCGAACAAAAAAAGGTCAGACTGTACAATACGACCGAAAAATGCTACCACCAAAGGTTCGAACACCAAAAGTTCGAACATTTTGTGTTAGCATTGAAGGTAAGTAAAGAGGACTGCGGGGGTGTCCCCTGCAACACCGCGCTCACTATACTGTGTGGTACAGTGAGCAGGATGTTGCGGGGGACACCCCTGCAGCGCACCCGCAAAGAAAAAAAAAATGAAAAAAAGGAGAAAAAAAAACGGGGGCTGCAGGGTTTCCCCCGCAACCCCCGCTCACTATACTTTAAAGTATAGTGAGCGGGGGTTGCGGGGGAAACCCTGCAGCCCCCGTAGTATGTAAGTGTGTTCGCATGAGAAAGGTGCAACCTTTTGGTAGTTCGCACCTTTCTCATGCGAACTTTCCAGCCGTGGCAAAATCAGCCGCGGTCGGATCACTTAGAATCCATTGGCTACCTCCACAGAGATGTCACCGTTCTGCGTTCAATTCTGGAACCTTGGTGGTCGTCAGCTCGGTCACAAGTCGCTTTCTCCTGGAATTTCAGCTTCCTAGCATCAAGGGAACCAGTCCTGGAGTAGCTTCTGTGACTTACCTTTGGTCTTCGAACATGGGTTAAGTATCCTATTCCAGGGGTAACCTTGGGATTGGAAGAGAGAGGAGAACCTACCTATCTTTGGACAAATACTTATTCAGTTTTTAAATGTTTGAAATCAACCAAAAGCCCACTATATCAGTTTAGAGAACCTTCCCTGAAGAACCTGTGGCTTTTGGGCACTAGGCCCCATACATCTTAGGGCTGGACTTAAGTGAAAAGGAATTGGGATTGTGTTGGTTTAACTGCATATAAATAATTACCTGGTTTAATTATTGACTGATGCATTGTACATGAACCTGCTGGTAAGTGTATATATTTGGGATATATGTTTGTGATCATACCACCTGCTAGTTTAATTTCTTATTGTGGTCTTAAATGCATAATAAATAGTATTATTATACAAACTGTCTAAATTGAATTATTGTGTTGTTCTTTGTGAACTCATTGGGGCCCTAGACCACACTCACTCACTTCTTAGATTAAACATTGACTGCTCTCCCATGGAGCCTTGATAGAGTTTTGGCTAAACTCTTAGAAATTTCCTGTTCTCCATAACTCGGGTGGTCACCTAAAATCCAGGGTTGATTTTGGAAATCCATCGTAACAGTTTCTCATCAGAATATCATGGTGTGACTGTGCCTACAGTCAAACACTCAGGTAGTTGCTTATTTATACTGCAGGCCTGGGAGTCCAGACAGGGAGTTTAGACAACAGCAATCCATCAATGTTAAATGTAAAACCTACATTCAGCTCCTACCCACTAGCTGCTTTTGCAGACACACTAGACAATGACTGGCACAAAAGATGCATACTATGATTGTTAGCCATTAGATATAAGTATGTACTAACCAGAAATCCTTACTGGTGTCCCTTTCACAAATTAGAAACTGAATGTATGAAGATTCTGGAAATTACATTTAAAATATACTTGATCAACAAATCTTCCCATACCTAGGTTTTTCATGTATTGAAGCTTTGGTAACTGAGCAATCAAGAAGACGAAGATGACAACAGGGAAATACGAAATCCGTTTTGTAGTGATGTATATCTAAAGAAATAGAAAAGCAAATGAAAAACTTCTGTTGCCGATTAGAAGAATTAATTTTCACAGTGTAAAATGTTTCCCATTGATTATTACCTCTGATTCCGCATTTCCAAAATATCTCATTCCTAGGCAGCGACATTGACATTTCTCAATTCCCTACTAATTATGTCAGGCAGAACCAGAGATCCACCACATTGCCCCAGATATCAGAAAATAACATTATATAGTGTGTGCAACCCCTTCTTTGTGCCATACATTTTAACCAACAGCAATAGAAGAAACATTCTATATGCATTACAAAAAATAATATCCCTTATTTCGCGCTTTATGGGCCACTAAGCACAGGACTGGGTTTTGAACCTGTGCTGCTCAGTGTTGTCATGTACCCAAGATGAGGGTGTTGCCCCGGAGCTATCCTCCCAGCCCTGCATCACAAGAACTAGCTACCCGGGATACAAGGAGTCTGAAAGAGAAACACAGGTCTCATCCGGAACTCTGTTACTATGCAAAAGCCAAACCCTGTAAGTGATATTTTTTACCTGAACAGTCTTCTTATTTTATTTTATAAACTTTCTAATTAGCAAAGGTTGCATTGGATGTCGGCACCACCTGATCTTCAGAACAAAATTCCCTATCAGCCAAAATGGTTATGCAAAAAACAAACCTCCAGCAAGCCCTTGCCTGGCGTATGCAAATGGGAGCTCTTCTATGCATGTGCTATGAGGCCACCCTCCTTAAGACATACTTAAAACCCTAGCTCCTTCTCGCATACCTTGGGGGAAGCCACAACCATGGAATGGAATTCTGAGTGGAAACCCCACACATAGCTGGGGTTAGGAAAAATGCCCTACGTTGATAACTAACAGTGGAAGTATAAGAGCTGAAATCACTGTTGGTGCTATTCCTGGCAACCTAAGTATTGTAGCCACACACTGAGAGGCCAACTGCACTCCTTTAGACAAACCATCTAAGCCTTAGAACCTAATATCCGTAATGCCCAGTATAGCAGCCATTAGGACCGTAACGAAAACACATGTTGTGGGAAGAGATCCCAGTCTTTGTGGTGCATCCAATAACCTCTGCAAGATAATTTCCCCACTGCTGCTTTTCTCATGCAACATGCACCAGCCCGTTTAAACTACACGTTCTCCTCAATCATTCCGCAACATATTTTGCTAGCCAGTGTCAATGGTACTCCTGTGGAACTTGGAGAAAGTGGCCAATGATGTTGAGACTGGCATGATGCATGTCCTGGGTCTTTCTACAGTACAATTAATTGATGCATAATAGGGGGGAGTTTCCACTAAAACACAGGTTTACACCCCACCTCTAGGGATATGGTGGATGGCCCAGCAGTAGAACGTTGGGTTAACTTTAAGGCACGACAAGACTTAATATATTAAGGTGCTCCGTTCACAGTAGCCTTTCACCTCCCTTTCAGTTCAGCAGCAGACCCAATTCTTGAGTCTGGTGACTGTGGGATGCAGGATAGGAAAGTCGAGAGTTGTTTAGGCACAGTAGCAAAGTGTGTCTCACTAGTGCCCCCCCAGGGGACTCACACACCTTGAAGCATATTGAAACCAAAATAAAAAATCCTTTAAAATCTGAATTAAGAAAAGTAAATGAAAGACTTGGGAGATAGGTTAGTCTTTTCCCCAAACATATTTTAGGAGGGTATAATTTACTATACCAACTCCAGCCCAGGACCTTTCAGAGAATACTTAATTCAACTACAGGAATTTGGGACATGGAATGGTGAGCAAATCTGTTAAGATTTGCTTGACACCGTTCATTTAACTGCAATAATAGGTTTTACTTTAACGTAAAATAACCAAGGGTTTCAAATCTTGTGGAGTTACTGAAGACAACCTTGGAGTGTAAATTACCTTCTGTGAAGAATCTTACGGATCCTTAACTAAAACCCTTCCTAAAGTCTCCTCCCAGGTGGACGGGGAAAGGCAGACGTTTCCTGATTCTAGCCTTGGTGTGATGTACTGCAGGAGTATCACCTGGGAGGAGACGAGGCCCAGAGTGGTCCGGAGATCCTGTGGCATGCGACACGGTAGTGGTCTTCTAGAAGTAACTTTCTATTTTACCAAACCAGGTAATGTCATATTGTCATTAAAATGTCCCCGACCCACATATAAGATCTATGACTGAGTACAAAGTCCTGTAAAATCTGAGCAAACCTCGTCAACAGAAAGAATTTAAAACTAAATACCCTCCTTACTCCCAAAGGTACAACGTGAAAGGATCTAGCAAAAGTGTCTTAAATCAAATCTCTTCCTCTGTAACAACTGTGAAGGCATCATGAGTCAGACACAGAAAATAGGTTCAAGTTTTCTTAGCAACATCTTTATTTAACTGAAAAAGCAGGGTGGCTGAATGCCTAACTTGCTCTATGCCAAGGTGGGATTTCCCTACCAAAAGAAAACTAAGAATAGTCCACGTCAGGAAGTCCAAAGTAAAACATTGGTTTTTGTCCAAAACCTATACTTGCCCTCACAACTAATTGCATACAATGTCTAGGGATGTCAGCATAAAAAACGAATAGTGTTCAAAGAGTTCAATTCTTCCAGCTTTCAAAATAACACTTTATTTCAAGACACAAAGTCTTTGCTCAACAAGCTTCATTAGGGTTTTTTCAGTGGCTTTTCCATTCAGTGTCACCCGGTCTAGCGGCAGTTGTCGGTCCATCCTTTACACGTCACGCCACCGGTACCCTTCCTTGACTGCTTGTCACACTCTCCTGACACTGTACTGTGGCCTGGTTAACCACATTGCACATGTTACACAAACTGTCATTTCCTTGGTTCTTGTCAATGCTTGTTTATACAGTTCTTTGTACTCTCTTTACTGTAACCAGTGTTGGTTTGCTCATACTCTGCATTCAACTTCTGGTGCTCTCTTGGCTTTGCTAGCACTTGTTTCAGTTAATGCAGTTCATTATATTCATGTAATTAAAAACGTTCCTTTCAATAAGGTTCACAATTCCTTCTTTCACTCCTTTCAATATTCCCAAGTATTTCCAACTTGTCAATAAGTTCAGTATTCAAAATGCGCTTTAACTTCATTCAGCGCCACCACCAGCCAGCCCGTTGTTCCCCTCCCCGCTCTCTGGTTTCACTCACCGGTAAGTCTTACGGCTCCTTGCGAGTCCTTCCGCCGCAATTAGTTCCTGGTTCTCCATGCAGTCGCTCGCATCTTCTCCAGATGGTCTCCTTGTGGCTCGCGCACACCCAGCAATGCTTTCACTATAAAGCAGGATACTTAGGACGGATTCCTTTAGTCCGGCCAGCCTCCTTCTCATGGCTTGCCACCAGCCTCCAGCTTCTTCCACTGCCGCTTCCTGCTGTACATGCTCTGCGCTGCTTCCCAGGCCTCCAGCGCTGCTCCTGCCACAACAGAGATGTCTTCCTGCACGCTGCTACCCGTACCTCCAGAGCAGACCATGCCACAGCTGACCATGCTATAGCAGACTCCATTACTGCCAGGCATCCCACTTTTGAAAGCGCCTGCCTCCATTTTTATTACAGAAAAGACTAGACCGCCCACCAGTAAAGCAGCAGTCCTTTGTTGCTCTTGTTGTCCTCCTCGTCCCAGTACTTGGAGCGTTTGTTCGTTTTCATGAAATGAGGATGAGTTGGTCTAGTTTTCCTCTTCTTCGTACCAGTAGCAAACTGATGCAATTTGGGGGATAATTTAGGGGAGTTCTTAGGTAAGAATTGATGTAGTAAGATTGTGTGAGACTACACAACACTTATGTACTTGGTATTAGGTAACCCACCTTTTGGGATAGGTCCATACTACGCAAGTTGGTAGTGTGACTGAGCAGCCAGGCCTATCTCAAGATGGGTAAATGTGAGCTGTAGAGCTGTAGCAATGCCATTTGTAAATACAAGTAACACTTACACTCAAGGTTTCAGTTCATAAATAATTATTTATTTAGGTAACAACAAGTTCTAAATAAGCATTCGTTAAAAAGACAATTCGTGTAAAAAGGTAAATATACTTTAAAATCACTTTTCAGAATCAGACAAGTTAGTGGACAATCTTTGGATATGCTTCTTACACAATTCCTAAACCCGGAGGTGACTTCATTCACAAAGACAGTAATGGTATTTATGTATCACACTGGTTATACTTTTTAGATTCTGAGGTTGCAGAAAGGAAAGGGTTAAGGAAGGACAAAGGTTAAACAGGTTCTCAGTAAATGTGAGGACGGATAAATCTTGCAATGAAGTCTAGACAAGCCTTTCACAGCAATAACAGTGTAAAACAAGTTACCACCTATAAGAGACAAGCAATATCAAAGTCAATAGGTCAGAAGAGCTGTCTATATAGCTGAGGCACTTCTAGGATCAAAAATGTCTTGCACAAAGTTAGAGAGTTATGTTAAGAGAAATCACTTTTATGGTCACAAGCCATTCAGCCTGTGAAAAGAATCAACTCTAAAAAGCTACGCCACTGCAAGTCTCAACTGAGAAAAGCACAGTTCAAAGACGATGAGGTAAGTACCCAGAGTCTAAACAGTACCTCTGGTTTGAAGAAGAGTGGTCCAGCTGGATTCTGTCCTGTTGCAGCGGTGCAGACCCAGTGTTCCTGAGCCTCAGTCGTGAGGACAAGAGGGAGGATGTCGGGAGGACATCGGAAGGGCGGAAATGTGGAGGTTGTCGGCAGCTACGGGCTCTTTTCGGTTCAGCAGCACTTTGGGGTTTCAGCCCTTACCGGATACCGGTTGGGGTTCCTTCACTCCTTGGGTCCTGCACTCTGGTGAGGGGACTCGACCTCGGGTCGTCCTGGTTCTATAGGGTCCTTAGGAGACTAATGGAGCTTCTGGCCGGATTTCAGATGTTGCTGTTATACAGAATTGCATGCAGTACCCTCTGGGACCACCACACACAATTAGGACTACAGGTGTAAGCAAGACCAACCTTTGGTATACGTCTGTACCACAAAGTTTGTTGGTAGCGAGCTGAGCAGCCAGGCTCAGGCTTATCTCAAGAGTGAATGTGAACAGTACAAGTAGTTACACAGAGGACTTTCAATCACAGTGGTTCAAGTAGACACTTATACTCATGGTTTCTTGGTAAAAACACTTATTAATTTATTACACAGTTATTTAGAAAACATTTCACTAGAAGAAGACAACTTAATATTATATACCAATACACTTCATTGTATGTACAATATACATACAAAGAGAAAAGGTAAGTAAAATCAATTTCACTTTACTATTCTTAGGAACAGTAGTTTGCACAAGAAAAGGTATTTAAACCTAAAGGATTTCTCTGTGACACTGCACTGAATGTGCTGGGTGTCACCATACAAAAAGAAGATGCCCATGGAGTTTGTCAGACTCCAAAAACAAATGAAACACAATCCAAATCAGGTTAAAACACATGGGGGAGTGAGATAAAGACTCTCTGACTCCAAGGTTAAAATTAAAACGTCTTAAAGTCCAGCAAAAGGGATGGTGGTCTCCAAGGTGGGAGCAATTATGCACTAAAATGAAACTTCTCCCTAACAGGAGCCACAGTATAAAATCTGACAAATGCCTATGAGGGCATGTGGCATGGAGGCTTCGTGGTGAAAGGGAAATGGTGGATACCATGTCTCACCTAAGGAAGTCCTCTCCCAACTCCCCAAGTCTCCTCCTTCCAGGTGACCATTCCTCGCATATCCATCCCTAGGGTCGGGATCCAAAAGCAATAGCCTTTCCCTAGCCACTTGAGAGGAGGATACTGGGGGGAAAAGAAGTGAGGACGCCCTCAGGTTCCTCACACAACCAATTCTAAAGGTTCATCTTTTAAGGAGCTTAAGGGAAATAAGTTTACCCAGAGCTTAAGGGAAATAAGTCTACCCATAAAATCAACTCAATTCTTAAAAGAAACAACTTTGTTGACAGCGACTACAAGTCCCAGAATCCCAGTGCAGGCAACTAGAAGGAGCTGGAACTGTGACTGGAGTGTGAGCTGTAGCAGAAAGAAGAAGACACAAAGCTAGCAAACCAAGCAGACGTGGGAGAACAAGAGGGACGCTGGAATGTGGAGACAGCAGATTTCACCTGCTTGTTCCCTGAGGGTCATGTTCCCTCAAACTCTGAGGAACAGATCCAGCGCAGCAGAAGGCGTGCAGGAGAGTTGTCTTTCCCCGTGTGAGCCTGATTGCCATGCAGAGAATGCGTTAAAGACCGAGGCGAGAAGCAGTTGTCAAACCGTGGGTTTCAGGAGCAAGAGGGGGTCCATAAATGTGTGGCCAGACTTGAGACACCTTCAGAGAGGAAGGGCGTGGGTCCCTAAGTAGCCAGAAGCAGTAGAAGTTGTGGCAGCAGGCGTGGAAGCAGTGCAACCCGCAGAGCAAGTGTTAAAGAAGCCAGTGAGTAAAGCCTGGCGTTCCAATACCTTGTGCGAGCATTGCTGGCAACAGCATCCAGTTTGCTATTCACTCGCGTGTGGTTTAAACAGAGTTGAATTTGTTTGTTGAAGATGTAATATTGGAATGTTAGGGAGAATTCGCAGAAAAGTGCTAATTGCTCTCTACCTTAGAGACCCCCAGCTCTTTTGCTGGACTCTATGACTCTTTTGGTTGTGGAGTCTGACAAACTCCATAGGCATCATCTTTTCACATTGTGTCACACAGCACCTTCAGTGCAGTGACACAGTGAAGTCTTTCAGATTGCCCCAAGGTTTAAATACCTTCTCTTGGATAAACTACTGTTTCCAAGAGCAGTGAAGTGAAATTGACTTTACTTACATTGTAACTTTCTAGACCCAGCATACACTATCTTACAATAGGGTGCTGGAGGGGTTACTTAGTATCCCCTTTGTCTAGCCTCTCATGTAACATTTTTATGTTACTCTTTCCTAGATGAATGGTCCATGGCAGTGGTTTACTTTTAACTACTGTGGTGTGCATTTACCGTGGGCTGCATTCGCAGCAGCAGTAAAGCCCCCAAGGGTGCCATTTTTGTCAAAATGGCTCTGGTCTTATTTTTTTGCCATTTCTTTTTGGAATGCTCCTTCTTGAGATTTACTCTTGAAAGCCAAACCAGGTTTGGTCTATTTCTTCATTTTGTCTTTGGCGGGATTCATGCATGAAGCCCGCCTCTGGCTCCAGGGTGTCTGGCGGGGGCAGGAAGAGGGAGGTGGCCAAAACTCCCTGTGCTTAGTCTCCTAGGAGAAAAGAATGCACTCATAGGTAATTGGCCAGCTGGCTGTCCGGCAAGGACAGCCACCCTGCTGGGTGACTGACAGCTAGGCTGGAATGAATGGGAGAAACCTGCATAAAAGGAGAGGCTTTTTGGCTTGGAAGTGACAGTCGGCCACTGAACGAAGGAATCCGAAGAACTTTAAGAGGACGCCTACGGCAACTCCTGGACCGTTGGTTTGCCCAGTGAAGCCCTGCTGTTGTGCTGAAACTCAATTTCGTTTCGACTAGAGAAGCTCTGTATGGAAGACTTCTCCCCTTGATCAACTCAAAAGTAAGCCACCTAGATATCCTTTCGGAGCTGGCTGAAATTCCACTGCAGTTGCTGCTGGAACCACATAGCCAGGGCGAGGAACACCAGATTGTGTGCATTGCTTTTAAGTTGGCCAAGAGCTCCAAGAAGATCCTCCGGACTCCCAGGAAGCAGGACTGACCAAGCCTGAACACCTCAACAGAGTGCTGGACCCCAGATGCAAGAAAAGCCCATCTCGACAGCCAAGAGTCTGCAGTGTTGCTATTTGCTTGGACGCGTGGAGCTGAAACCGTGGAGTGCTGCTGAATAGAAAATTGTCCTTTTCTGTCGCCGATTGCCCCGTTGCAGTGCAGAAGTCCTCCAGACGTCCTCCCTCTTGTCCCCACGACTGAGGCCCAGGAACACAGGATCTGCAGAGCTGCACAGGAACAGAAGCCAGCCAAAGCCCTTTTCTTCTAACCCAAGGTACTGTACAGTCTAAGAGAACTTACCTCTTGTTGTAACCTTACTTGTTCTCCGCTGAGACTTGTCTGGGTCGCTCTGTAGAGTTGCTAACAGCTTCTTTACCTCACAAGCCTAATCAGCTTGTGGCCCCGCTTTGAATTCTTCTTTTCTACAGAGAATTCTAATACATTGTGCAAGACCTTTACATACCTAGCAGAAGTGCTTCAGCTCACCTATGCTTTTGCCCAATTGACTTTGGCCTAGCCTGCTCCCTGAATGACTCTTCTTCCCTCGGTCATTGTGTTTGGTCTTTCTTGCAGGAAGGGGTTAACTAACTTTGCAGTAGGGGTTATCAAAAGTACTTACCTGCTTAAGAATATTTATGAGATCTCTTGTTCTGTTCTAATATCCTTTTTCCTTTGACATACTCCCAAGTCTGATTCTAAATGCAAACAGTGGTAGATTAATGTCCACAGTGTCCTAGTTACTAAAGTCACCTGAGGGCATAGGAAGTGTCTGTGTGCCATCCCAAAAGGGTACTTGCTGATTTAGAAAGATTAAGAGTGTATTTTGGAGTATATTTGTGTGTTACTATTATATTGCCCCTTCTGAAGAAGGCTTACTCTAACTGACTGTTAAATAAATTCAATATTTTTTTAATCAAGAAACCTTGTGTCTAAGAGTTTATTTGAATACTTGTCACTGAGAATCTCTGTGTAACTCCCCTACAGCTCATATTGACCCCTCTTGAGATAAGCCTGGCTGTTCAACACACTACCAACCTGTGTAGTACAGACTTATACCAAAGGTTGGGTTCCTATTGCCAGGAGGTCAGGGTTGTTGTAGCGAACCCAAAGGGTACTGCATACAATGTTGCCCAACACTGAACAATGGAAAAGTAGCACTCGCGTATATTAGGAATGTCCTTTTATTCCTGTGAAAAGAAAAACGCTGCTTTACCATTGTTAAACCTTTAAGAGACTAAATATCTGAAGTAGTGGTTGTGTGTCACTAATTAAGAAGAGCAAAGGCTGTGAAGGCCATTACTGAAAACCTAACCTTGATAAGGAACAAGTTACTTACCTGTAACTGTTGTTCTCCAGCATGGGTCTGGCATGGATTCACATGCTCATGAATATTCCCCATCAGGCTGGGAATCCTCGGTAAAGAAAAATCAGTATCAGTTTCGTTTCTGATCTGTCTTTCGTAGTAGTAACAATCACTGATCTCTGCGTCATACTGACCACAGCCAATGACTGCCATCTCCCTGGCAGCCATATTCAGATTTGGTAGCACTTGAAGTGGCAGTATGACCAAGTGAAGAGCCGCAGAGGGGTAGGCGGGAGGGTTCGCATGTGAATCCATGCCAGACCCATGCTGGAGAACAACAGTTACAGGTAAGTAACTTGTTCCTTCTCCAGCATGGGGTCTGGCATGGATTCACATGCTCATGAATAAAAGAATACATAGCAGTACACACATGCACAACCACGGGAGGTGGCAAAGGCTCAACATTAAGCATTACATCCAAAACTCAACATTAAGCAATTCTTACCTCCTCACCAGGCTCACCTTAGGCGAACAGGTTGCGCAGCACTGATTGGCCGACCCTGGACTCCTCCATGGAATCCCGATCGATGCAGTAGAATTTCGTGAAGGTGTGCGTCGACCTCCATGTAGCAGCCCTGCAGATGTCCAGCAAGGGCACACCAGATAGGAACGCTGTGGTAGCTGCGATCGCTCTGGTGGAATGGGCTCTCGGACGGCCAGGCAGCGGTCGGTTTGCCAACCGATGACAGTACATGATACAGCCGGAGAGCCATCTGGAAATGGAAGCCTTCGAGAGAGCCTTCTCCCTATTGACAGGTCCAAAGTTCACAAAAAGTTGTGATGTCTTCTGAAAACTCTTCGTGCGGTCAACGTAGAACTTCAGCGCTCTAGCCACATCCAGCGAGTGCAAAGTCCTTTCAGCCGGCGACGAAGGCGACAGGAAGAAAACAGGCAACACCAAGGGTTCGTTGAGGTGGAAGTCCGACGGCACCTTGGGCATGAAGGAGGGGTGCGTCCTGAGCACTACCCTCGTGTCGTGAAAATTCAAGTACGGGGGCTTGCAGGAAAGGGCCTGGATCCCTCCCACTCGTCGTGCGGAGGTGATGGCCACAAGAAACGCTGTTTCCCACGACAAGAACTTCAACGGAGCTGAGTGCAGAGGCTCGAATGGAGGTCCCATGAGCTTGGTCAGCACCACGTTGAGCTCCCACGCCGGGGCCGGGGCCTTCACCGGCGGGAACGATCTGAACAGTCCCTTCATGAATTCTTTCACCAGACGATGAGACCACAAAGACGTCCGTCCCGTGGTTCTGGTGTATCGGGAGATCGCAGCAAGATGAATCTTGATGGAAGCGTGCGCCAGTCCAGCCTTGGCCAGCGTCAGCAGGTACGGCAGTACTTGAGGAGCCGTAATCCGTAGAGGGTAATCTTCTGTGCGTGGCACCAGACAGAGAACCTCTTCCATTTGTGTCCGTAGCATTTAAGAGTTGAGGACGCCCTGGCCTTTGCAAGAACCTCTCTGCAGTCGGCCGGTATGTCGTAACCTCCAAACTCTAACGCTGCAGGAGCCAGGCCTGCAAGTTTAGCGACTTCGGGTCGTGATGGAGGATGGCGCCCCCTTCCCTGGAGAGAAAATCCGCGTCCACTGGCAGCTTGATTGACGGGGACGCTGACAAGTCCAGAAGGTCCGGGAACCATATCTGCCTCGGCCACGCAGGTGCAACGAGGATCATCCTGCACCGTGACCTCTTGAGCTGGTTGATGAGCCGGATCAGCAGCGGCAATGGAGGGAACGCATAAAGGAACAGGCCCTCCCAGGGGAAAGAGAAAGCATCGCCCATGCTCCTCGGCTGGGGAAACCTGCTGGCGAACCTCCGGCATTTGGAGTTCGTCGCCGTCGCGAACAGATCGATCTGGGGTGTGCCCCACCGTCGGAAGAGGCGGTCCACTAGATCCTGTCGTAGTTCCCACTCGTGGGACGAGCGCAGAGATGGTGTTTTTTATCCCTGCCAGATGAAACGGCACCAGAAACATCCCTTGGGCGACTGCCCAATGCCACAGATCCTGAGCCTCCTTGGACAGGGCTGGGGATCTGGTACCGCCCTGCTTCCTGATGTAGAACATGGTGGTGGTGTTGTCGGTGAAGATCCTCACCACCTTGCCCTGAGGGACGGAAGAAAGGACCTGAGGGCCCAAAACACTGCACGGAGTTCCAGGACGTTGATATGGAGGGACTTCGTCGGCAGCCAAAGGCCTCTCGCGTGCAGATTTTCGGTGTGCGCTCCCCACCCTTCCATGGAGGCATCCGTGGTCACTGTCAGTTGGTGGCTCGGGGTCTGGAAGTCCATGCCCGCCGTCAGATGCGCGCGGGTGCCCCACCACCGGATCGCTCGTCGGAAGCTCTCGTCGGAAGCTCTCGTCGAGTGTGATCCTGTCCTCGAAGCTGCCCGTCGTCTGGATCCAGCGAGCGTCCAGGAACTCCTGTAACGGGCGCATCCGAAGCCTGCACAGGCGGATGAGATAAATGCAAGAAGACATCATTCCGAGGAGGGATTTGATGGACCTCACCCTGGCCGCGTCGGCAACCAGCATCCGCTTCACCTTGCCCAAGATGGCCCTCGTCCTTTCCTCCGACGGAGAGGCCAGAAGCGCCACTGTGTCGAGTTTCGCTCCCAGAAACAGCGCGTCTTGCGCGGGCACCAGGTGGGACTTGGCGTAGTTTATGGAGAATCCCAGGTCCGTGAGTAGTTGGACGGTCCTCGCCGTGTGCTCCGCGGCGAGCTCCTTTGTCTTTGCTCGGATGAGCCAGTCGTCCAGGTAGGGGTAGACGTGGATCCCCTCCAGGCGCAGCCGCGCCGCCACCGGTGCGAGGCACTTGGTGAACACCCTGGGTGCCGACCTCAATCCGAAGGGAAGGGCTCTGAACTGGTAGTGATGCCCTTGGACCACGAATCTGAGAAACTTTGTGTCCCTTTAGGATGGGGATATGGAAGTAGGCATCCTCCAAATCCAACAACGACAGGAAATCGCCCTCCTCCAGTTGACCCAGGACGTGCTGGAGGGTGACCATCTGCAACTTCTGTGCCTTGATGAATTTGTTAAGTCGTCGTAGGTCCAGGATGGGACGCCATCCTCCAGTCTTCTTCTTCATGAGGAAGTATCTCGAGTAAACTCCGGAGCCCCGAAGCCTCTTTGGGACGAGCTCGATGGCGCCCTTCTTGAGCATCGCCTTTACCTCCAAGAGAAGTTGAGGGACGTGATGTTCCTTCCTTGCCACGGGGGGGATGCGCGGGCACTTCTTTAGAAACTCGAGCGTGTGACCCTGGGCCAGGGCATCCAGCACCCAACGGTTTGCCGCCTTGTCCTCCTTGGCGACGACGGCGGGGTCCGCCCGACTTGCTTTGTCCCCTGTAGGCTTCCTGTGACGACGAACGGGCCGCTTGACGATCGGTGGAAAATCCGCCGCCGGAAACTTTGGAGGTACCCTGCTTGCCTCCGCCGCTCCGAAAGGGCGGCCGTCGTTGCTGGAGAACACCAAGAGCCCGGGCCGTCTCTGTGTCCGTCTTGATGGCTTGTAGGGAATCGTCCACTGTTTTCCCAAACAGGTTGCTCCCGTCGAACGGCATGTCCAAGACTCTGGTCTGCACGTCCTGACGGAAGTCAGTTGCCTTGAGCCATCCACGCCGTCTAAGGCACACGCCGTTGCCCAACTGGCGAAATCCAGTGTCAGCGATGTCCGTCGCTATCGTAATGGCGTGGTCCGACGCTACTTCTCCTTCCTGCAAGATCTCTAGGGCCTCCGCCCTCTTGTCGTCTGGTAGGAAATCCAGCAGGGGAGCGATTTTGTACCACAACTCCCTGTCGTAGCGGGCTACGATAGCCAAGGCGTTAGCAGCCTTAATTGTCGTTGCTGCCGATGAGATGACTCTGCGTCCCATCGTTTCCAACTTCTTTCCCTCGCCGTCCGGCGGGGAGGTTGACGTAGAGGCCGAGGCCCCCCCCGCTTTCTTCCTGGCCGACGCGGAGACGACCGAGTCCGGGGTTGGCTGTGCCTGAAGGCACAAGGGGGCCGCGTCCGGGACCCGGTACTTCTTCTCGTACCGATCCCTTCTCGCAGGCGTTGTGGATGGGTTCTTGAGGAGGGCGGGACCCTCATCCCAGATATCGTCCAGTAGAGGTACAGCGAGGACCGTCTTCCTCTTGGTCTCGCGCCGTTGATAAAGGAAACCTTCCTCCTTCTTCTCTTCCGGGCAGAGCTGGAAAAGCTTGGATGCCCTGGCCATCATGGCATGAAACGATCCAATCTCGTCGGGCGGGGAAGCCCGGGAGGAGGTGACGACGGGAGATCCTCATCGTAAACCTCGTCTGTGCCCGTCGCTGCCGTGTCAGTCCCCATATCATACCCACGGGTCGTGGACGGGGAGGAGGGCTGAGCAGGGCGCGATGGTTGAAAAGGAGGTGGAGGATGAATCCTTCTTCTCTTAGGAGGAGGGCTCCCAGAAGGGCCTGGCTGCGGGTCCCCCGTCGGGAGAGGTTCTTCCGTTGGTGGTAACGGCAATCTCGTCCTTATCTCCGAGCATAAGGACTGTATCGCCAACAAAATGGCAGCCGAGTTGTCTTGCAGCACTGGTTGAGGGGAGTCCGACTCCTACGTCAGGGTCCCTCCCGACGGGCTGGTCTTCTTCCACGCTAACGCTGTGGCTTAAGACTTCGATCAGCTCCTCCTCAGAGGTTGAGTCCGAATCCACGACGACCTCCTGCCCCCCCCTTTTTCTTCTCCGTCAGAGGTTTCACGGGGGTCCTGTCGATGGGCATGAAAGAGGACTCCCTCCGCGGTGGCAGGGAGACTCTGGGCCCTGAGGTCGCCACCACTGGTGTAGCCTCCACAGGCTGAGCCAGGGCCGCCGCGACTGTCTCGATAGAGGCCTTGGCCGGATGGATTAAGGCTTTCACCACCTTAGGTGCGCTCACCGCCTTCTCCTTGGGGGGAGGGTCACCGCCTCGCTCTCTCTCCGATGGTGCCTTCGAGCTCGACCGGGGTCTCTCCAGGAGCTTCGCCGGGTGCTCGGCCTTCCTCTTACCCAAGCCAGAGCGTTGGCTCGTGGTTGATGGCGCCGGGGAGGATGCGCCCTGCCTGGCGCCCATAGAGCCCGACCGTTCGGCGCTCCCGGTGCCAGCAGACTCGCGGTGCTTGGCTTTCTGTTGGACCCCCGTCGCCGGGGCGCCCTCAAAGGTCTTAGAAGACCGCTCGGACTTCTTCTTCTTCTCGCCTGACGGGCTCTTCCCTTCCAGCCAGTTGGCGAGACGCAGATGGCGGTCCTTCATGGTCCGCTCCGACATATTGCCGCAAAGTGCACAGTCCTTCTCCACGTGCGTCTTGTCCTCATGCAGGCAGTAGAGGCAAAGGGAGTGTTCGTCCTCCTTTAAGACATTCTGAAGCTGGCATCCAGGGCAGACCGGCCGTTGAGCTTCCCTTCTCCTGGGCCATGATCGAGATGGGCCTGAGAAACTTCTGGAGTCCTCCAAAAGCGTGGCTCGATGAAATCTTCACCCTTGAGGGGCGTAGAAGAATCCGACACGGGTCCCCGTTGATCGGATAAAGAAACGGTGGAGCTTGAGGCTCTTTTGACCGAAAAAGAGAACGTTTTCCTAAGAAAAAAGAGCGAAAAAAGCACTAAAGCTCGAGAGCAATAGCACGAGGATCCCAACACTTGAACGTGCGTTAAAAATCTGAAGATGGCTGCCAGAGGCGGGGCTTAGGGAGATGGCAGTCATTGGCTGTGGTCAGTATGACGCAGAGATCAGTGATTGGTTACTACTGCGAAAGACAGATCAGAAACAAAACTGATACTGATTTTTCTTTACCGAGGATTCCCAGCCTGACGACGGGGAATATTCATGAGCATGTGAATCCATGCCAGACCCCATGCTGGAGAAAAACAATTATTGAAACTTTTAACCTGTGAAAACTATATTAAGAAGTGGTCGTGTGTGCCTAATTGTGATTCCTAAAGGAAGGTGGCACTCCATTCTTCACTTTAACGCGGCATACCTTTCAGACAAAGTTAAATCGTTTAACTATTGAAAGAGAAGAGCAAGCATTGCCCAAGCCAAGTCTCCCCATATTAAGAGTGAAACTAGCCTTTCTCAGAGTTAGAAAGCATACTGTTACTGTGAATCTAATAACAGTTCCATTGGCCTAGGATACAAGTGTGCAAACATTACCTGAAGCTAAGAGTGGCACCAAGGCTTCTGGGTCATCCCTTGGGCTGATAACTGACAGAAAGGTGAAGCTAAAGTTGGAGAAAGGAAACTGGCTGCTTGTAAAGACTATTTTGAAGTTGGCACAACCTGTATTGCTATAGACTGTGGAAGACAGAGAGAAGGGAGTCTTAAAGGCAAACACAGGTTGCTATTGTGGCAGAGAGACACGAAAGGCAAAGAGGCTGTCCCTTTTGAAGACCTTTGCCTAATTGAAGGTGTTTAAGTACTTTGAAGCCTATCTAAAATTACAAATCACTGGAGTTGTGGTACTAATATAAAATAATGAAGCTGTGGTGGTATATCTTGTTGTCAGTAAATGCAAAATTGTAGTAGTCTAAACGAAGTGGAGTACTGTGAGACAAATGTGACTGTTCTCATGGTGAATCAAATAGAAGTGAAGTTGTTGAAGTGGAAGCATCAGCACTGTGATGTCATCCTAACAAACATACAATTGTGAAGAAGTTTAAACTGTAACTAAGGAAATACTGTAACTCAAGAACTATGTCTCACTGACAATTGTAGATATTTCATTTATTTTTAAAAAAAAATCATTATTTTATTTAACTGTGACAAGTCTTCTTGAAAAGGTGACAAAGCATCGCGGCTGGAATTACCATTGGTGCTATTTGGTGGAAGTTGAAAGTGAATATTTCACCAAGGAGAAAAGATTTGCTATCATTGGAATCTGGTTAACAAACTTTGACTTTGAAACATCAATAACTGATTTGATACATGTCTTTGTTTGGTTGAAAATTAATGGAATTGACCTTGAATCCAGAGAAAGGGAATTTAAGCAGGACATTAGGTTATTAAGAAACTGAAAGTTGTTTATGTGTTATCTTGCATTGCCATATATATTCTTTGTGTATTTGTTGTTTAGTTTGAGGGCCAAATATCCTGTGTTCGAGTGTATTCCCTTAGCTTTGGTTAGGCAGGGAAATCCTCAGCACAGTAGGGATAGTGAGGCATTTTACCATATTCTTTTGAGAACAAAATGGCATGTTTTGATAAATCATCAAACAGTTGTCAATCTTGCGTTAATGACCCATCACACTTACCAAATAAATAAAACTTTTTTTATTGGCTATTTTATTTTTGCTGTTCTCAAAATACATTTTCAAAATAATCTTTCCAGTTGTGCAGTACCAGTGTATCTGAACCTGATGCAATAGTAACTTACTTGCAGCTGTGAAATATGAACATTTGTTAAATTTGAGGCCTTTTTTATTTGTAATCAATTGGTATACTAAGTAAGATGTTTGGCCCACCGACTGAAGACGATTTGTGTTTGTTGTTTTGTTATCATGTTGGTAAAGGCATGTGAATTTTTTGAAAAATGAGCAAATCATACTGACGGTACAGAAATATTTGGTATATGTATGATTATTACTATATAAATGGCAATAAAAATTATGTTAAAATAAAAGTAATCAACTGGTATCCAGTGAGGGGAGGAGGGAGCTTGGTATGGGGTATGAGGATGGAAGGTTACAATGAAGCAACTACACACATGGAGGAGTGAAAGATAAAGACAGACCTCTAAGAACCACAAACCGCCAACACTCCTGTGGCATGCAACACAAGATCTCTCGAGTGCACCTCTTGCCTTGTTTAATGGATTATGGTTGCCGGCAGCCTCCAAATAAGCTGTGATTTCATAGAGGAGGGAGTTGTCTTCTTTCGGGTACGGCTGTTTGGGATCCTGATAATGGGCTTCAATGTCTGCTAAAATCGCTCTATAGAGGGCAAACAAAAACATCACTTTACAAAAGGCAGCGCAATACATTACAGCATGACGACACACAATCTACTGCCTGATCATAACACAGTTCAGCATAATTAATGTAAATTGAATGCACTCCACTCTTCAGAGCGTGTGGGTTCTGAAAATTCTTGCACACAGCTGAGTAAAGCTTAAGTTCAGTTCTGTTAGAGCACCGGAATGCTGCTCCTGATCCCCAGTGCCTTCAAACATCCTCTGCTCTAGTATTTTATCTGCTTGCTAAGGGCTTTGCAGAATATGCAGACGTCTCAAATGTACCATGGAAATAAAAGGTTTTGGACATCCAACTCAACCTACTAAAACCCTTCACTTGTTAATCATTTGCTACTACAATAGTGGGAGATTTTTCAATTATTTGCTAGATTGTGCTAAATTCTTTTACATGGCCATCCCTCAATCTGCCAATGAGCAGATGCAAAAAGTGCAGAACACAGCTTTGCATCTATTCTACAATTTAAGGATGAGGACAATGTGCCAGATATCATGACTCCTCTTGTGGCAATTTCTTGATAAGGTACTCATTCAAATGGAAAAACTTAGCTGGTAGGCTATTTTTCCAATGGTAAAGCAAACTAATAAAGCTTACCATGTACGATTCCAGAAATCCATGAAACCTTTTCTTTTACAGTAGCATGAACAGTCGCTTTCACTACTAGTGGATGACCAATATGTTAGGGAGAATTGCCATTTCTGTGCCAATTCCCTTTAACCTTAGAGACCCCCAGCTATTTTGCTGCGCTCAGGGCTTTTTAATTTTTACTTCTGAGTAAGTGGGATCTTTTTCTCACTCATTCATGTGGTTTCCTGAATATGATTTTCTATGTTTTTACTGTTTTATGGAGTCTGGTAAACTCCATAGGCATCTGCTTTTGCATGGTGACAAACAAAGCAACATTTGGGCAGTGCCACTGGGAAGTCTCTTGGACTTCCCTTAATGTTTAATGTTAGGGAGAATTCTCAGAAATGTGCTAATTCCCTTCTACCTTAGAGACCCCCCAGCTCTGGACTTTTTTATCCTGGAGAGAGTGAGACCTTTTTCCCCACTCTCTCAGGTATTGTTCTCTGTGATTTGCACACCGTTTCTTTTGGTTTTGGAGTCTGAAACTCCATAGCCATCATCTTGTTACATTGTGACACACAGCACCTTCTGTGCAGTGGCACAGCAAAGTCTTTCAGATTTCCCAAAGGTTTTAAATATGTTCTCTTGTTTAAACTACTGTTTCCAAGAGCAGTGAAGTGAAATTGACTTTACTTATATTTTTAACTGTCTAGACGCAGCACACACTTTCTTACACTACAGTGTTGGAGGGGTTACTTAGTATCCCCTTTGTCTAGTTTCTCATTTAACATTTTTATGTTACCCTTTCTACAATTAATGGCTGGTGGCAGTGGTTTACTTTTTACAACCATTGAGTGTTTCTATCGCGGCTTGTAATTGCAGCTGCAGTAGAGCACCTACGGGTGCCCATCTTGTCAAAATGGCCCTGGTCTTCTTTTTTCGCCATTTCTTGTTGTAAAGATCCTTCTTGAGATTTACTCTGCGCGCCAAACCAGGTTTGGTCCCTTTGTTCGTTTGGTCTTTGGCGGGATTCACCAGTGAAGCCCGCCTCTGGCGCCAGCGTGTCTGGCAGGGCAGGAAGGTGCCTGAAACCTGTGCTTCGTCTCCTTGGTTACAGGAATGCACCCAAAGGTGATTGGACAGCTAGGCTTGGCGAATAGCCACCCTGCTCTGTGATTGACAACTAGGCTGCGAATGAATGGGAGAAACCTGCATAAAAGGGGAGGTCTTTTAGACAGAAGGCAGAGTCGACCACTGGACGAATGAATCCGAAGAACTTGGAAGAGACGCTTGCTGCAACTCCTGGTCCGTTGGTTTGCCCGGTGAAGCCTTGCTGCATTGCTGAAGCTCCGAATTCGCCTCGACTAGAGAAACCCTGCAAAGGACTACTTCTCCCCTTGGGTTGGTGGGACCAATCGACCCCAAGACAAACTCATCTGGAAATCCTCTTGAATCTGGCTGTACTTCCATTGCTGCTGCAGGAACCGAGTGTCAGGGAAAGGAACACCAGAATTGAGTGTATCGTTTTAAAGTCAGGCCTACGCTCCAGGAAGATTCTCCAGACTCCCTCGAAGCAGGACTAACCAAGCCTGAGCCACCTCAACAGGTATCCGACCGAGAACGGCAGTGGTGCTATTTGCGAGAACATGAAACCGCGAAGTGCTGCTGATCTGAAGTTTGTCCATTGCTGACGCCGACCTCTGAATCGTAGTGCAGGAATCCCCAGACATCCTCCCCCTTGTCCCCACGACTGAGGCCCAGGAACAACAGGATCTGCAGGACCTACAACAGGAACAGAAGCCAGCTGGAAGCATTTCCTCAGACCTAAGGTACTGTAAACTAAGGGGTACTTAACTCTTGCTGTGTAACTTGCTTGCTCTCAGTTGAGACCTGCAGCTGTTAACTTTTGCAGAGTTGCTTGCAGCTTTGCCCATCACAAGTCTCCCAGTTTGTGGCTCAACAGTGATTTCATTTTCAACAAAAGCTCTCTATAACATTGTGCATGACTGTGTACCTACCTTTCAGAAGAACTTCAGCTCCCCTAGACTTTGCTCAAGTAACATTGGCTGTCCTGGCTCACTGAAGACTCTACTAACCTCTGACTTTGTGTTTTGATCTGTACCTCCAAAAAGTCACATTCTTTACTTGTGCAGCTGGGAAAGGGTTAATCTACATTGCATTGGGGGTTAAATTGTACTTCCCCGTTTGAGAAACGTGTTAACCATTGTTTCTTCCCTCTAACCTTTTCCCTTTGACACCAAACGCAGTATTGTTCTAAATGTACCAGTGATATATCAATGTCCACAGTTTAACAATTGAAGTTACCTTAGGGTATAGGATGTGTCTGAAGTGTCTGTCTCTGAGTGAAACCAGTTCCAATTGGCCAGCTGGCTGCCCTGGAGGACAGCCACCCCGCTGTGTGATTGACAACCTAGGGCTGTGAATGAATGGAAACTTGCATAAAAAGCGAGGATTATGGGACTGAGAGCAGAGACATACACTGAAGGACAATATCCGAAGCAGAAGACGAGAGAAGATGCCAGCAGCAGCATACTGGAGCACGAAGTGCCCTGTGAAACCCTGCAGCTGTGCTGACCTAGTTTTCGAATAGACAGGGAAGACCCGTATGGGATGAATTCCTCCCTTAGACTGGTGGGACCAACCAATCTCAAAACATACTCTATTTTGGCACAAACCCCGACTTGCTGCGACTTTCCAAGGCTGCAGAATCCCAATACCAGGGGTATCTCGACCACCTGCGAGTGCATGGTCTTCGAAATGCGAATCCAGCAAATCTTTGTGGGCATCCAGAGGACCCTAAAGAAGTAGGAAATCCGCATCCAGAGTCCCCTCACCAGAGTTCAGGAGTGAGGGATCAAGGAACTTCTAACCAGAGCTGTTAGTTCTTCATTGGTGCTGAGAAAAAGGTGCTAAAACCACAAAGCAGCTGAATCGACAGAAATCCATTGCTGCCGAGTACCTCTTTCTCGAGTGATGCCGCAGGAGCCCACCAGACGTCCTCCCATTCGTAACCATGACAAATGACCAGGAACAAGTGTCTGCTGCATTGCATCCAGAAGGCATCCAGCTGGAACAACTTCAGTTCAAAGGTAGTGTGAGGCTTGGGATATATTATGCTTTTGCCATTTGGGGTGCTTCCTACTTTTGGGAGTACTATTAAACCCTACTCTGAGTGGACCTCAACCCACTTCCACTGGCCTTTCAGCTTGTGCTTCTTGAAGGTGACTCCTCTTGAGTTCCTGTGATTTCTTTTTGAACAGAGACTATTTAAGAACATTTTTAAGAAGAGCATCAGAACTTTGGCTTTGCCCATTGACTTTGGCGGTCCTGGCTCCCTAAAGGCCTCCTTCTGAACCTATTGGCTTTGGCAGCGCTTGTTCCCTTACATGTTTTAAATGTTGAACACTAATGCTGGGATAAAAGACTTCCTGCATCCCTTTGGGAGAATCTAACTGTTTTTATAGAATATCAGTCTGTTCAGATCCAACGCTAACCTTGTCCTCCTTAACTCAATATTAAAAAGGTGATACAAAATAAGTGTTATACTGACCTCAAATGACATCACCTCTGGGTGCTGCAACATGTGTAACATGTGAATGAATTGCTCCCAAGCTTTGTTAACTTTTTTAATTGAATCCTAACTTGGGAATAATGTTACAGCTAATTACTGCCTTTTAAAGAATACTTTAAATATCTGTGTATAAATAAATAATGTATTATATAACTAAGTGTTTACTTGGATACCTGTATTTACTGATTTCATTGTACAGCTCACATTACCACTCTTATGATAAGCCTGGCTGCTCAGTCACACTACCAACTGGTCTAGTACAGGCCTATATTAAACAAGTGGGTTAACTAATACCAAGATATACGTCTTGTGCAGTCCCACACCAGACTGCACTAATGCTTACCTAACAGTACCAAGAGACGATTTAATTCACAATTGCCACTATACAAATTGTCTACCTCACTCACCTTTGTGACTTTACTCCATGCTTGCCAATGTCATTTCGAATCTTTCACCTTTTAGAACAGTTTTTGATCTTAGCATTACATAACCAAGGACACAGGGAGCAATTTTATCAACATAATATCTAAGGCTACCAACCTCGGTCTAGAGCATACCTGTTCATATATAATTCTTGGTAGGAGGTGATGCATGGACTTCCTCTGCATTCATTCTATTCATAACAATCTAATCAGTGAAAATCAGGCTTGCATGGTGTATGGACAACTGCCATGTCCTGTTATTAAAGCCTTGTTATTGAAACATCAGCTAATCAAGCAAAGTAATATGTTTGCAACCCTCATGGCTTTCTTTAGCTCATTTTATAGTGAACTATTGCATAGCTGAGAGTGGGTAATCTGGGGCCTGTGCACATGAAGAGTTCTTGGGACAAGTTCTGGGAGGCATCCTCTTAAAAAAATCAGAGTCTGTAACATAAACAGCACAGCGATGTACGGGCATGTTTTGAAGTAGGCCTTTATATAGGGGGATCTAACCAGGAAGGGCTCTATAGGCGAATTAACGCAAATCTTTATAGTCTCATTAGGTTGTGAGCCCCCAGGAACACTGACAATAATAAACGGCAAGTACATTTATAAATATCAAAACTTACTCATTAAAATTGTCCAGAGCAGCAGCCAGGTGCTTGGAGTCAAATTTACAGGAGTAATTTAATTCATTGGCAATTTGCTGTCTTAAAATCTGCATTTGTCCAACCTACCACAAATAAACAGAGACAAGAGATGTTATATGGTAAAGACAGTCTCGTAGCCAGGGGGGAGTGGGCAGGAGAAAGGGGAGGGGTGTGCGCTGTAGTGGGGGATGGAGGGAGCCCAGGGGTTGAGGAGATGTTCCCCACACACAAAGGAAGATGGGAGACAGAACAAGGGTTGCAGAGGTGTTCCCTGCATTAGAGGGGTGTGGGGGGTGCAGCTAAAATGAAATCTTGCCACTGTTGGACAGCCAGGCCTGGAAAGATGGGTTTCAGCAAACCCAGCATGTTACAAGACACCATGGTAAGCAGTCAACAGGTGCAACTGTGGACATGTGATGGACAATCATAAAATATAAAGCTTTGTTTTCCCATAGGATTGGCTATGGTTTGGCTTCCGATTGTACCAAACGGTCTGATCTTGTAAAACATCAATTGTACCAGGTGTACATTTTACAGCTTACCTTCATTATTGCATCAAGATAGCCAGTCCAAATCCTTTGCGTTTTTGTTATTGCAGCAGCATAGGTTTTGCTTGAATTTGCTAAAACCAAAAATTAATTTTTGGTTAACTAATAACAGTATTATTTACAAATAATAACTCATGTGGTTAAAAAACAGACAAGAAGCACTCACCCACAATTCCTTTAAGCGGAGTAACTGCTCTCTGTAAGACCCTCAATGAGTCCTGGACAGCTTTGTCTCTGAGAATCGTCTTGTGAAACAAACCTAGGAAGTTCTAAATCAAACAACAAAGTTTGATGTCATTGTGAAAAAGCACCTGTACACTTAATTCCATCCCAACCAATTCATACTACACGATTGCAAGAGAATGTTGACATGACCGAGAATGTTGTGTGGCAGACCAGAAGTAAGGCTCGGATCAGAGGATATGGTTCAACACTGAATTTTAAGTGGAAAAGACATTTGAACCTTATGACGTTTTTCAGGCTTTTCTCACAACTGAGATGAGGAAGCATTGGATTTATTTGCGCTGTTTGCACCACCAGTTCCCTATACATTGTGTGTTCTCATTGATTTTGACAAGACTAAGTGTGCAGGAAAGCCAACCTTTGTGCACAAAGAAAGACCTTAAATGAGTCACCCACACTAGATGGGCAGGCACAGAAATTGATGAAATAACACCTGGGTGGCCGCATCTGCGCAGTACTGCCACACCAAGGCATTACACTGCTTACTGGATGTTTTCACATGACATCTTCCTTCACACAAAGGATCACCAAATCAATATGCTATGCCCTCGCTTTATTGCCTGTATTATAAGAATTGGAGTGGAGAGCTTAGATCCCCTACTAAAAGGGTCAGGTAGTTAGCCCTCCCAGCACTGTTGCAACACCCCTATGTGCCCACCAGCTCAGACTCGAACTGGTTGAGGTTTGGGGGTTTGCTTAGAAGCACCCAGCTGAGAAAGATGCTGTTTGGCTGCATACAATTCTTTGCGACAGAAACATGGACACATCCCAAAACAGTATGTAGGGGCATTCAGAATGAGGATGTGTTAGGTAAGATTTTCATAGCAATTATAAATCCTCCTGACCTGTGTCAACCACAGAACTGTTTGCTTTTACTGGTGGATAATTTTTCCTTATCCCTATGAGGGGGAACCTTTTTCTACACTCACAGAATCTTGTACTCTTTATGGGTGTCATTTTTAAGACTCTCCATAGAAACCTATCCTCTGACAACTTTTTGGCAATAAGGGCCTATTGTTGCTGGGTTGCCCTAGGGGGCTCCCCTTCTAACTTTCTCTGGCTAACCTTGTGTGAACTACATTTAACAAGGGTAGAAAGGATGTTTGGATACCTCTAACATTTTATTAGGTGAGACCAGCACCCTATTCTCTCCCCCCCACCTATCTTATATGGAGTGCTGGGGAGATACTGAGTATCTCCTCTAATTTATTTTTCAAAATGTATTTTTATTTAGTGTTTTCATGTCACGTGATCTCAAAATACAACGTCAAAACATTCACAGTTTATTTTCTGCAAGGAATTGTCGTATGTAAACTCATTGATGAAACTGTAACCGAACCCCCACCCTCCTGCCCTTCCTCTCCCCCTCGACCCCTTCAGGACATAACGGATCGAGGAAAAATGTCTTCGGAGTATTTCCGTTCGGTTTCGCGGGACAGTATACAATTTGCTTCACTTGAGATCATTTGTTGGCTTTGAGAAAAGGCACCCATTACAGCTCCCTACTCAGGGAAATGTCATGGATGATGGCTGTGATGTTTTCCATTTCATAGAGTTCTTTGGCTTTGCGAGCTCAGGTTAATTCCGTTGGGAGTGAGGGTTTTTTCCAAATCATGGTGATACAGACCCTGGCCGCTAGTAACTGAAAATGAGTCATGTGCAGAACTCTTCGCCAACGGCCTTCTTGTTCTTCAAGACCAAAAACGACCAATCTTGGGTCACTGTGCCGACTTATCCCTTCAATTGTTTTTATCCAAGTCAACACTTCTTTCCAATATGCTTGAGATTTGGAGCATGACCACCACATGTGCCAGTAATTAGCTGAGGAGCCGCATCCTCTCCAGCATTGCGGACTGGTTTGTTTAACATTTTGGACAGTCTAATGGGGTCATTCTGCCACCTGTGCAATAATTTAATTCCATGCAGTTTATATTGTCCCGAAATGGAAGTTCTTGTAGTGGACCTGCACATTTGTGACCACAGTTGGTCTGACATCAGAGGGCCTAGGTCTTTCTCCCATCTTTCTTTTAGGCTTTCGAGTCCATTTCCTAGCTTCCCTATCAAGGAGCTGTACAGTTGGTAGGTGAGGCCTTTCGTTGAGATGGACTCACTTAATATCATCTCAAAGGAGGTCAGGTCCCTTTGGAGTTTCCTTTTCCATTTTGGCATCATGAGTACACCGTTTAGCTGCAGGAACATAAATGTCCCCAGAGACCCCATTTGTAAGCCAGCTTCCAACTCTTGAATCAGTATACACTTGTTGGGCTTTATGATTTGCCCCACTCTTTCCAGGCCCCGCCTCGTACCATCTCTGATAACGACTCAGATCCGGGATTTCATCTCCGACGGGGGTGCCCAAACACAACTCCTGGGTCAGGGCCTTGTCGTGAGGTCTTTCATTTCTCTTTTACTCCACCATAGTTTCAGGGGCGCGCCCAGTGCGAAGTGGTTGATGACAGAGCCGGGGAATTATTTTTTGGGCGCCCACAGCCACTCTCCTAGCATCACTGGCCTTAACAGGTGGTTTTCAATAGAAACCCAGTGCTTTTGAGGATCCCCTCTCAGGTGTGGTACAGGGTGCAGAATTGAGCCTCCCCGGTAATACGTATGGAGGTCCGGAAGTCCTGTTCCTCCCTCTTTTGGTTGAATTAGAGTGCCGTAGTCAATGCGCTGTTTCTTCCCCTGCCACAGGAATTTCATGAACATGGCTTTCAGGTCCACAAAGTGTATTCGCAGATAGCAATTAGGAGCATGTGATAGTAATCAAGAATTTTGAGCAACACTACCATCTTTATAGCATTCAAGCAGCCTAGCCACGACACCAAGTTTTCCCCTTCTTGCCAGATCTTTCTTTAGTTCACAGAGCAATGAAGGTAGGTTCGCCTCGTAGAGGTCCTCTGCTTTCTTCGCGATTCTGATCCCCAAGTACTTCAGTTTACGGTGCGTGGCAGGTATCCCACCTGTGGTCACGTCACTCCCTCCAGAGTCTGTTGTAACCTTGTACAGGAAGAGTGAGGACTTTTCTGCGTTGACTTTGTCCTGCCCACCTGCCATATTCTTTCACCACCTGGAGCACTATAGGTATTGGTGTATCAGGGTCAGACAGGTAGAGCATAATATCGTCGGCAAACACGGCCAGTTTGTACTCTTATCACCAACCACTATTCCTTTTATACTGGGGTACTTCCTAATCACATTACCAAGAGGTTCAATTGAGAGAGCATATAGGAGTGGCGACAGGGGGCACCCCTGCCTGGTTCCCTGGTCATGTAAAATGCATCCAAGAGTCTCCCATTCACTGCCACTCTGCCCTTCGGGTTCTTGTAGATTGCCTGTATTCCCTATGTAAACCTCTCACCAGGATTTGCAGGACGTAGCGTCTTTTTCTGGCTTGGGAATTACCACTATGAGTGCCCTTGAGAAAGAGGGGGTGTGGGGGGCTTGGCCGGTTTCACGAATGTGCTTGAAGAGCTCGGCGAGCTGAGGGGAATAGGGTCCCGACAAAGTGTTTATAAAAACCCATGGTATATCCACCTTACCCCGGGGCTCCTCCCCGAGGGAGACGTATTGCTGCTGTCACTTCTTCCGGAGTTATATGGGCGTCCAGGGAGGACTGTTCTAGACTGGTTAGGTATGTTAAGCCTGCCCTGTTAACATAGCCACCTGTAAAGATTACTGCAACACAGGAGAGTTTGCTTAACGTAAGTCTTTATTTAAGGCGGGCCCACCAGAGCTCTGATGCCCAACTGTCAACTGCTCAATGCCGTGTTCCAGTTTCACGAGCCCCGCAGAACTTTCAACGTACTTTTGGGGCAGCACCCTTCTTTAACTTGATTTCATGCTCATAGCCTCTCAATCTCCCTAGGTCCTCTGTAAACACATTCGGGAACTCCTTTTCCCACTGGTCTCTCACTTCTGCAATCGTGACCGGGAACTCAGCATTGCCTTGTATTCGTATCCCCAGCTTCTTCTGCTCGCGCCATCCAAACAGCCATAATCCTTCTCTGGTAACAAATATTTCAGCTTCGCAACTCCTTCCCTTAAACTTGATAGTGGCAGGACACTTTCCTAGTACGTCTATCTTGACGTTGCCGTATGCATAGGGTTCAATGTCAGGTTGCTTCAGCTGCTCCATCTTGCCATTTACACAGTTCTCGAATGTCTGTCTAGACATTGTCTATGGGGAACAACTGTCCACTTTCATGGTGACTACTCTGCCATTTACCATAAAGTCGTCAATAGGCCCTTTTTCTCCATTTGACAAGTCTCCAATTTCCAGGACATGTTTAACTAGTTGAAACTCTACCACATTCTCTTCCTGTTCAGGACATCTAGCATTTGTCTCTATATTCTCTATTGAAGAATTTTCCCTGCAAACTCTGGCAAAATGCCCCTTCTTTTTGCACGTAAAACAATTGGCATTTCGGGCAGGACAAAATTGATTTGAATAGACATGTCGATTACTGCCACACTTAAAACACTTTAAATTTCTCCCAGTGTTAAACTTCTTGCCACTTCTGACTGCTGCAACTTCTTTGACTTGTTTGTCTGGCTTCATACTCGCCATATACTTGGACGTTTCTTCCATTCCTCTCGCTACTTATACTGCTTGTTCAAGAGATAATTCCTTTGATAGCAGTTTTTCTTGCACCCAACTGTTGTTTGTGCAGCGTACAAGTTGATCACGAATGAGCGATTCTGCCAAAGGTCCAAATTCATACGAGTGGCTCAGGGTACGTAGTGCGGCAATAAATGTTTCAACTGGTTCTTGAAGCTCTTGGCCCCTTGAAAAAAACTTGTGCCTCTCAAAGGTGACGTTCTTCTTTGTCTCAAAGTGCAGTTGTAATTTCCTGATTCCTACTGAACACTGATCTTCGTCCCCTTGTCCTACCTCTGTAGGTTCTGACAAGCAATCAAAGACACTGCGTCCTTCAGTTCCCAAATTGTGCAATAATACAGCCTCCTTCCTGGCTGGGGCAAACTTATCCCCCCCCCCCTATAGCAATCAAGTAACTTCTTCCATCTGTCCCATCTGATGAGTGGTGTACCAGGTTCTGACAGAAAAGGTGGAGGAGGCGACATGCTGGCAGCCGCCATCATTGCTTGTTGAACAAATATATTTGAACGATTAACTATTAGATTTAATCTGTGATAATTTAGGTTAGTGCTGCAAAGATGCACTCGGTCTAACTTCACTTGGTGTTTCTTTTGTTGTGCTCCCTGTATTAAAAACACTATCCTTCTTGTTATGATTTTCTTCAGATTGAGCCTTCTTTTCCTTAAAATGGATGCAATTCAGGAAGACTAAATGTTCAAGCAAGCAGAATGCAGGGAACTGACAGGCACTTCTCTTACCCACTGTCCGTCGGCGTTGTAACGCCCAGGGGAAGGGCGGAGCGGCTTATGAGTTCACAGGCTTTGAACTGTTTTAGACTGAAAACGGCCCCCTTCTGCACCGCTTCCAAAACACGAAGAAACCGGATGCAGGACCTTCATGCCAGCTGGGGATGCAGCTGGCCACTGCGACGCCTCGGGGAGGGGCAGAGCGGCCTCTGCTTCGTGACACTTCTTGCCGGCTCCCAGGTTGGAACAGAAGGAATCCACGTGCGGCGGGCCCGCCTGGGCACCTCGTCGCCAATGATTACCGCAATACAGGAGAGTTTGCTTGAGGTAAGTCTTTATTTAAGGTGGGCCCACCAGAGCTCTGAAGCCCAACCGTCAACTGCTCAATGCCGTGTTCCAGTTTCACGAGCCCTGCAGAACTTTCAACGTAGCTCGTGAAACGCGAAGCGAATGTAAACAAAACTCAGTTCATTACACCACCCGTCTCACTCTCGGTGTTGCCACCCTCTGCTGTGTATAGATCTGTGTAGTATTTGGCAAACTGGTTAACTATATCCTCTGAGGATTGTGCCCAGCCATCCTCCTCTGTATTAATCCTTCCCACCCATCTCTCTGCCCTTTGGGCTCTCAACCTATTAGCTAACATTCTATCGGCCCTGTCGCCCTTTCCGTAGAATTTCTGTTTTAGCAGGGTTAGTTTCCTCAGGACATCCCCTTTTCCCAATGCTTTAATTTCCTCCCGCTTATGTTTGAGTGTCTCTAGATGCTCCCATCTGTATGAACCCACGGCGTTCAACTTTTCCTCTAGCTTTGAGATTTCTTTTCCTAGCTGTGCCTCCTGTAACCTCCTCTCCCTTTTCCGCATAGCTCCTTGCCTTATTAGGTGCCCCCTCAAACTGTTTTTCTTGCCTCCCACAGCGTAATGATTCCCAGCTCCCCATTATCATTAATCTGGAAGTATTCCTGTATCGCCTTATCTAGTTCTCCGGAGTACAGCTTATCCTTCAACAGGAATTCATTACATCGCCATTTGGGGTCAGGGTGACTGCACCCTTTCACCTACAGCGTCGCTGCGACCATATCATGGTCCGACCAGCCAATGGGACATATATCACTATGCCTAATTCCGGGGGCGGACCCTCCATCAACCAGCAAATAGTCAATTCTGGTGAACATCTCATGGATAGCGGATCTAAATGTGAACCCCTTTCTGGCAGGAATGGCCGCCCTCCAGACATCCACCAGATCCAACTCTATAAGGTTATCCTGGAATTTACTACGTTCCTCTCTCGGAGGACCTATGGCTATTACCTTTATCGTTTGCCTGTCCCTCTGGGGATCCGCCCACCTGTTAAAGTCCCCCCTCCTGCTACTGTGAGGCCTCTAGCAGCTTCTTTTATCGTGGAGAGGGCCTTTTTATCAAATTCCCCTTGCCCTTGGTTTGGTGTATACACCCCTGCCAAGGTGATAGGTGTATTCTCCCATTCGCCCTGAACCACCAGGAGCCTGCCTTTCATTAGCTGTTGCACCTCTGGGTTTTCAGTCTAAATCTTTTATGAAGTATCGGGCCAACCCGCCCCACGCCCCCCCCCTTCTTATTGTCTGCGGTGGTCCAATATATCTGACCCACTCCTTTTCCCTTTAGAGATTTCTCTTCCCCCGCTTTCAGTCTAGCTTCTTGGATAAATAATATGTCAAGGCCGGCTCTGTCAAACTCTCTTGCCACTAGGCATCGCTAGGTGGGAGAGTTTAGCCCCTTGACATTAAGCGAGCCCATCCTCAGATATGCCCTTCCCTGCCTCTGTATTATTCAATGTAGCCATCTTTAAGTTGGATCTCCCCTTTCCCACTTATTCCCCTCACATATCTCCCCCCGAATCCCTTTGTATCACATGATCTCTTGTCCCCTGTCCGTCCCCTATGTCCCTTCCAGCCCCCCGCCGCTGTATGAACCAAAATGGACCCACTAACTGAACCGCAGCCATTGTAGAAGCCTTAGGCCCTTGGGGTTGAGACGCCCTTTTGGCTTTGAGGGCCACTAGGTGTACAACTTGTGCCTCTCGGGGAGATCCCTGTTAAATCAGTTCCTTTCCAAGTAAATTGTGTGCAAAGTGTGTTACCTAGGAGTCGGTTTAGCTTCTCAGGGTGGCTTCGTAGGGGATTCCGGGCTTAGTTTAGTTTTTTTTCCACCGCCAGGGGGGGGGGGGGGGGGGGTTGTTGCGTGGCTCGCTCTTTTGTGTCTCAGATGAGTGAGTCTCCATGGGCCCCTGCTGAGTTCTATCTTTAGCCTGTTCTTCCAGTCGACTCACCACCTGTTTAGCCTGCTCTGGCTTGACCACTATGTAGTCTTCTCCCTTGTATTCGAAGGTGAGGTCGAAGGGATACCCCCACCTGTAGCGCATATGGCTTTCTCTGTCAGCCATGCCATGAGTGGTCTACATGCTCTCCTTCTCCCCAATGTAAAGTTTGAGAGGTCCTGAAATATTTGAATTTTGGAGCCGAGGAACTGAAGGTCCTGCACTTGCTTGGCTTTGAGGAGGATTTCTGCTTTTTCCCTGTAACATAGTAATTTTACTACTATTGAGCGTGGGCCTCCTCTGAATGCTCGTCCCCCCCTGTCGGCGCTCTCAATGTTCACTTTTTTGCCTCATTCTGCCATGAATAGCTGATTTATTATATCTTGGACCATTCTTTCAACTTAGGTCGGGGTTTCTCCTTCTTTCTCTTCCAAGCCCAAGATTCTTAGGTTAGACCTCCTTTCTCTGTTCTCCAGATCATACAATTTGAGCGCTAGTTCCTCCTCTCCGAGTTCTCTGTCATCCTTGCATTTAACTTCATTTCTACTAAGTGAGTGTTTATCAGATTATGTTCCAGGTTCTCCACTTTACTCTTGATGCGCTCCACTTTCCCGCTTATTTCCGCAATAGATGTTTGTATATCGGATCTAAGAGCACAAATTTCCAACATGATTCCTACAATATCCTCTTTTGTGGCGCTGTTACTCATTTTGAAGACTTTTGTTTCTGAGGTCCCCTCTCTGCTGTATTTTTGCAGCCTATCCAGGCTTCCTCTGTCTAGTAGCACTGGCCAGCACTTGTTCCCTTTCGGAAGTCTTGTGCTGTTCTTGTGTATGGGGCCTCCTGATAATTCTGTTTTTCTTTCCAGGGCTGCCGTCTTCCTGTACTGTTTTAACCTGCAAGGAGTCCACCTGAAGGGATTCTTATGGAGCACTCTTAGTGGGTGCTCCAAAGGACCCAACATCTGCGCATTGCACCCTGGGCTTATGGCGCTGGAGGGTAAGCCCTGTGTTGCCACTGGTCTACTCTTGTGGCTGTGCTATTGATGGTGGCTCCTCTGTGGCTCTGCTCCCTTCTGTGGCTGCTTCTTCCTCTATTCGCTTTCAGCCCCTCGGGCTGGGTAGTGGTGTTTGTTGCTTCTTCCTGCTTACTTAATAACCCATACCGCGGTTATCTTGCACCCACCACCACCTCTTCTCACGCTCACTGAGGACTTCACTCCTATAGTTCGCCCCAATTTGGGAGCTGTTTTACGCCCCGGGTTTACGCTTGCTGTTACTGTTCCCCTCTGAATACAGTCATTTAAACCCTTTCAGTAACGTGGGGTGGGTGGGGGGAGCTTCTCTCACCTTCGCACCTTCTGTTGCAGCTTCTCCGTTAGGCACCTGCGCTCTCAGCTCCATCTGGGCGTCCAGCTACCGAATGTCCTGGGTATCTGTGTCGCAGCACCTCCGACGCCAAAGTGGTCTGCCGATGGAATCTGGCTCCCAGCTGGTCTTTGAGCTTTCACTCACGGGCTGCATTCATATTGTCCGGCGGCCCGGGTTGTTCTATCGGCAGTCCCTTCACGGGAGCCCTTGTCGGCATCTGGGGGCGGGCCAGTCACGCTTCTCCAGGCCGTGGGTGTTACACTGCTGAGAAACTGCCCCCCCCCCGCCCCTGGCCTTCTACACTGCACTTCATGTGGTTCTCTCCCACTTTCTCTCTGCCGACTACACTGTCCTTACAGGAGCTGGGCGAGGGGTGCGGTCTCAGCAGGTGCTGCCAGAGTCCTTTCGTCCCCTCGTACACGTCCCCTGTGCCGCACCTCTCCTCTGCAATCGCAGTGGATTTTTCTTTGGGGGTATCGCGCTCTTTGCTTGGTCACCTCGTTCCACCCTCACCTTCTGGCTGCCGTTCGCTTTTCCATCGGAGCTGGGGAGATCCGATCGGCAGGGCTGGCGTGTTGATCGCGCCGCAAGATTTGTCCTGCACTCGTCTCCAGCCTCAGCTGCCGGACTTCACGGCCCACCCCTCTCTTCACTTCTCTTGGGCGGCCTGACTCGGACTCCGCTTCGGGAGGTAGCTCACCCTTCACGAAGGGGCTAATATTCTCCGGATGGTATCTTCTTGGCGGCTCACGGCCGTAATGGCTCTCAGCCAGAGTTTTGGCACCGAGCAGCGACGGGCCTCAGCGTTCTCTGCCTGGTGGGGGAGGGAGGTCGTTCCTCCGCCCGCTTGCAGTTCTCGGATATATCGCCCCTTACTCTGTCTTTCGCTGGGGCACTGGTCGCTTCTACCGGTCTTCACACCAATGTCATTTTTATTCCAATAAAGAGTTGGGAAATGCTCTTTATCATCTCTTTAGTCCCCGTCGAGTTGGGCGCTGAGGCTTAGGCAACCATTGCCGTCCGCACCCCCTAGTGGTCTTCCTTTCTCATTTTAAATGTAACATTTAGTTTACAAGGACAAACTTACCGTTAATGGCAGCTGGCAGTGAACTTGAACCCTAGCGGTCCTTTTAATCAAGGTAACATCATACTATGGATTGGACGGAGAATAACTCACACACTAAGCAATAAGACCGACTCAGGAAGTTGGCAAATAACGGTTTTATTTTGAATTATCTAAAACAGGGAGTACAACAGACGCCACACTGCATAATCCCAAAGCATTTCATAAAAAAGCATCCTTATAGAACAAAAATACGTCATACGTGATGTCACACTACGTGGAAAATTAAAAAAACTTCTGTGGAATTGTGATACGACTAAGGATACTATTTAAGTATACTTTCTAAACAGGGATGGATTGTAATTGGATCTCTATAGTCGGGTGGGCCCCTCATGCCCTCCCTTAGCGCAAGTCACTTTCAACAGTTACAAAATACACTACATATTATTGGCTCTCAAACTAGAAGTCTCTTCGTTATACGACCTTCTACAATTGGTTGGCACGCTTGTGCCCTTCTGGAACATTCGATTCTCTAGCAGCACGTAAGCTGGTACCCCAGGTGCTGGTGGGTGAACATGACCGTGTCGTCCCATCCATCCAATTAGCCTATCATTCTCTCCACTCATGCTGTCTAGCATTCACATTGGGCCTCATTATGAGACCGGCGGTAGCGTGTCGGTAAAAACCGTACGGCTGCCGCCGCAGTAATTTTTTTTCCGGCACCCGGCAATGGGGACTTATCGGGGCATTACGGGTCTGGCGGTCCCGGTAATTGCCCATTGCCGGGCACCGGAAATATTACTCCCCATTCCCATTCAAGTCCCATTGGACTCAATGGGAATGGGGAGGACGGATGCCCCGGCACCATTCATGAATGGTGCATCCTTCAAGGTCTGAGCGGGTGCCTTTCTGCCCGCCAGGTCAGACCTAGTGGGCGAAAAGGCACCCGCTCGCAGAACTCGTAGTTTGCCAGTCCGGAAACAACAGTACCGGCAAGCTTACCGGCACCGTTGTTTCTGGACCGTTGTAATGAGGCCCATTGTCTTTGAACTTGGTCTTGTAGCAGCTTCTCGTCTCTGGGAATATAAGGGAGTGTGAGCACTCGCTTCTTCAGTCTGGTGCACCATGCTCTTCATCTATTTTCATCCTCAGCCCACGTGATCGTATTATAGCATTCCATTATCTTTAATAAAGAAACTTGGCACTCATGGTGTCCTTTCTTTGTAGCTTAGCAAGGGATGCATAAGCTTCTAACGTATACTGTTCTTCGCAGACTGATAACGAGTTATTGGCTGCTTCCAGCCTTTGTCATCAAGCCAGATAGCCTCTTTGTTCTTGTTTCGAATTCAAGTCTATTCTTTGCTGCGACACACGCATAGCTTTCAATCCGTCTTACTTCATGGAGACTCACTTACAAACATTGTACCATCGAATGTCCAGAATTCTATATACATACATGTTGACGGCACTGCCTGCAATCTATATACTACTTATAGCCAGCCTTATGAATATATATTCTACTTGCGTTGCAGCATCTGTACAGTGATAAAACGGCTTGTCTTTTCTGCAGTGTCCTTCATATGTGCAATCTTCATTCCGCACATGAAAATCTTCTCAATTCTTTACTTCGCCATCAGATTCTAAATCATCTATGCATTCCCTTCTCTGGTCATCATTCTTAGTGCGTCACTTTCATCTTTTGTGACATCATCAGCTTCTCCTTTTCACATCTTCATACTTCTTCAGGCGCGTCCCTCAGAAGATCACCAGTCTTTCGGGATACTTCATGAAGGGTCTTCTTAACGGATACCTTGTCTCAAAGACTCTTCGTGGTATAGGTACCATTATTGGGGTTGCACATGTTGCAATTTTCCGGTTTCCAACATATAGGCAAAATAGGGGCGGGACGTCCTGTAGAGGCATTCAGCTGCCTCTACAAACCTTTTTATTAATTCAGTGCACCTTTACTGCAGACTGCTTGCACAGCCCCGGTAAAGGCACTCATGGGTGCTAATTTTAACGTTTGTCCATTCTTGTTCCTTCCCCAGACCTCCAGGGTGGGAAATTCCTTTGTGTGATTGGTATCTTAAGCAGGAGTCCTGTGGCCTCCCCGACCAGTCAAAAATTCTGCAGCTTTTTGTCTTCCAGCCTGACTGCAAGAATCCAGTTCAAATTGGAAGGCTGTTTGTGCAGAAAGGACTGCCAACCCTCCCAAGTTTGAATGTTGCATGGCTGTTTGATTGGTTGGGTACCTGCACAAAGGTCTGATCATGGAAGCTGAGGAGGTAGTCGACCACTGGAACCGAAACCAAAGAGGATGATGAAGGAAATGCGGCTGAGAATTTCCAGCAACCCGAGAGTCTGCTGTGTAACCGCAGCCTGCTGTAGCCCTTCCTTCCAATCGACCTGGGGACCCTGAAAACAACGTCCCCGACCCAGAGCCTGATGAGACCCACTAGGCTCGAGAAGACCTGCATTTTGAGCCATCCCACGTCGGGCTGCAACCTTGATTGCCGTGGTTTTCTTTCTAGGTTTTCCAGGCTCCCCGACTCAGAGAAAGAATCAGCATTTATAAATACAACGCTGTGGTTTTCCTTCTAAGTTTCCCGGGCTCCCCTGGCTCGGAGGAGCCTGGGAAACTTAGAAAGAAAACCACTGCATTTATAAATACAACAACGTTGTATTTATGAATGCGGTGGCTTTCACTTTGAGCTGAAGCCACTGCAGTCATAAATAAAACAACGTATATATAATTGCTGCGCCTTTGCTTGTAGGGAAGTCCAGGCAATTATGAATACTTTGCTGGCATCCGGCAGAGTTTTTATAATTGCTGCGACTTTCTTTTCTAGTTTCCCGTGCGCGGGAAACTAGTAAAGAAAGTCGCAGCAATTATAAAAACTGCAACGGCAGCCGATGAAATATTTATAATTGCTCCGACTTTCATTTTACATTTTCTGTGCTTCCCTGGGCTTGGGGAGCACCGAAAGCGTAAAATGAAAGTGAAGGCAGCCTCCTCTACATTTCAGCTCTGCTCTGCTCTGGCTGCATTAAGCAAAAGCTCCCAGTGGGGGGCTTTTGCTGCTTGAATAGTGCCGCAAGAGCAGAGCTTAACATGCAGAAGACACTGCTTTAAAACCACCAAAATAGATGCCACCATGTAAACGCTTTGAGCCTCGTTTGCTCAAAAGTTTACATAGGAACTGTTAGGCAAAGTTTTTATGCAGTATCCTCTGGGAACACTACACAGAACTACGACTACAGGTATTAGCAAACCAACCTTTGATATACGTCTCTACTACAGTTTTGGTAGCGTGTTGAGCAGCCAGGCTTTTCTCAAGAGGGGAATGTGAGCAGTAATGATGTTACACAGAGGTCTACAATCACAGGTGTTCAAATAAATATTTATCCACGAAACCTTGCGGATTAGTTTATCAGTTATAAAACATTCATTAGAAGGAGCATTTATATAATAACATACAAATATACTTCAATACTTTTCAAAGACGAGTAAAAGGCAAGGGTTATCAGAACATAAAAGACTACTATAATTCGTAGACAGTGCAAATACTTAGTTCACCAGAAGAGTCAATTCAATGTAATAGGGTAGGCCAAAGTCAATGGGCTAAAGTCTTGGACAGGTTAAAGTGGTTCTGGTAATTAAACAGAAAAGTATCTGCACAAGTTCTTGGAAGTAGTTGGTAAAAAGAAGAATCATATGTTGGGTCACAAGCTGATTAGGCCTGTGAGTTGTAAATGTTTCAAGCACTCTCACAGTTAGAGGTAAATTCTCTCAATCTTGTTTTACAGTACCTTACAATGAAGAAAATGATGCAGCTGATGACTTCTGTTCCTGGCAGTTCCTGCAGATCCCGCTGTTCCTGTGCCTCAGTAGTGGGGACAAGAGGGAGGACGTCAGGGGACTCCTGCACTGCACTGGGACAGTCAAAAGCTTGCAACTGGGAAACTTAAATTTCAGTAGCTGTTTCGCGTTTCAGCTACCGCACTGGTAACAACGCTCGTCCTGGCTGTCAAGGTGGACTGTCCTTGCTTCTGAGGTCCCACACACAGCTGAGGGGGGTCAGTCTCGGTCGGTCCGACGTCGTGGGAGTCCGGAGGATCTTCCAAATGTTTTTGGCCAGCTTACAAACGCACACAATCTGGTATCCCTCTCCCTGGCTCTACAGTTTCCCGCAGCACTCTGAGGAAATGCAACCAGCTCAGAGATGGGTGTCGAGGTGGCTTACTTAGGAGTTGATTGGTTCTACCAACTCAAAGGGAGAAGTCGTCCTTTGCAGGGCTTCTCCGTCGATGCAAACTTGACGATTCGTACCTGCAGCAGGGCTTCACCGGGCAAGCCAACGGTCCAGGAGATGCAGCAGCCGTCCTCTGCAAGCTCTTCTTTGGTTCCTTTGTCCAGTGGTCTACTCGGCCTTCCAAACCAAGAGACTCTCCTTTTATTCGTTTTTCTCCCATTCATTCCAGCCTAGCTGCCAATCACCCAGCAGGGTGGCTGTCCTTGCCGGACAGTCAGCCAGCCAGCCAATCATCACAGAGTGCATTTGGGTCTTCTAGGAGACTAAGCACAGGGAGTTTCAGGCACCTCCCACACTTCCTGCCTACCCCAGACACTCTGGAGCCAGAGGCGGGTTTCACTCCTGAAGCCCGCCAAAGGCGAATGAACAAAGACCAAACGTGGTTTGGCGCGCAGAGAAAACCTCTAGAAGGACCTTTCCACAAAGACATGGTGAAAAAAGAAAAACGGAACCATTTTAGCAATGGTGGCTGGCGCCATCTTGAAAAACATGGCTCCCGCAATTTAACGTTACTGGAGCTACGAATAATTCTCGGTCGGGGAAAATCATGGTAGTTTGTTGTAAAACCACTACCACCAGCCATTCTGAGAGGAAAGGGTAACATTTGACAGTTACATGAGTAACTAGACATAGGGGATACTAAGTAACCCCTCCAGCACTCTATTGTAAGATAGGGTGTGCTGGTCTAGAAATTTACAGGACTAAGTGAAGTCAATTTCCCTCCCCTGTTCTGGGAAACAGTAGTTGATCCTAGAGAAGGTATTTAAACCTTGGGAAATCTGAAATACTTCCCTGTGGCACTGCACGGAAGGCGCTGTGTGACACAAATGAAAAAGATGATGTCTATGGAGTTGGTTAGACTTCATAACCAAAGGAAACAAACGCAGAAAACAGTTAGAATTAAAAGTACAAATTCCCAAAGTTCAGCAAAAGAGCTGGGGGTATCCAAGGTAGAGAGGAATTAGCACATTTGAGAATTCTCCCCAACACTCGTCCCCCCCAGACTAAGGGACAGGAGGATCTAATTCCCACCAGAATGGATTTCCTCTTGCAAGTTGGTTACATGGCCTGCTGAGTACACCAACAACTTTCTGTAACCCTTGCTATGGCACCGTTTTTCATTTGTAAGCTATATGACCTACAACCCCTGTTTGGTACATCTCTCTTATTTAAGGTATAGAGGATCTGATCTAACAGTCCCTCAGACGTTTTGACAACCTCTGAACCTACAATAGGCTTTTTCAAGGGGTTCTTAGAAAGGAATCCCTCAGACCTAGAGGGGCCTCCATGGTTCCTCACCACCTCGCTCACAAGAGCAGGTTGGGTCTCAGGTATCTTGGCTGGAGGGGCTATTCCCGGGAGGATAGCTCAGCGGCAACGTGCTCGCCTTAAAAGCAAGACAACACAAAGCAACACAGGTTTGGGTCCGTGCTTAGAAACCTCTGGGTATTTAAGCGTGTTATAAATATGCAACTAAGACATGCAACTAAAACAAACAATTCCTGTAACAGTGCCTCGCCAGCCCGCAGGCTGTATGAGCGCTTTAAAAATGCAAATAAATAAATAAAATGGTCAAGCAAGATGCATGCTTCCACTTCCTCTGCGATCTGGCTTTACCTGGTTTAGAAGTTTCCCTCCTAATACTAGGATTTATACTGGAGTCTTCAGTAGAAGATCCAACAGTTTTAAGGTGTTTAGCCTTAGACCTCTCTTTCCTGGTTTTCCACTAGCTTTGAGAATTACCAGTTCTCACATTCTCACAGACCTAGATAGGGTTCCAATTTATCTGTCCACCTCTTCCTCAGAAGCAGGGGGGGATCAGAGACTTTACAACTGGATGGGCAATGAAGGAGATTGGTTGTGGCTCCAATTTCCCTAATATTCTAGCCTCCGATTTGCCTTGTTTAGAGGTCAACTTACTAATATAAGGGCTTACAGTGGGCGTCTCTGTAGAGGGTCCCACAGGCTCAGAGTGGTCTCTTAAGGTTGCCTCTCTAGCCAATTTGGTTCGGTTCAGTTTCCTCTTACTGGGAGGCCTGGGGGTACTGGACACTACTCCTAGAATTTTTAAGTCCTTCCACAAAAGGACTCTCCTAGGCACCTCATTCTGAATACTGACCGGAATCCTCACTGTCAAAAGGGTCACACTCTCTCCAGGTAGAAAAATCAAGTCCCCAAAATCCAGAAAAGTTGCTGGGGGTCTCTAAGGTAGAGGGAATTAGCACATTTTTGAGAATTCTCCCTAACAGGAACATTCTTTAAAAAGATGTTTAATCTATGTTTTTGATTATTGCCCATCTTTTAAGACAATAATATTTCTGCACGCACTATTCCTTTAATAAAAAATACTACTGAATGAAGAAGGGGGAACAAGCCAGCCAAAACCCACCGTGGAACCAACACACGCAGTACGCTTTTCAAGAGGCAGCCTTCATCATAAAAAGGGAAAAAGGACTGAATGAAGCGTCGTGCCAGTCCAGGAAGAGCAGGGAACGAGATGCTTGTTCCGTGGCAGGAGACCCAAAGGCTGAAACCAAGACACAGAGACGTGACTTTCCAAAAGGTCCAAGTGAAGCGGACCTGGCCAGTGGCAGAGAGAAAAGAAGTCCGACCGGCGAAAGCTGACCGAGAACAAGGACGCAAGCAGCCCGAGATGTTAGTGAGAGTCTGGCACTGCGGAGCCTTGAGAAACAGAACACTGAGAGCAGCAGCAATGCAGAAGTTACGCTACCCCCTCCAAAAGAGACCGTCCTGTGACTTCCCAAAGGTAGGGAAAGGGTCGGACCGGTGATGGGCCACTGAGGGAGCTGATTGAATTAAAAAGCCTTGTAAATACTTCCCGAAGAACAAAAGGGGATAACAGAGGAATTGTAAAATTTAATACAACCAGAGGAAGAGGATTTCTCCAGAAGAATTGGGGTACTGTGTTGTTTATAAGTTGAAGCAAGAACCATGGAAGAGGCTCCCCCCAGGAGATTGGGGAACTTTGTTTTCTTTAAGTTGGTTTGAACATGCAAGCAGTGAACAATGAAACAAAATATTCTTTCACAAGAACTACGTCTTGGAGATCACATCCAGAATGAGCGGGGCCTCCTTCTGGATTAATGAGACATCCAGTTTTCTTTAGTAAGTTTGAAAGTGTAAGGGAGGTAAATAGGTTTAGACACAAGACCGTGGACAGGTTGCTTTACGGACATCATGACTGGGTCCTTAGTATTTGTATTGAGGCAGGGCAACCCCTCGTAATAATAGGGCAAGATAGGCTTTTCTTTTCCTTTGCTATTATAAATAAAAGTATATGCCAACCAATATGCTACCTGTGTCAGACTCTTACTTCTGCACCCTTACAGCACACAACGTCCGACAAATAAATACTGCGGCTGATAAAAGAATGATTTATATGGTGGGAGTCCTCAAGTTGCCTTCTGGTGCAATCAAAAAACAGACTCCCTAATTTATAAATATTCACTTGCTGAGGAATATAAAAGGATGTCTGCCCCTAGTAAGACATGATATTGTTGAAGCTAAATACCTGATGGATATATCAGATACCCGTTGGGATGTAATTTAGCTAACAATGTATGATAGGCTTATGGTAACCGGTCTACTTGCCATTGAATGTAGATCTATGCCTCCGAAGGGCTCCAACTTCGAGAAAATCTTCCTGTTTAGTCAGTTTCGTTAGCAGGTGCAGCAGCTACTGTTAGGGAGATGTATTATTGCGCTTCATCCCCTCTACTAGTGAGACATCCACCACATTTTGCTGGACTTCTGGAACTTTTTCTTTCACCCTGAATGAGGGGGCCCTTTTCCACTCATTCATTCATTCTTGTGGGCTCTGTCTTTTGGAACACTATTCTTTGTATTCACCCGTACTACGGAGTCTGTCTGCTCCGTAGCTCTTAAAGGCATCTGTTTTTCTACTGCAGCAAACAGCTCCTTATGGGCAGTGTTGCTGGGGACCCGTAGGGCCCTCCTTTAAGATTTTTTTCTATATCTTTAAGTTAAGTACAGTTCTTAAGGATAGAGTGATACTTAGTGTCTCTCCCAAAACTCTATAGTCCGAGATTGCCACACACCACCTTCAGTGTAGTACCAATGGGATACCTAGCATCCCCCTTCTCTCTGCTACTGCAACTTTTAAGTCAACCAGACAATCACCTTGTTATGGCTGGTGGAAGTGGACATGTTCTACCAACTGTTGTGTATTTTCTATACACCATGCTATGTCCATAGCCTCGGTAGTGCACAATAGGGGCACCCAAGTACCAAATGGGGGCCTCCTTTCTTTTTTCACCACTACTAGCGTGGTTTTTCTTTGTTAGCCCTTCTTCTACCGTTCTGGGAGGGGTGTGTGTGTGTGTGTGTGTGTTATCCCTGCCTAGGCTTCAGAGTGCCTGGACAGCCAGGAAGTAGGGGATGAGTTATCCACCCACCCGGTCCTTAACCAGAGACGACTGCAGACCCTTTGCAAGACCGTAAGGCGACACTGCTATCCTGACGCCGTTTTATATGCGACAGAGGAGCTCCGAAGAGGACTCCTTCCCTTTGGCTTGTGGGAACAACCGGTCCCAAGACGAACTTTAAAACAAGCCATCTCCTGAGGTCCTGGAAGCTTGCAGAGATGCGGAACCCCAACACCAGGAGACCTGCTGCCCATTTCGAGTGCATTGTCGTCGATAGGCCGAATCCGTCCAAATCTTTGCTGAAACTGTAAAGACACTCCAGCGATCCGATCCAACTAGTCCACACTCCCCCCACCCTCTCTCCAGAGTGTTGGACTGCAGGAAGCGAAGAAGATTGACCGGGCAATCTATTCCCTTTGTTGGTGCTGCTGAAAAAGCGCAAAAACGGCAGAGTGAACTAAGAAGTTGCTGAAAGTCATGCTACAGGTGCTGCTGAGAGACACCGTCCATTGTCCTGCCTTTCGTCATCAGACCAAGGAACCCAGAGGTCGGTGCCAGAGCTGTCACATCGCGGAGCAGCCAACACAAACACTTTCTTCAAACCAAAGGTACTATGGCAAAAAGGGTCTGCTTACATGATTCCAAGAAGTTGCTCCAGAGCGCTGGAATGCACGTAGACGTGTCCAGGGCAACCCCCTCTTACCTCTGACCCAAGCCTCTGTTTATGTCCGTGTTAGGCAAGATTGTATGCAGTACCCTGTGGGAGACTGCACCAGCCTTGACCTCTTGGCAATAGTTAACCCAACCTTTGGTATAAGCATGTACTACACAAGTTGGTAGAGTGAGTGAACAGCCAGGCTGATCTCAAGAGGGGTCAATGTGAGCTGTAGGGTTGTAACAGAGATTCACAGTGGACTAGTATCCAAATACACACTTCCACTCAAGGTTTCTTGATTAAACAATTATTTATTAATTTAACAGTCAATTGAATAAGCCTTCTTTAAAAGGGCGCAAATGTATGCAACACAAAAATATACTTCAAAATACACACTCAGTTTCTGCAAATCAGTAGATACCCATTTGGAATTTCACACACACTTCCAACACCCTGAGGTGACTTAAATAAATAGGACAACCGGGAATCTTCAAACAAGTGGCACTTCAGTGTTTCAGCTCCCCACGTCTACCGCAAATAGCAAACACTGCGGTTTCTGGCTGTCGAGATTGACTTTCCTTGCATCTAGGGTCCAGCACTCTGTTGAGGTGGCTCAGGCTTGGTCAGTGATGCTTCCTGGGAATCCAGAGGATCTTCCTGGAGTTCTTGAACCAGCTCCGAGAAGATGTCCAGGTGGCTTACTTTGGAGTTGATTGGTCCCACCAACTCAAAGGGAGAAGTCGGCCTTGCAGGGGCTCCTCTGGTCAATACGAATTTGGAGTTTCAGCACAGCAGCAGGGCTTCACCGGGCAAAGCAACGGTCCAGGAGTTGCAGCAGGCGTCCTCTTCAAGTTCTTCTTCGGTTCCTTCGTCCAGTGGTCGACTCAGCCTTCCAAGCCAAAAAGCCTCGCCTTTTATGCAGGTTTCTCCCATTCATTCCAGCCCAGCTGTCAGTCACCCAGCAGGGTGGCTGTTCTTGCCAGACAGTCAGCCGGCCAATCACCACATAGTGCATTTGGGTCTCCTCGGAGACTAAGCACAGGGAGTTTCGGGCAGCTCCATCACTTCCTGCCCCCACCAGACACTCTGAAGCCAGAGGCGGGCTTCACTCGTGAATCCCGCCAAAGGCAAAGCGAACAAAGGGACCACACCTGGTTTGGCGCGCAGAGTAAATCTCAAGAAGGACCTTTCCAAGAAGAAATTGCGGAAAAAGAAGACCGGGTCATTTTGACAAAAATGGCACCCTTGGGAGATTTACTGAAGCTGCGAACGCAGTCCGCGGTAAATGAACACCATGGTAGTTAAACGTAAACCACTGCCACCAGCCATTCATCGAGGAAAGGGTAACATTTAAATGATACATGAGAAGCTAGACAAAGGGGATACTAGGTAGCCCCTCCAGCACCCTATTGTAAAATAGTGTGTGCTGGGTCTAGAAAGTTACCAATGTAAGTAAAGTCAATTTCATTTTACTGCTCTGGGAAACAGTTTATCCCATCGCACTGAAGGTGCTGTGTGACACAATGTAAAAGATGATGCCTATGGAGTTTATCAGACTCCACAACCAAAAGAAACAGTGTACCAAATCACATTAAAATACACAAGAGTGGGAAAAAGGATCTCCCTCTCTGCAGGTTAAAAAAATGAAGTCCTCAAAATCCAGCAAAGCTGCTGGGGGTCTCTAAAGTGGAGGGGATTGGCACATTTCTGAGAATTCTCCCCAACTCCCGCGCCCCTCCCCCCCCCCCAGACTAAAGGACACGAGGATTTAATCCACCCCTGGACGAATCTCCTTACTCCAGTCGGTCATACTTTCTGGAGAGACCATCAGCATTTTGGCGATTACATTGTGACCTGTGTTCAATGGTAAAATCAAACCCCTGTAAGCTGACTGACCATCTTAACAATTTAGGATTTTCCCCCTTCACCTGCATTTACCATCTCAAGGGTTGGTGGTCTGTTTGAATTACAAAAGTAGATCCATACAAGTTTGGTCTAAACTTCAATGATCACAAAATAGCAAACCATTTGCATTCTATGGTTGCCCACCTTGTTTCAGGTTCCTTCAGTTTTCTACTGATGAAGCAGATTGGGTGTTCCCTGCCTTTCTCATCCAGCTGACTCAGAACTGCACCTATACCTGTATTGGAAGCATCTGTCTGTACAATAAAGAATTGGTTGTAGTCAGGAGCTCTTAAAACTGGAGCTTGACAAAGGGCTTTCTCAACGCCTTAGTGCACTCCACATTCCACCTGACGCTCTTGGGGAATTTGGGCGAGGAGATCACACTCAAGGGAGAAGCTATACTCCCATAGTTCTCAATTAAGTTCCTATAGTAACCTGTGAGACCTAGAAAGGCTCTCACTTGGGTTTGAGTAGTAGGGGTGGCACAGTCTTGTACAGCTTGTACTTTGCTAGGCAATGGCCTTATTTCACCTCCTCCTACCTCATGTCCAAGGTAGACCACTTTACTCTGACCAATTTGACATTTACTTGCCTTTATGGTCAGATTGGCCTGCTCAAGAGCCTGCAATACATATCCTAAGTGGTCAAGTAGGGCTGAACACTGCAATGTCATCCAAGTATGCCATGCAGAAGTCCTCCATCCCATTCAGAACTTGATTAACCATCCTTTGGAATGTAGCAGGTGCATTCTTTAATCCAAAAGGCATTACCTTAAACTGGTAGAGGCCTGCTGGGGTTGAAAATGAATTTTTCTCCTTGGCATGGTCTGTCAGAGCTATTTGCCAATAGCCTGAGGTTAGGTCAAATGTACTGAGGTACTTGGCTGAACCAAGTTTGTGATGGGCATCAGTCGTGGTGACTGCATTCAGAGCTCTATAGTCCACACAGAATCTCAACTCCTTGGATCCTGCCCTTGGTACTAGCACAACTGGACTAGACCATGGACTTGTAGATGGCTCTATTACCCGAAGATCAAGCATATTGTTGACCTCTTCCTTTATGTGGGTTCTTACATGGCCGGATATTCTGTAACCCCTGCTTTTGACAGGTAAACAGTCACCAGTGAGAATCTCATGCTGGCCCCAAGGGATCAAGCCTGGTGATAATGAAAACAGATGGGCAAACTGATTTAACAGAATTGTGCACTCCTCCTGTTGTTCCGGTGTCTGATCAGAAAAGAGTAACTCCTATCTTCCCATCTAAAGGTTGTCCCCTGAGGAGGTCAGGTAGAGGCTCACTCTCCTCCTCCTCCTCCTCATCATCCTCCTCATCATCTTCCTCTTGAGCAGAGGCTAGAAGCAAAGCTCCCAGTTCTGGTCTAGAGACATAGGCCTTTAGGCGGTTGGTGTGAAAGACCCTAGGGGCCTCCTTAGGATTGCCTAAGTCGACCAAATAATTGACCTCTCCAGGTTTTCCCACAACCTTGAAGGGTCCAATCCATTTGTCCTGTAAGGCCCTCTGCCTTGTAGGTACCATAACTAGAACTAGCTGGTCTTTAGTAAACTCATCCATGTTGGCCTTCTGGTCATGCAAATGCTTCACCAGAGCCTGACCTGCTTTCAAGTTATTTGAAGCTTCCGTCATCATGTGTGCCATTCTCCTTTGGAGACCTAACACATAGTCAGTGACTCTCACTGGCTTGTGGGAAGGAGCACTCTCCAACCGCTCCTGGATTAGGGCCAATGGACCTCTAACTGGATGACCATAGAGAAGATCACAACCAATAGAAACACAGTGTACCAAATCACATTAAAATACATGAATGGGAAAAAGGGTCTCACTCTCTCCAGGTTAAAAAAATCAAGTCCTCAAAGTCCAGCAAAGTTGCTGGGGGTCTTCAAGGTGGAGGAAATTGGCACATTTCTGAGAATTCTCCCCAACAACCGTGATAGGGAAAAGATCCTGGGGCATTTCCGCAAAGGGGGGACAATTCAGCGAGCATCGGCCACAATAACTGCATACCCGGATTACACCCTACAGGTACAGAAACAACGAATGAACTACAAAGCGGTCAAAAGGAGACTACGAGCGGCAAGCCTGAAGTATATGCTGCTGTATCCGGCTAGGCTGAAAATAATTCACAAAGGTTGTGCCATTTTCTTCGACAACCCAGAGGGGGGACACAGATGGATGGACACGTAGAATTTGCCAACTTAAACGGAGGGAGTTGTGGCATATAGACACAGCGGAAGTTATGAAAACTACAGCACAGCAGAAGATTGTAATGTTAAGAATGGAGGGCGATCGGACCTCCAGATTGAAGCCTCGGGAATTGGGAGTCATTAACTACCATAGCCAACGACGTGGTGCCCATTTGCAAGGTTGAACTACATAGAAGTCTCCTACAGCCCAGACTGGATTTGTTTGTTTTTCGGATACTAGCAGTTGTGTCCGCCCACTGTGCCCACACACTAGGAAGTAACCCTGGAGCGGAGGCGGGAAGTGGGAATGCCTGAGCACAAGGTATTGAGCTGGGCAGTTGTTGGGAGTGAGGGGTTGGGGGGTAGGGGGCGGTGTCAGGAGTTGGGGTAGATAGTTGGGAGTTAGACATGGCCAGCGGAATAGGCTGGGGTGGGGAGGAAGGGTGGATTGAACAGACAAAAATGCAATGTATAATTGGAGATTTACAATGGCTGTAAGTTATGTTGTGAAAAACGGATACAAATTGTTGAAAAAAAAGAAAAGGTTGAGCACGAGCAGAGGTTAAAAATTGGACTGGCTTTGGTCTCCCAGGAAATTTTTGTTTCTCTATAATATTTAGCTTTGATCAATGAGACCCCTCTTGAAACGCTTATGTCCTGTATAATGTATTTTTAAACTGACCAGACAAATGTGATATCCTGATTCCGTGAAAACAACTAATGTTTATCTGCCGCTTCAAGCTTCATACAGATAAAATGGAGATCCTTGCCTTCCCAATTACTTTGACATAATGTCCCATCCATATACAAGGTAAAAATCAAGGGTTTCGCTTTTCGTAATATGCAGACCATAGTCAAGTGGCTGTGCTCAGATAGCGTAAAGAAGAAACATAAGAAAAAGTGAAATCAGTGAGTCGGATAAATCCTAGGGTGCCACACGCAGACTTACTGTATCTTGGAGCAATTAGAATAACTTAGCTATTGCAAAATCATCAACATTTGTATACATTCCTCCAAGACTAAATCATCATGAATAGGAAAGACTATAGGAAAGTATTGCCCTGGCCCTTCCAGAAAGCAAACAGGTTGATCTTTTTGTGTTATTACTCGGGTGATAACGGGGCTTTGTTTGAGTTGTAGTTGGCGTGGACAGTTAAGTCACTGAACCTTAATACCAAGCTACTGCCATCTCCATGAATGATGCTTACTCTTTCTGCCAAGTCTAGATTGTTCTACAATCTACCTACTTCTCAAGGCAATGCTTATTTATCCTTTTGCACAAAATGTCAAACAGCGTTTTCAACAAAACCTTCTGAATTAAGCAAACCTGCAAACTTACATTAACAAGGACTTCAAAAGAATTTGGCATAAATTAAAAATAAATAAAGCTGTGTATCATGGTAATTTAAATTGCTAATTTAATGCACCTTAAAATTAGTAAACCTAAACAAACGAATACAGCAAAGGACAATACATTATAAAAACGTAAATGTTCAATTAAACACAAGTATAACTACGTAGAGTACCTGAAGTTCCTTCACAATCATAAAACAAAGCAGCCTGTCCAGCCCATTCAGGCCAAAGGTCCCGAGTGAGTCTTGTATCTCTGAGAAAAGGCGACCGCTGGTAACTTCCTGATGAGTTTTCGTATCGTACCAGGTGCTCATTTGGTCAATGTAACAAGTGACTCTGAGGAAACAGTAATTTACAAAAGCATCATAGAAGGTGAACTTTAAAAATAAAAGGTGGCAAACACATTGCAAGTTCTCAGTGCCTTACTTTGGATCAGTAATCCTCAGAATTTCGCGGCACAGGCGACCAATGAATGTTACAGATTCATCCACAGGTGGAAATTTAGGGATAGGAATATGAGTAGACTGGTACATACTTTGCCAATCTTGAATCTAAAAGTAATCCACAGAGAAAACATGTGAATGCCTAACTAGAAAGACATTTTTACACTGCTAGTAATAAGAACAGACGTGCATCAACTTTCAAAATTATACTACTTCATTCAACAGCTTGCCTTCATGAACAAAAGGATGTTTAATCAATAAAGAAGAACAATAAAAAGAAGAATAGGTGGAGGAACAAGAGAAACCTACATAGCCATTACACATATAATCAGTTGAAACAGAACATTGGTCTATTTATAGGGATGGTGGGAAGAGATGCAAGGGTGTTGGAGCATGCACACTGAAATGGGTCAAGGAAGTAGGTTAGTGATCAGAGCAGCATTTAAGGGATGTGCCTGCTTGTTTTGGCATGCCTACATTTCATGAGCCTGAAGTCAGATGATCTTGTGATTTGCAGTATGTTTTGGACATTGAGATTTCTTTTGATTGGACTTCCGAGTTACAATTGATTAAATTAAAGATAGCTTTTTTGCCAAAATGTGATAAAAGCATAAACAAAAATAACAGTAAGTTTGTACAGTCATAAATACATAGACATTTGTGGTGCAGATAAATCAGATCAAGTAGGTCATACATGCATTAAAATCAATTTTAAATTCAAGGACAACCATGCACATAGTGGAATATGTACAAGAGGGAAAAATCTATTTTTATGAGCGCAAGGCACGATTTGATGTCATTCCATATCATGCTGCCGTGCTGCCTAAATTATCAGTATACGAATTCCTATCAATTAAAGTGCATTAGTGATTATACAATAAAATCAATTAAAGCAGAGTTTCCTTTGCAGTCAGACTCCTTACTAAGTGCCAACAGGATGTAAAATCAGCACATTTGAGTTTGCAAATTAAATTAATATTATTCCCAATTGTAGTCAACACACCACAAATTTGTCATCATCCAAATTTCCAACTGGCATATTGTTTCGGATGGACACTCTGTGTAAGTAATCATTTACAAGTTCACTATAGTTTTTAATTTGTTGGGAAGTCCTACTAGCTCATGACAGGCCATAACTCATTATTCATAAATTACTTTACTCCTACTTGTCGTAACTGTTGATTTATTGTCCTTAACAAATATACTTTGTCATATTTTACATGTCTAGATACTTTGCCCTTTTGTTCCAAGCTTTGCCTAAATAATGGGCTACTGCAAATACTACAAAATCCCGTGTCATGTGTTTCCAAGGCGATTCTGCTGTGAGAATATTTTTGCCCCCATGATTTATTAAGCACGTCCTCAGATACTGTTGTCTTATTACTGGGCATGAGAAAATAAAATGTTCAATTGTTTCTCTCATGACAAGGCAAAAGGTTTGATGTACCAAGTTGGCAGATGCTCAATAGTGTAGCTAGAGGTAAGATCCCTACTCTAAACATAAACAGGGGTATGTAGATATGGTTCCTTAATTTGATCCAAAACAAAATTTAAATTGTGATGTCTCATATAGAAAAATACGATGCGAGAAGGCTGCTATTGCAATTGTTATTTAGCAACGATAGGATAATCCACTTTGCAGCATGGCTCTTCAGAGCCTACTTTAAAGTATTATCCAATATGCTTGGGGTGGACCACCAATGGCCTACACCAACTGCAAGACACATGAACTTTATGTCTTAGCCAAGGGAGTGAAATTGCATTTGAGGAGTTCAGTACTTTTAAAAGTGCCTCTATACAAGAGCTAGGTTGGACCAAAGAGGCACCTAACAGAATAAAGGTTTCAAATGTAATAATGGACTACTACGCTCCCTGCCGACCTACCAGTGAGTGATGGTTGAACTCGTTGCCTCCTCCACTAACTGAAATAAATTATGTGCCTATGTTCTCTGCCTCCCTTCCCGCATCTAATCCCAACTCATCTCACAGCATTTGCCTTTAAGACCCTATTTTTGAAAGTCGAATTTACCTGTGTGCGCCTTTTTCATCTGTGCACCTCCCTATTTCTGAAAATCGAATTTAGTTGTGTGTGCCTTTTTCATCTGTGCACCTCTTTGCTTTGCATTTAAGCCCCTATTTTTGAAAGTCGAATTTAGCTGCATGAGCCTTTTTCATCTGTGCACCTCTTTGCTTTGCATTTAAGCCCCTATCTTGGAAAATGTGCTTTCCTTTTGGACTGCAGTTTGCCTTTTGTGTCTACTAGGCCATATGGCGAGTTAGTTAGAACTGTGTAGTGCAGCCACTCTTCCTCATTCCTCTAAACTCTGCCACCTCTATTGCTCTCATCATCTCACCCATCTTCTCCAACTGCTACACTATTACCTATCCCCCCTCTTTCATGAAGTCTGGAAGGAAAAAGCTCAAAAAAGTAATCTTGCGTGCAAAACCTGGCCTTCCCATCGCAGACACCCATGTCATTGCTTCTTCCAGAAAGGTCTTCACTGATATCCTTTTTTCTGTCCCCACTCCATATCTAGGGACCCCCTCATCTCATCTCTACTCTCTCTCCTTCGTCATCCTCTCCCATTAACGGTGGTTCCAAGTAGGAAGTCCTCTTGGCCGGCTTCTCATCTTCATGTTGCTTCGTTAAGGTCTACCACATAGGCCATGTCTTTGTTCAGGGTCCTCAACTCAACCTCCTTCTCTTTGACTGGATTCTGCCGTCTCCAATTAACTTACTTCCTTCTTCTGCCTCTCCTCCCACTACTCTCTCTACCCCTGCCCTTCCTAGTAGTGTACCACACCCTTGTACCACTCCTAAAACTTTCAGAGGCAGAGACCTCCTTCACCTGCCGACTCTTAACGCCCGCTCAGCCAACAAACACTCCGCTGACATCTGCCTCCTTCTTGAAGACATTGACTTTGACATTCTCGCTCTTACCAAGACATGGTTCAATGCAAGCTCAGTCACTGCTTTTGACTCCCTCCTCTGTGATGGCTTCAAGATCATTTCCAAGCCTCTACCTCACCGCGCTGGTGGTGGGGTTGCCTTAGCCTTCCCTGAGTGGGTTCCTTCCTACATTTTACCCACCTAGCTCTACTCTT